>NC_051847.1:185603643-185696788 GCF_002237135.1 Teleopsis dalmanni | reverse complement strand
AGAGCTCTTCTCTAGACTTCTGGCCGCAGTACCGGCTGTTGGGCGATTTCACATCAAAACTTTAATAATAATAATAATAATATAGCAAACAGTGATCTTTATTATTATTTGTTTTACACTTTCCATACTTAGGGTTGCCACTTGTTCATATTTATATTTTACTACATGTTATATATTATTATTAATATTATATATATAAAAACAGTTATAGAGTTATTGCAAAAAAACCTACTTATGTTAAACATACATCTTTAAAACTCTATTTACTCCTTAATCATTTTTGTTAATAAATAATTGATAGCTAAAAGCTATATGTTTGAAGCTTCCCCAGACTATCGATGTAGTACCTTCATATAGCAAAATTAAATGAATAAATATATATGCTAAACAATGAAAGCTTTTTTAGCTTTCTTTAACTACCAACTACATCAGGAAATATTAAAGAGACTGACGACGAAACGGATTAAATATTTAAAATAGACCATGCATTGGAACAGTTTTTATATTATACCGCATACTATATTTTACTTTAGTGGTAATGAAATTGACGATGAATCTGTGTAATTTACTAAGAAGTTTAGTTAAGAATAATAACAACTATGGAATTGAAAACTGTTATCAGTTACCAGCTTTACTGATGACGGTAGAGCGGGTTATTAGTTGATAAAAGCAGATAGTAAGCTGGTTGGAAAACGACTTGTGTGGTTATTAGGTGAATGTAGTTATTTCTGTATCATTATATATATATTAAATGTTTAAGCGTGAAATCGCCAACAGCCGGTACTGCGGTCAGAAGAGTCCTATTGTTCTAGTTTCACTATTGATTACACAAAGTCCCTTAAAGCTTTGTGGATAAAGTCTAAAACTAAATCTAGATAAGAGTTGTTAATTTGTTCTGATGATAGAAGTTTCATATCAAACAAGTTTCTTCTGAGCGTTATTAGGTTAGGTTAGGTTACTGGGGCCGTCCGAAGACTCACTTAGACCATAAGGTCCATTGTGATACCCTAAAGAATTTGACACCTGTCCCTATAACCACTTGGTATTGGCTACAAAGCCATTGCCACGAGCTATGGAAATAGAATCCAGCTCTCTTAGTGAATAGAAAAAGTGCGACCCTAAGTAGGATAGTCTATGTCTTGCAAAGGCAGGACACTGTAGCAGAAGGTGTGTTGGTGATTCCTCTTCATCATCCTCCATGGAATGCCTACAATGTAAGGAGGTGCTGATGTTGAGCCTCACGGCATGTCCTTCCAACGGGCAGTGTCCCGTAATAATTCCCACTATCCTGGATAAATTTGCTCGGGATAGGTTGATTAATTCCCCCGATCTTTTCTTACTTATTTTTGGCTAAAATTCCTTGGTTTTTATGCAGTTGGTTACTGTTGACCATCTTCTTTCAAACATTTGGTATGTCCATAATTTTATTAAAAATTATTATTATTAAGTTTTTAATAATAATATTTCTGTATTATATTCTATTTAATTAAATTTTTTATTTACGTTACGATCTTAAAACTATTCCTAGCCTAACTAAATAGTTCAGATAAAAGAATTTAAAAATTTATATATTAAATTAGTTTTTTGAAAAGCAATTAATTTAAGTACACTAGTGATTAAGAAATACTTCTTTAATTTAATTGAAATAATTTATAACTCTTCACGCAATCATTTCAATCTAAAACGATTTTTTAAAACATTCATTAAAAATGCTTTAACTTTGCAACACCCTGAAAACCAAACATTTAATTTCAAATTTTCCTGATACGACACGCGATACCAAGGATTCAATATTATATTATATTGGTTCAGTCTTCCTTTGCTTCCAACCACACTTTGCTGGCAGCATTTTGTGTCGTCGTCAGCTGCAAAAACGTAAACGTCGATATAAAAAATTCTATCTATGTTATGCACAAATAAATGCTCATTTCCTGTGCTTTCTTGATCTGGGTCTAGACCAAGCGTAAATGATACTTAAAATGCAATTTCAAATGTAATTGTAACAGCAACCTTTGCACCTACAACTGAACTAGAAACACAAGATTTAAAAAAATATTTACACATAATCTAAACATTTAACCGACTGCCATACGTCATGAAGTGCTTAAGAGCGCCAACTACAAAATATGTACCAGTATAAATACCAACAATTGACCTAGAGATTTCTGGCGTAGGCTCGTCCAATTCGCCAACTCACCATTCGACAAACTGGCATTTATACTGAAATGTTGGTATGCGCGTCTGTCAGGTTGTGTGTCTGCTCATTCAGTTTACGAATAAGTCCAGTAATACTTCAAGGTGCTCCCACGTTTACACCGACGAAGTGCACATGCAAGCATAAAGTTGGAAACTTTTTCATTTTAGCCCGTCTGATTGCAACAAAATATGGGTGTGTGGGCGGGAGAGCGAGTGTACTCGTACCTCTATACGATTCAGTTGTGTGTACATAGTTGAGCTATTTTGCATGCATACCTATGAAAATAGTGAAATTCCTGCCATGAGCTTTATTTTTGATGCCATTAGTGCAACTACTTCAGAAGCTGATAGTGGTTGGTGTTGTTGGTGTTTTGGCCGGAAGCGCTTGTAGAAGTTGATTGCGTTTTTACGTCCATCCAAACGTTATTCGTGTATAAAGAAAACAGCACGCTAGACTACCTTGAACCATAAATGAGCGAACTTTAATGTTTGTTTTTGTTTTCTGACTACCGTGTCATTCAAAATGATGAAATTGACTTGGCACAAGAACTGAAAAAAATGAAAAAGATTATACGGTTCCTGTCCTAATATTGCAAAAAAATGCGCTGCGCTCACTTTGCGTAAATGAATTTAATGTATGTAATTTATCTTGACTTAAGTTGATATATTAGCTGGAAAGTTAAAAAAAAAATAAGACAAATTTATTTTTTTTTATGTAAAATAATTTCATGAATAACGATATACATACTTATATAAATATCTGGGTTTTGTACCAAATGCAGCAATATTTTATAATATAAACAATTTTATAAACGTTCTTTTTTTTAAATTGTAAAATTCTGTTAACAGTAAGGAACACAAATAGATTGTCATGAAATGGGAAGTGCTGTATTTTAAGAAACTGAATTTTTGAAGTGAATCTTTCCTATATACTCCGTAGAGGTAGGTTCGTTACATAATTTATAGTGTGCCTAAAAAATTTAAAAATATTTTGTTAGGTAGAAAAACTCTCATATTACAATAATCTTGAGAGAAAAATATCCTACATTAATTTTTGTTTTTGCGAAAATAATTCTGACGTAGCGGACCACATCCTTTCTGAACAGTAACTAATATATCGGAAAATAAACCACTTAACAAATGAACATACTATACTTTTAAACGCATAGAATACTGTACTCTTTATGAAGTTACTTCTTCTGCATATAGTTTGGTATATATTATCATTAGATATATGTGTAGCACAAGAATCCTGCCTGCAAAGGACGTATTTTAGAGTAAAAGACAATAACAAAATACATATATCAATTTTATAATAAAATTCACATTTCTATCACATATCCAAAATTCTTCAAACAATTAAATTAGCTGAAAATTAGCCAGAGATCCTAGACTAACCCTGGATCCGGCGAGCTAAAACTTGAAATGAAGAATAATGATTTAATGCTTAATACACATATATAACATATGTACATTTAATTATTCAATTTCGATTAACTTTTGAATAATATTAACAAAATAAAACCTTATTAATTTAGTTTATTGAACTTATATATTCCAAAAGAAGCTGGGCACACAAGGATTTCAATGATATCTGTCGAAATTATGGGTCGGAAGAGAAAAATAAAAAAATAATAACTGTCACTCCCCGGCAATCGCCAAAACTCGTCTCTATAGGTTTTCATATTATTAATTGTTTAAGTATTTTAATGATTTTTGTCGAAACTATGGGTTAGGAAAAAGAAAATAATGATCACCTCATGACAATCGCCAGAAGACGTCTAATTAAGTTTTCTATTTTTTAGTAATTAAGGATTTCAATAATTTTTGTCAAAATTATGGCTCAGAAGAAGTAAAAGCTAATATTGATCAATTGTCACGACAATCGCCAGAAAGCGTCTATTTAGGTATTTTTGGTTCTTAATTAACAGAGGAAGAAAAAAATGATGCTTAACTATCACTTTACGACAATTGTTAATAGACGTCTTCCAATATGTACGTACCAATGCTATTCCTGTGGTACCACAATGGGCCATCATTTGAACTCAAGTGGGCTTTTTGGAAACAAGACCACCATTCCTACCTATCTACCTGCCATCAATATCCTCTCTATGAGTTTTAAATTGTTGCTGACAGAGTAGTAACATTTGATTTCAAATAGGAGTATTAGAAGTAAGTGTATTAGTATTATAAGTTAAAACGGGCCCTGTACTACACCGCAAGGCTGTTGACTCTTAACGTTTTAGGTATTTGATTATATGAAAGGTTTTGTGGAAGCAAAAAATAAGGTTGTTAAATTTCCAAAGTGAGGGTGGTTTTATTTATTAGGAGATGCAGAATGTTCAGTTGTCCACGGACCGAATTTCCTAGAACGGATCCACATTTTGCCCCATGTCTTCCATGGGGCATCAATCTGAAGATACAGATAAAGATAAAGATCATAGCATATCTATTTAAAGAAATCGCTTTAAGATACTGCAATAAAAAGGGTTGTCCCTTAATGCATTTAAATAAATAAATCGTAAGTTAAGAATTTGTTTAAAGTTTTGTCACAAAAACAAATCGGGGAAGTTATATATACTTTAGACAGTTCTGATAAAAATCTTGTCGATAAGATAACTACTGAGCAATTAGGTACGTTGATATCTTTTTTGAGGCAGAGTCCTTAAGGCTATCAATTTTCAAATTTTACTAAGAAGATTGATAATTTGGACAGGTATCTGCTAGACCACAGCTGTTCTCTGGTTGAATCGGCGCGTAGTATTAAACCTATTTCAAAGGCTGAAGAACTTTGTAAACTCTTCCGAAAAATCACGGAACTCATATTTTTAGGTTTTAATATTTTCAATTGAAAATAATATTTATTCTTAAATGAAAAATATTTTTAATCAAGGAAACTTCTCTAATTGCGCTATTTATATCGTATAATTAAAATTTAAAACTACAATATTTTTAAGTAAAACTTTTGCCAACGCCAACTTGTCTTCTTGTTAAGTCACATGAATGGGAAATGTGCAGATTCACGTGTGTATGTAAGCGTGTTGGAGAGGGTACACGTTCCACTAGTTGCAATCATTCTCATGCTAAGTTATTATTCACGTGACATTTTCGCTTCGCTTCCCTAATTACTTCATAATACGCTTTTCATTTAACCAAGTTTATTTCAACATTTTTTCAATGTGGTTTCAAATGAAATACGTATACTATTCAGTAAGTTCATAGTTTAGTTCATAGATATGAGTTACGAGTTACGAATTACGAGCTCTGAGTTCTGAGTTCCCCGAGTATGTAACCCATTGTGTACAGATGTGTATGATTTGCTTGTTAAGCAGCCAGATGAGTGCATTTAACAACTGCTAATTGCCATTTAAATGAGTTTTAATTTTGATGTGCGACTAAACCTACGTCAATTTACCTATTTTGTTTATTCTTTGTATCTTGTATATTTATTTGGTTTTCTTTCAAGAAAATACTACATGAATCATTTTCATTTGAAAACATTGTTGTATTTAACATTCATGGAATGTTGTTGACGCATTCTTGCAGCTATAAAGTTTACATTCAAATGACTGACCGGTGAACAACTTAATCAGTCATAATTATTTATTTGTTTCTTTATTTGTTTATGATATTAAGCCAATATTGTTGATATTTTTCAAAGTCTAAAGCTCACAAAATTCAAAGAATTTTTAGAATAATCATATACACTTATAAGATACAAGTCATCATTGAATTGCTCGATATAGCTTTCAACCGAATTGCAAAACTGTGTTAAAATTAGTAAAAATTAAGATATATATGTTGATATACATATGTACAATCTCAGAAGTTAGTTAAGTGCTTTAGTAGCCCTATTAATGCACCCCGAAGAAGCAGTACCAGACATCTCTCTCTTTGTCTCGCATTAGTTTAGTGGTAGAGTGATGATGGTGTACAGTGAACGTGAAGAATTAGAAAATAATACATGGGTATCATGTATTAAATTTTGTGCTTCACTAACACTATTAGTACACTCTGAAGAAGCAGTAATATATGAGTATCATATATTATCTTTAGCCCTTTAGTAGCGTTATTAATGCACTCCGAAGAAGCAGTAGTACAGATCGGTTTCCTTGTCTCACATTACGTTAGTGGTAAAATGATCATGACGTACAGAAGTCTCTATGTGTTTTACGTGATTACCTGCCTGCAACGGCTTAACATCACGTTACTCAAAAGCAAACGTCTTGATACAAAGTGTCAATAAGCGCCCCCTTGGAATTAACTTCCACAGGTACCAATGAAGAAATGTGTATAGGTCATAACTTCCATCTTGGTTTAAAGCGAGGCCTACCTTTAACCTCTGCTACAATATGGGCTGTAGCACCCGGTGGTGAAACCGCAACTCCACGGCGAATGTGAACCAAAATTGAATATTCTTCCCGCGTAAGTTTGGGTATCAACCACAGCCACCACGAGTCCAACGCCAATGATCAGCACTGCCGGAGCTGTCGGGCCACTGACCCCCATGGTACCAGGTTGGATCATCTCTGGTCTGATGGCGCAAGTGCCTGCTCACTTACTACCATACGTACTTCCTATACAAGTACCGGATTGGCACCGGAATTTTAGTCGCCTTCTACGACAAGCATATCTACTGCGGGAATATTCTAAATCCCTTACCCGCAGGGACAGATCATGACGTACAGTGAACGTGAATAATTTGAGGATAATACGTAGGTTAAATGCTAGTGCTTAGACGCCACTTTGTTACCACACGCCAGTTCATATAAATCCATGTTTTAAAACCAACCTCCTCGGCTGATGAAGGGAATTATTTTTTGAAGATATATGTTTAGGATATAAACTTTCATATTGGAATGTCTTAATCTTGCTAGTCCTAAACCTTTTTTATTTTTATTTTTATTTTTTTTTAATTGTTATAGATTTATTTATTGTGTCTTTTCTTACAATGAACCTAACAATAAGTTTTAAAATCTTATCAGTAATTACATAATATTACAATAAAAATAAATAAGTGAACCCTATATCACGGATCTTCGCACTTAAATCAATTTAAATTTTAAATTAAATTTCATTGAACTGAATATTAGGTGGTTTATTAAGAAAGTAGTTGAATTTTATCAGATCACTAAAAAAAAGAGTGCGATTTCTACTTGAAGCTATTGAATTTTAACTAATACCTGTACGGTCAGTTCTTCTTAGGAGGGAAGTATTGGAGAGAAGTGCGAGATTCTTTGCTAAGGGATTATTATACTCTGTCAGCCATTTATTGTATTTTTTCTTATATTGTCAAATTCAGCTTTAACTAAGAGAATTTGTAAATCTCGGTGGATGCTTTCATTCCTAATATACCATGGGACACCAGTGAATATTAACTGACAGCATTATTACACTCAGAAAAATAATTTCGTTGATTCGTTAATTTCGTTTAACTAGATTTTAACTAAATTGGAGGTTAAAATATTCTAATTCGACGCAACATATTGGTTCAACCATATCACATGTTGGTTTTCATGTCTTCTTTACCACATGAGCTAAAATTTTTCTAAAAAAATTTAACTATAATGTGATTAAAGCATAATTTTCTGAGTGTGTACTAAAACTAAGGCTCTGTTTATAACGCGTAAGTGGAGACAGAATCCGTCGAGAGTGAGAGTAGGTGATATAGTAATAAACTGGGTGGATAGTGTTAAATATCTCGGTATCACGTTGGACAAACGATTTACATGGCTTAAACACATTCAACTGAAAAGAATTAGCTGTGCCAAAATTCTTCTTCACTTCCAATCGCTATTAAGAAATGAAAATCTCAATGCTAAGAACAGGAAACTGATATATAACCAAATAATTCGTCCGTCGCTTCTATATGAATGTGCAGCGTTTAGCAAAGCTTCAAACACTACTATTCGCCAGCTAGAAATTGCACAAAGCCAGGCTCTGAGAAGACTTTTCAAAGCACCATGGTACATTAGGACGAATGACATCCTCAGAGACCTCAAGATTGATCCGATCGAAAAATACATAAAGAATAGAGCCCTGAAATTATTTACGAAAACTGACAGACTTACCAACACCGCGTTATCAAATCTCAGAATGGTTACAGGCTCCTCGGGGAGGTATACAGATCTGAAGTCAATTATTGCTTAGTCTGATGAAGTGATAAACAATAATCCAGTCAAGGCGTAAAGAGGGGTTTTTAAAATACCACGAGTTAAGAAAGAGTAAAAGTGCTGAAATGCACTGGCTCAAATAGAAATAAATAAATAAATTCTATATAAATGTCCACTTGGCTTTTTCCTTATTGTTAAGTCATTTTGTTATATTTATATATTTAATTTTTAAATGTCAAGCAAACACAATTGATTATAATTTCGTGTAATTTCCATATTGTCTCTGTTAATTTAAATTCTTTGAATAATTTTGATAAATATTGTCCATTTATATAAAATCGTATTAGTTATAGTATATACGAATGAAACGTAGATACGATGAATTTGATTGTAAGTGCCAAAATATTTCATAGTAATTGCATGTATATATCAGCGATGCTTTCGAATCTATTTCGATTTCCTCAACCTGCAGTCACTTCTCTTGTCTGAGTTCTGTAATACAAAAAAAAAATTAAATAAATAAATAAATTAAAAGTGCAGTACTATTGCGGCATCTTTAACTTAAAACAATTTTGTTAAGTGTATAACGAATAAAATTAACACTAATTAATTTCAATTTTTTTAAAAGTGCCATGAAAATCTTGCCAAAATACATCTTATTTTCTGTTCATTTTTTTAATTGTTTGTTTTCTTAAGTGAGATTTATTGCTTTCTTCTTATGTTTATTTATATTTTGTATCTTTTCTCTCGAATTGATGGAAAAGGCTAAAACAATTTTCCGGATTATATTGTCACTTGGCTCTTTAAATATGAAAAATAAAAAAAAAATCACGTGAAAATAAATTTTTGGGTCAATATCATCTTAGTCCTATTGAGATATTATACCAAAGGATTAAATTAAAATCATTGTTTTATGTTAAAATTAATTGCATTTCAACAGTTTGAAATTTTCCCTCAAGCAAACTCTTCATATATTTACATTAAAAAAATTATTTATTATAATAAAATATTTATAGTAATTTAAACATATTTTAAAAATTACAAAAATATATTATAACTAAACTTTAATTAAAATTTTTTAGATTGTGGTATCGCCTGTATTGCTTAGGCAGTTTATCATCATTTTAATATAGTTTATCTATATTTGGTAAGTAAAAAATATTATTTACATACAAAATTTATGTTATTATATTAATGATATAATTAGTATTAAGTTAAATTAGGCTTCACATATAATACTTATAAGAAATCATTAAAACTTTTTCAAATTAATGCTGCATGTCTATTTGACAAATATACCTAGATATATAAATTTTTACAATCGGTCTAATTATTGATTCAATTATTATCTAAAAAATTTGACTTATTACAAATTTAAATCTAATCTGTAAGATATGTATAGCATAATACAAGTTTTTTCAAATTTAACTAAATGTTATCATTAACAATGAATAAACATTCCCTCCCTCGTATTAGAAGGAAATGCTAATTTTTATATGTATATAAAATCAGTACCTACAAGGATTAAAATAGGCGTCAAAGATAGAGACATCAATATTAAAGTCAATTTGGACCTATTGTATAGAACTGTGGTGTTCCTCGTATAACACGAAGAGTTTTGTACAGAGAGTACAAAATAAAATTCTTTGAAAAGCTATGTGCGCTTCATGGTATGTCAACAACAAAAATCTACACAAAGATCTAAGTCTAATAACTGTTAAAGAAGTTATTCGCCAATATACACCTAAATTCCGAGAGAGACTCAAGTCGCATCCAAATCTTCATGGTCGGCATTTATCTTCTGCAACTGCACTAAACCGCCTTAATAGAAAATCATTGATAAATATGAATATCCTTGCTCACTAATATAAGACTTTTAAGATTCGCACAATGATTATCTATTTTTATTTATAAAAATTCAATAAATAAATCAATGAAGAAAACAATAAAAAAAAGATAGAGACAAGAATTTCTCCAAAACGGCATAAAAAACGAGTAGACTACTGACTTACAGCATAAATATTAAAAGAAAACAGCACTAGAATTGGAAAATTAAAGTGGTCGCTAATAGCACTGAAAAACTTGAAAAAATTGTCAGTAGTATAGATGTTAATGTTGTATAGATGATTTGGATCAGTCTATATAGGGCAGTGGGTACGATGGGTACCCACTCTTCATGTCTTAAAAATAGTTCACTGAAATAGGACTGAAAACTAGTAAAGAATTTAAGTTCTTTGAATGAAACGTTTTAGAATATTCTAAGTATTTTTGACTTCATTTTTTTGGGTGAAGTTTGCTTAGGGTCACGTTATGCAGAGTGTCATGGGCTCGTAAAAATTGTCTCTTTTTAACTTTGAAAAAAACACATGTTATGCAGAGTGTCACAGATATAGTGACATACATCTGTGATAGTTTGCTAATAGTTTGCTTCCAAAAGACATTTATGACCGAATAACACTGTTTTGCTTAAGTGACGAGACACAGATAGCCTCGGCTCTCATAACCAAATTTGAACCGATATTGTTTTTTTTCTCACTTTCAATTATTTTCTTTTTTTTTTTTCATTAAAAACAACAACAATTTTGCTCATGACGAGCCCATGGCACTCTATAAAATCTATATAACATGGCCCTTAGGCAACCTGTATTTCGATAAATACTAAAAGCGGATCTCCCCTAATATGGTTTTTATTGGTTTTTTGAACTCTATATTTTGACTGTACAGTGATTCCCCCTATAACGCGATAGTTTGGTTCTGCGTTATAGGAAAACGCGTTATAAGGGCATGCCCGTATACCCCGTATACATACGTGCAAAGGTACGCGAAGCACCCCTATAACGCGGTAGTGTGCTTCGGCGTTATGGGAAAACGCGTTATAGGCGTATACCCGTATACCTTGTATACATATGTGCAAAGATACGCGAAGCTAATTATGAACTGTACACATCCCCGCGTTATATGAGGGAATGCCCGTGTTATACGGGCGATTAAAATCGCGTTATAAGGATACCGCGTTATAAGAGGGGATTACTGTATATATTTTAGATTGGGTTTTCTCTGGCACCACAAATATTGTTTAATATTAAAATTGGACTTACTCCCATATAGTTTTTGTACGTTTCTTGGAACAGATAATCGCCAGCCGAATTTAAACGTCCTGTATAAATATTTTTATTTATAATAATTTTAACATTTATAATGGGAATAGTAAACGAGATATTTTTTAAAAATAATTTGTTGTTAGATAATTAAATATTAATAGTTATTAAATTAATATCTTGACTATTCATATTACAATTTCTACTACGTATTTACGTATTTTGTTTAACTAATTTATGAACACCCAACTTTCAGTGGATAATAGCTTAATTTATTCGTAATTTAAGCAAATGTGATATATAAAATTTGCCACACAACTGGAAAGTTGTATAAAAATATGAATGTTGGCGAAACATTTGTGTATTTCTGTATTTGTGTAATAAAATTATAAAATTTTACGTTTCATAGATATGAACATGAAAAATTGTACTTTCCTACACTATAAATTTTATATCAAAGTTTGGATTCGTACATGTTTGTATGTTAAACCATAAAATTATACAGATCCTCATTTATTAGCAAATTAAACTCATATACATCCGAACTTTAATAAATATTTATTTTGCAATTACAAATTTTTGTTGAAAACAATTTAATGTTTGCATAAATATATTTTCACATATATACATACCCGCACTACAATGTGCCACAATATATCGCCCATCTTCCTAATAGTCAGAAGTCGCAGCTGTGAAGGCGAGCAAGTATTTTAGCATTCAAATTATATCTGCGTTGATTAAGGAAAAGATCTTGCGTTCTTCATAGTTTATTTTTGTGCATTTCATCTCGTTTCGTTTTCATTTATTTTAACTTAATTTTCCTTACGCCATGGTGATTTTTGACACAATTTTACTATATTGTTTATTTGCGAATATTGCGGAAAAATTAGACAAACTATGCAGTAAATATTGTATTAGGAAATGTATTTTAATATTTGTGTTTTTCTTGTTCTGAAATAATATTATGCTAAATTAAATATTGTTCTAACATTTTTA
Source organism: Teleopsis dalmanni (assembly GCF_002237135.1). NCBI lineage: Eukaryota > Metazoa > Arthropoda > Insecta > Diptera > Diopsidae > Teleopsis > Teleopsis dalmanni. The sequence goes on along the minus strand of NC_051847.1, from coordinate 185,684,385 downwards.
ATAAATATTTCCTCACATATTTCCCTCGTATGAAATCCAAAATTTTTTAAAATAATATAAAATCCATATCCATATAAAATATATAATTTGATATATGACAACATACTTTAGAATTCCTTCAATACACAAATATCAACCCATTTAGTTACATTTTTTGAACAATTTATGTCTAGGGTTATACTCTATTAATCTTTAAAATCAAGAGAAACACTTTGTTACAATTATCAATTGTCATAGAAAGCACTATATCTATGATTAATTTCGAAAATGAAATTATTCGGTATTTCCTTTTAAATAATCGTAAAGAATTTGTAATTTAAAAAATGCACATTAAAGATACCCTAATAGTTTTATTTCTGGAAGTTAATGCCACTATACTTACTCATTTTGTTTACATCAGCTTTTTTTTTTAATTATACTTGCGAGTGTTCTGCGATCGTTGGGTCATAGTTTTTAGCGAAAAACCAATATGATCGACCAAGCACTTGAAATCATAGGCATGTTAAATGACTTTTTTTTAGCGGGCATCACAGTTATGTTGTTATGTTATGTAGTTATGTATATACCCTTTATTTAAAATTTGTGAAGATGTTCGTAAAATAAAGAAGATAATGTCTACAAATTTTAAAATAGAAATAAATATTATAAAATAAAATACATTATAAAAATCACAGGTGCATTAGATAAAATATTATTATAACTTTTTTCGTTTCAATAACTCAAAACTTCTAATTTTCTTCTTATATTTCTAATTAAGAATATATTTATGTGATCTATTCACTACCCCGATACTCTTTAAACTATTCAGTAATAGAACAGAAAGATAATTGGTTTTTATTTATGTACGATTGCCACGAAGCTTTTGTATTTTGACATATATATATATATATATATGAAATATATATATATATGAAATATATATATATATGAAATATATATATATATGAAATATATATATATATAAAATACATATATAAAATAAACAAAAACTAATATTTACATTTGCAGTCAACGTGGACTTAATCGAAAATAGATTCTATATTTAACCCAAATCTTAAAATAATTTTAATTTGATTAAAATTTTAATCATTTCAATACAAATTACTTAAGTGAATCGCACATTGAAAATTTCATACCACATATAAATTGTCGTACTAAATTTAATTCATATCAAGTACAAACTAAATCGCTCCAGTTCACTTATGCATGCAGTTAATGCTCAACTTTACTTGAAAATATGTATCAAAGTGATAATTAATTTTACCAAAAAAGTAGAAAATAATGAAAAGTCTCTTATTATTAAAAAGCAAAAAAAAAAACTTCACAAAAAAATGCAGAAAAAATTTTAGGCTTTTTTTGGCTTTGTAATCCACGAGTTCACGGTTCAAGTCAGGCATTTTTCAATTCCTAACACTTCCAGTATAGATCTCACTTTCTCTGATCTTTGGTGATAGATATTTGCCAGCATCCAAAATACCTGTATGGACAGCATAAAAACTCACTAGATCAAATATTATATATGTGGATTTGAAATGTTTCCATTCCAATACTAAATAGAGTTCTTGTCATAGGACATAAAAGCTTTTAATTTAACAATTAAAATTAAAAATATAATTAATTAATTCAATTATTCTACAGCTGGTTTATGAATTCGTTATAATATAATACAGCAAGTAGATTTGTTAATAAACTTTTACAGCAAATTAACAAAACTATAGAAAATTGTGCGAACACAAAAATCAAGTACGGCTTTGGATCAGTTGGCTAAGGTGCGCTGACTCTGTGCTTCAAATTTGGCAGGACACGAGTTCGATTCCTGGTACTTGCAGTCTCAAAGTAATTATTTACAAATAATTAAATGCAAGAATTATTTCCAAGACCACTGATGATGAATATTTGGCAATACTCGAAGCAGCTGTATGGTCAGCCAAAAATTCAATTAATTAAAATAATATAAAATGAATTTTTGTTGTTGTAGTTCACTTCTGTTTGAAAAACATTTTTAAAAGCTTTTAATTAAAAATGTGCTATTTACTTAACTACACTAATGTTCCATTTTTTTTATAGATAAAATTACATTCGATAACCGTCTTTTTTAATAATTTAAATTTAATATTATTATTTAAATTAAATAATAATACATATGAAATTCAAAAATATTAAATATTATTTATTTAAATTTAAAATTATTTAAATATTAATTATTTAAATTTAGATAAGTTTAAACAATTGTTTCAATTATTTATATAAATTAACAATTATTTCAAAGTTTTTTTTTAATATTCTTTCTTTAAAATACTTAATAAATAAGATATTCAATTTAAGAAACATTTTTTTTTTTCAATTAAACTTTAATTTTAACAACCGATTAGATATTTAAAGCGTATATATTGTCTTTACGTTATAATTTATATGTGTAATAAAAATGTTTATTCTTTCATGTTATCATCCCACAATTCCTTTCATTTGAAAACTCAGATTATCTTTAACACTATTTTAGATAAACAATATTTTGGAAGATTGTACAATATATTGCACACGCGACTCGCCTTTATATGCTCCGCAAATACGACGATCCCATTTCAGATACTCATGCTTACTCCCCTAATTTACTCAAAAAATTTCTTTTGACTTTTCTTCAACGTACCAACTAACTGAGCTGTAGAAGATATCGCATAGTTCTCGAATTCGGCTCTTTAACCAATATACACTCACGTTTGTGCCCAAGACCACGTCGTTAATGATCATTATTTGAAAATTTCGTGTCTGAAAATAAATATTCCCTTACTCTCAATTTATTTTTAGGACAATTTTCCTCTTCGATCAGTAGATTCACATTCGAGTCAGCCAAATTAAAAACAGAATTTTTCGACTACGCGTAGAGAACACGAGTGCAATATCGTGTACAAAATCGGATAAAATATTTTATATAAAAGTTTTATATGAAAAATAAAAATTAAATTAAATTAAATTCAAATAATTTAGCAATTTTAATAAAGTTTTAATTTATAAAAATATTAACTGGTGAATAATTTTCAAATAAATGTGTGTAAATCAGCTGAGCAAATGCGGTTTATATTTTGATTAAAATAATAATAGATTACCAATCAAAAAAGAAAAGCCCAAAACTAACGAGTGTGTATCTATAATAGAATTCTATCTTATATCTCGGTGATGTGATGTGATGTGATTTTTTAATTTTTAATGCCTTGCTTGTTTTTTTCTTGTTTTTTTTTTTTTTTAATTATTTTTTATATAGTTTGGTTGAATGCGGCATTCACTTTAAAAACGTTTTCCTTCAGTGAAAAAGTCTTGCGTGATGTTAGCTAAAAGTTATTTTTAAAAATAAATATTCTTTCGGACTTATATATGTATATATCTAGAATACATCCGTGTTATATACTAAATACTCAAATGTATATATGTATCTACTTCATTTAATACAATAAATGTGCTACTAAATTGTAACCGAAAGTTGCATTAAAATACCATAAAATTTCCATCTTGTTAAATACGTTAGATATTAGTGCTTTTCGAAAATCGTACATCAAATAAATCGATTTATTTCACAATTATTATAGCTACGCTATTGAATCTACATTTGATTACAAACATATAATAAAATAATTTCAAAAAAAAAAAAACCAAAAAAAAATAATATAATTTTGTGAAATATATGTATTTTGCCATGAGTTGATTTCTTAGTACACTTTTTTGGCAACAAATCTAAAATGGCCGAACAGCGTATTTCCTTATAAAATTGATGCAGCAAAAGATTTGTACAAGGCAGGCGTACTTTTACAAATGTGGATTAAATTTATATATTAACGGTAAACAAAGAGTATATACTTATATAAAGAATTGTGCTTACAACACTTACATAAATTATATATCTCTTAAATAAATTTCAATTATTTATTACCAACAAATTTCGTAATGATAGAACAGCACATTAATTCTTATTTTAACTGGCGTCAGTTTCAAAGGTTTTGACTTGACTTATTTCAAAAATTTATTTGCAAAATATTTAAATGGGCGCCACTTGCCTAGCCTTTCTCGTTTTGACGCAATACACATGCAATATATCATTCATTTTTAGTTTAGATACAAATTGTTCAAATTTTTTAGATATGATTTTCATAATCCCGTTCAATTATTAAACATATATAAAAATTATTAAAAACAAAAAAATTTTACATAAGAGATCTCTCAAAAATGCGAGATCTGCTTGCATATTGATCTACAGATATCGATTAAACGACTTATCGTGTCATAACAACTGAAAATAACTATGTCACAAATAATCTAACATTATTGTTATTGTTACGGGATGTGGCACTACGACCGTCGGGTCTATTGTGCCCCCTAGAATAGGACTTTAAGTCCTGTTGCGTCAATAAAAAGTAGTATAGAACCTAATTTACAGAGTTTTATTGTCTCTTCAGTAAGAATATACATTCCTTGAAGTATTTTGTATGTGCATTAGCGCAGGGCATTCTAACAGCACATGTGTGGCCGACTTCTCATTCTCTACACAGAATCTACAATTTGCATTCGTAAGTATACACTGTCTGGTAAGGTGGTATTTCAGTTTACAGTGCCCTGTTAGAATTCCTGTGATGATTCTAAGCTTTTATTTTGATAGGTTCAGACAATCCTAATATCTTTTATTGTTATAGGTACCATTATGTGATTTGGATTGTTTTAATCCTGGTATATTATACCAGTAATACTTTTTATTCTGGTTCTCTTTAATTATTATGAGAGAAAGAAGCGTACTATGTCTTAGTCCACAAAAAGTTTCCGGTCCCATCATCGGTGTGGCTGCTCCTTTCCCGGCTAGTTTGCCCACGTATTCGTTTCCGTCAGTATTGCTAAAGTTTGTTAAATAATTTAATACACATGCTGTACAAAGCACGGTCCGCGGGTCTCATGCGACCTGCTGTTAATCTTTGTGCGGCCCGCAAAATGTTTCGAATGTACCAAAATTGGATAAATTTTTCTTTGTTATATTTTTGGGTAACTACATTATTTTATTTTTATGATATCCAAAGTAAATGAATGAAAATGTTTTAAATAATTTATTACACTTCACGTTCATTTACTTAATTGACAAATACTTTAGTATATATTTCTTTGTACAAGTAGTTCAAAGAACTCGTATCCAAAGTCGTAAGTAATTACTTTAAAAATAAGATATTTTTCGTATGGTGACAACTAATATGAATAAAGTTGATATTGATAGAATTGTAAAAGATAAATTAATAATTAATCCTCGTATTTTTATTTTTCTCCGACGAAATTATGAACGTATGTATTTATTCCTGCAACACTCCAACCTATTCAGTGATTTTAATTGGCCCGCAATCTTATCTGGTCTGGACAGCCATGATCTAATATGCCTATTCACAATTATTATTTATTAGATGTATACTAACAAACTAAAAATTTAGGGTTTATTAAAATAAAATAATACTTCCTAGTTGTTTTGTTTGATTTAATTTTCAAATTGCGAAAAGAGAATAAAATCTATTTGGCACTTCAATTACAGATTGAGCGTATTCTTCTGCTTGTAAAGCTAATTGTATTTTTATTCTGTGACAAAACGTAACAGTTCCTTGAATTATGTTCTTTTATTATCCGTTTTTAATAGTTCCCGCTTTTATATTACCAAATGTCAAGACTAGATTAGAGCTTGACATTTAGTAAATAAATGTTCTACTATGCCCAAGGTAACAATAAAACTCTCTACTTACATTAAGATAAATTATCGAACTCGCTGGTTACTTAGTAATTAAAATGGACCAGATCCTCGAATTATATTTATTCATATTACCAAATGTCGACGATTAAAATAACGCTAGATATTTTGCAATTAGGTGTTCGACTATTGGTAATACCCTAAGGTGGCAATACTACTTTGTACTTTTAATAAGATAAAATTAATTTAATTTAATTAATTTAAATAGATCAGATTTATATTTTCTTTTTTATTACCAAATGTCGAACTTAAAAGAAATCTAGGTATTTAGCAGTTAGATATTTCGCTAATGGTAATGCCCTGAGGTGCCAATACTACTATATATTTACATTGAGCTAAATTATTGCAGTACAAAATTTCCGCTATTGACTATCCCTCTATTTTTGTATATGTCACACGTGTATAGAAACATTTGAATACGATCTGGTGTATGTAATATGATAATTCGAAATCCGTACTTCATAAAATGTGTATACTTTTTCAGAAATTAAGTTCATATCTTTTATATATAAACTCCTTTACTTTACTTACACATGCAGTCAGTGACAACTTTCTTAATATATATAATAACTAAAATAAACAAATAAAAGCTTGTTTTCATTTTTATATAGTCCTATATAAAAATATCGGCGACGTTTCGAAGTTAGTTTGATTTTTTCATCAGAGTGGAGTATTATTACAACTGCTCTTGGAAATATATAAGGCAGACATAATATATCTATTTCTTTTATTTATTACTTTGAAAATAGTATTAATTTGTTATTAATTGCATCTTAACTTTTTAATACTCAGTAGATAAAACTTGTGGGTTTTTAGAATCATCTGCTCTATAAATTTATTTTATTTTTTTATTATAATAAGTTCATTACACATTATGTTCATTAATTATCATATCTTGTTAATAGTTCTTGAACTTAAGTCAATACTTAAGTAAGTCTTGCAACTATTATAAAGACGTTAAAATCTACTGATCTGAAAACTTATTTCATACTTTGCTTTAAAAAAAGTATGAATGTCGACATATCCAACAATAATATTATATACTATTATATCCTAATTTTCTAGTGTATGATCAATTTTACACATTTTGTTTCATTTAAGTAAAATAAATCAAAAACCCGTCCTTTATTAAAAATGTATCAAAATATTAATCTTGAATTCATATTCTTATCTAGTGTTTCCAAATTTTTCCGGTTTTTTGAGTTCAATTTGATGTTCAAAGATATGTATTAAAATCTTTCAATCCCAAACAGTATTGTATTTAAGATACAATCTATATCTGTAGTAGATATAAAGTATATTCTAGATGTATTGACTATTGTAGATATTTTGTATATTGAAGATATATTGTATATTGTAGATATATTGTATATTGTAGATATATTGCATATTGTAGATATATTGTATATTGTAGATATATTGTATTTTCTAGATATATTGCATATTGTAGATATATTGTATATTGTAGATATATTGTAGATATATTGTAGATATATTGCAGATATATTGTAGATATATTGCAGATATATTGTAGATATATTGCAGATATATTGAAGATATATTGTAGATATATTGCAGATATATTGTAGATATATTGCAGATATATTGTAGATATATTGTAGTTATATTGTAGATATATTGCAGATATATTGAATTTTGTAGATATATTGTATATTGTAGATATATTATATATTGTAGATATATTGTATATTGTAGATATATTGTATATGGTAGATATATTGTTTATTGTAGATATATTGTATCATATTGTTTTTTTGTTGTATATATTTAATTTAATATATTTAATGTAATTATAAAAAGAAATTTAAACATGTTTAAAATATGCAACCCTTGGGTATGGGTCTATAGCTGTGAAAATGGTTATGTTGCCATAACAGTGACGAAGCTTCAGTTGCTACATAACTCGATATTTGGACACATAAATAATATAACTCTTTGAAGTCCTTGAAATCTTCTGTTTTTTAAATTTCTATACTGAAGCTTACTGTTATAATTTATTGTGTTTAAGTCTCAAGAATAGTATCTGATTAAATAGTTGTATCTACCACAATTATTATATGACTAAAGTGCTTCTTACAACTTCTTAAGAAAGGTATTTTTAGTTTAACATTTTTTTATTAGTATTTAAACTTATTTTTATTAGGTGAATAATGTTTTATTTGCTGAGTAATAAAATAAAAAATATCTTATAGAACTAAGATATTCCCAGTTGTTATTTTTTTTCCATCTTAGACCACCGCACCTTCACGTTTTATATGTTCATAGATATTTTTATGTTTTGCACATGAAATGCAGTCGAAAAAACTTTCATTCAAAAATATCTAACAATAACATTTTTGATTAAAACTTTTATATATTCAATGATTGTTACTAGAAATTGAATTTAAAATATTTGCATTAAATTTGTTTGATTTTACTCTATGTTTTTTTAACTAAATTTTTCTCGTATGCGTACGTGAATTGCATGCTCAGCGATCAAACTTTTTGCTGTAAAAAAACTTTTCAAATAAAAATATTAAGTAAAATAAAATTTTAATTTAATAATTTAAGTTCAAATAAATTTGAGAGTTTACATTTGCAATTTTGAATATTATTTTCAAAATTTCTTTAACTTTCCAACAATTTGAATAAAAAACTTTTCACCAAAATAATGATACACTTCTCCTAATATAAAATTGTAGTTTTTTCTTTTTAAATCCTTTTTTAACTATAAATTTTTGGTTGCAATTTAAATAAAATTGAATTAAATGTGACAACTTTTTATTAAATGACATAGACTTTATGTCAATTGTACCAAATTTAACAATTAAAATAAATTATTAGTGTACTGACCTCTTATTTGTCATGCGTTGTTTAAATATAAATTAATAAATTAAAAAAGTAAACGAAAATAAAAAGATTTCTCTTAATGTTAAATCCGCGAAATATTTCACATATCATAGAAAAAAATCATATCATAAAATTAAAAATGGAAATAAAATTAAACAATTTATGTCGGCTTCTTATTTAAATGTCAATGCAAATGCAAATATTATTTTTTTTTTTTTTGTAAATAAATAAAAATATTTTAACAAACAATAGAAAAAGTAACAAAAAAAAAATCTCAAATTTAAAATAAACTTAAATGCATTTGTGATGAATTCCTATAGTATGGCACGTACGTAGGTGGTTTCTGCTCTACGATATATTTAACTTAATTATTAAGTTTTACATTTAACGCAATCTGATTTTATTCATTCTAAGAATTACAGAATTACTTACTGATGCTGAACTTTAAAGATAAGTTATGACATAATAATGAAAATTCCCTCAACAAAAGTTCGCTGTTTTATTTTCAACTGAAAGTAGGGCGTTTCGATTTAGTTTTATCATACATACGAGTATTAAAAATAATTTCTGTCCACAGTTAAACATGACAAGTAATGCTACTATATATTTTCCTGAAATTTTATTTTTAAATACTTATGATAAATGAATAATGAACATATTCTTGATGTACCTATCTGTCCAAATGTAAATAAAGATATATCACAATTTCTTGAAGTCAAAAAAATAAATTTTGTTCATTGTTTTAAAAAATTCTAACTAGAATAATTAACTAAATATTTGAAATAGGTTAAAATTGAAATAAATATTTTTTCATATATATTAAATTGCAAGAATATAAAGATGGAATATAAACTCAAAACTTAAATAAAAAAAAACTCGCTGCAACACTGTTTATCAAATTGGAAGTGACAAGATCATTAATATATAATAACATTAAGTTTTCCATATATACGGCAACACAATGGACCAATAAGCCTAAGAGAATCTCCTAGAGATCATCGGTATAGCCTAACCTAACCTAACCTGAGTATATAATATCAAAAAGATGACAGCATTGTCCACCAAAGCTCACTTGAACGAGAATAATACCTTGTTGTAATACCACAGATAGACTACTGTCTATTTTTTGTAAGACATAAAGTGAAAACTTGTAAACAGCTGTTCTCATAAACGGATGTTCTTTTAATCGTGCAATGGAGCAAAATTGCTACTCCAGATTTTATTATTCATATAAAATAAGTATGTGTTTTTAACGGACAGACTTCTTGACAGCCCCCTGTGATAAAAGGGTTAAAATATTCCGGAGGTGAGGCACAGCTGTCGTAAAAAGCGACTAAAATCCCGGTGCCATACCGACACTTGTGTAAAAAGTGTGCATGCTAGTAAGTGTTGGCCCAGCCTGCGACATTTCACTAGAGATGTATCTGGCGACCAACAGTTCGGCTGTGCTGACCACTTGTGGTTGGGCTGCGGTTAATACCTAGAATGGTTCATTCATTTGGCGTGAAGTACGTTTTCATCACCGGGTGCTGTGACCCAAAGATCAGCAGGGGCTAGTAGGTACGCTTTACATCAAACCAAGGTGGAAGTTATGTCTTGCACATATTTCTTCATTGGCACCCGCGGAATTACTAGGAGATTCTAATGGGCGGTTGATTGACGCTTTTTATTAATACGTGTGTTTTTTGAGCACTGTAGTGCTAAGCCTCCACGGCAAAGAACATTACATAAAATAACAATAGAGATCCGCTATAGACAGCTTTCAATGAATTTTGAGTATTCCGAATATATAATAATGATCTTAAGTAATAGCATTTTATTTATAAGTAATTTGATTTGATACCATATTATACAGTTGCTAACCGAGTTGACCCAGAAAAATTAACAACTTAATAAAATAAATTTTCTCTATTACGATTAGTTTCCATATGTGGATATACTACTTACATTATATGTAATTTGTTTCCTTTAAATTGAAAAAATATAAAGAATTTTTTTTTTAATTTCCGTGTCTGCGCGTGTTCATATTTTGCAATATGCACGCGCCAATGCGCCCCAAGTTTACAGACAGACGACTCGACTCACACGACTGCAAATCAGCTGCGGTTGAAACTATACATTTCAGATACTCGTATGTACTTGTACCTAAATGATACATGTACATAAATCATGCAGTAAAATAAAACATATATTCTCGTCTTTAGACACGAAAGCTAACCAAGATCAACGTTAACAGATTCTTACCAAACGATTTCAGCGCAGCACCATCTCTCGAGTTCAGTGCACTTAAAAAATTTAATTTAATTTTTTATTTACTTTTTAATGTTTTTATTTCGTTCATTTATTTATATACTTTTTTTTGGAACGAAATACCAACAGGAATTCAATTACTTCTTTTCATTTTACTCTGAAATTTTGTTCTTGTCTGTTCTTAAATGTATCAGAGTCATTTGCTACTTTTAGATAGCACACTTAAGTATCTTCCAACAATCTTCAACTGCTAATGAAATGTAATTATTTTCTGTTTAGTGTTTACTATTGCTTCTCTGTAGAACTCTTTGTAGTCTTGTCTGTTTATATAACACTGTGTTTGTATGTTTTAAAATGTCATCTTTTCCATTTACTATAGAATAAAAGTATATTTTTATTTTCATTTTAGTGAGCAACAAATTTTAAATATAACATACAAATATATTGGAAATAATATAGAAAATACATATATATATTCTTCAAAACGGCGCCTTGCAAGACTGAAATTAATGTCTTACATGATAATAAAGTATACTTTTAACAGTTTGTTTTTCTTTATTAAGTTGTATAAATTTTAATCCTAAATAATAAAATTAGTACAATATCAATAGATATATTTAAATATAACATATGTACTTATAAAAATACTTATTCTTCAAATGGAAAGTATATAGCTTTTAAACACATAATACAAAAATATCTTAATTATAGAATTACGATAAATTAATTACTGATACTATATCATTTATAAGTCCATTAAGTCCAATATTTTATATTTACAAATCTGAGTATATCACTAAAAACATTCAAATTTGAATTTATATACATACTTACATTTAAATATTTAATCACTGTTTTCTTATCTAAACATGATCCTGTTAACTACCACCTTTCAAAGTTGGGACACCGAGAACTGCATATTTTGTGAAATGCGTACACAAACTTTTGCTCATTATATCTGTTCGTATCCTATAATTGCCAGAAAATGAGTCGAATACCTACAATCGGCTTCAATTTTGTCGAATGAGGCGTGTAATCTTAACACAGATAATATCTCTGAGCTATTTGGTTTGTTCATCATAGTAAAACTCGAGTAACACACAACGCTCTTTACACAGATTTTCAGCTTTGTGTTAAGTCTGGTCGGAACAGCAATGCCGCACAAATAAACAATATAAAAATTTAAATTTAAACCAAAACAGCTGATTTACACATTGATACAAACTTTACTTGAAATAAAATGTACGAATAAAGTGTATATAGCATAATCAAATTTCGACAGGGATGTTACGCTCCTAGATACGCTCATTTACTCGATTTGCTGGTGGAACTCATAGTTACTACGAGTAGCTTGTGAAACAGACCTATTGCTTGCTTAGAAATTACTCTCCAGAAATTACACATCAGATCTAAAACATTATCACTACTGTCCTTTCTAATATTTATAACATATAACAGCGGGTTCCAACCCAATATACTTTTCATTATACATTAGTGTTTGTAATCTTTATAGCCGATCAAATTATATTTATTACAAAAATAGCCGCAATATAAAATCGAACTGTTTTATATTTATAATATTACATATATTTTATATTATTACATATATTTTATATTTGATGTAACTGTATTTTTATACTACCCCAAAAATAATACCTTTTATTGTCGTTATCCAACTTAAAAACTCATAAAAAATCTATCCAGCAGTGACCAAATAGGGAATACAACCCAAACAGTTTGTATAATCAGGGGAATATAGATGTTATTAATATAGATTATGAAATTAGGTGAGATGGGGCAAATATAAATCTGTCAATGATCTAAATTTAAAAAAATTGTAACCTTAATGGGAAAAAGTCACAAATCAGTTGAGCTTTAAGATATATAACTGCATGTGTCTAAAATAGATAGGTTTGTTACTGAAAACATAATATGCAGAACGTGCCTATAAACTGAAATAAGTTAAACAAAAACAGTCGGTCTAAGTAATCCTCTCTATTCTCAGCAACTATTAACCCAGACTTGTTAAGAAATAAATTCCATGGAAAGTAAAATATCAATGAAATTACTCCTTTAACAAGAAGAGCTATTGTCAAGATCGAAAATCATATATAATTCCATTGGAGCAAGAGTTGTATTTATAATACAAAGTAAGGATCAACGAATACAGCATGGTAAAGGAACTTTCCTGCAAAAGCATATACAGTTTGTCAACATTGTGTTTGTTTATTTTATATAAATAAAATAAATTTTTGCTACTTGTAGTTAATTCACATCACTATACCATATACTCTTCTTTGAATTATACAGTTCAATAAAAAATCAATTCTTTTATATATACAAGTTTACCGCGAGTTTAATGAAGTCATTCTTCTAACTCATTTAACAACTTAATTTTTAATTGCTGTACTTACTACTTAATCAATGCCATCTAACGACACTAGTTGCATATCTAATAGGTTAATAGCATTTAGCAGATTCTGTCTGGAATTTCTGAAGAATTTTTCACTTGAATTATTTATGATTATTATGTTCTTTTTCTTCTCTTTCTGTCTTTGTTAAGCTACTATTTTTTTACCATATCTGCATTACACAGATTCCAACAACTTGTACAACATACAAGTATTCCATAATTTTCTAGTTCTACAATTTACCATAAATTGGCATTACTTTTCTTAGATATAATCCAGATTCTTCACAGTTTTGTAATTTGCAGCACATTTATATCACATACGAATTAGTAAAGTATGCAGTACATAATGATAGAAATAGAGTTACCATGTGTTATGAAATTATTATTGAACGTATTATACATATGGTATGTATATATAAATGTATTAATTTTTCCTATGATAAATTTGTTTATTTAGAAAAAAATTATTTTTCTTTTATTAATATATATATATATTTATAATTTTATTTTATATTCTGCTTCGAGAGAAAACTTTTACGTAAAACTTTTTAGCTTCATAAGTGAGGACATGCGATTCTGTTATTGTACGCAAGCTACGTAAAAGCAGACATAAAACTAGGTAGTCCCTGATGAACGAAGCATATAAAACGTAAGAACGTAGAGGTACTCGTTCGGAAATCGTGTTGGACAAATGTAGGTCCGATTTCAGTTATTTAAATTAAGTATATATATAGTAATAGATATAATAGATAGATAGATTAAAAGATAATAGATAGTAATGGATATAGTAATTTTTATATGCATCTATAATTTTGCTAGGTAGAAATTTCTGTGACATTTGTATCTCTGTAAATATTGCAAATGGAATGTTATTTTTTTTCAATTCTTAAATTATTATAATTTTTGTTTTTTTTAATATTGAAATTAATTTAATATTTTATAATCTTGATATCTTAGTATTGCTCTCAGTTTTGTCCTTTGGCGTATGCAGAGTGGGATATGGGTTGGGTATAGGCCTACTTCCAATATAATCTATACATAACACATTGCCAAACGTGTTTTTGGTAGTATATTACTTTCTCTGCCACAATCATAGCTACGCAATTCAGGATATAATATATATGGATAATAAATGCTAGCTTTTGCTAGTAGAAAAAAATTTTATAAGTACTTCATATACAATAATCGTAAATAATTTTCTGCTTATTGTATCTATGTATATATGTTGATGCTTTTTTCGAGTCAGCAACTGGGCACTTTTACTGATAGCTGGGGTACTGCAGGGTCCCACCCATCTCATTGACTAATTTATGTATTCCCTATAAGCTTCATAATTATTCAGTGATTGATCTAAGATCTGCGTACCTCCCCGTGCGGAGAGTGATTACTCTAAGATTAGATAGTGCTAAGAAGGATAGCCTGTCAGTTTTCGCATATTACATAACTTATTGTACGCTTATCGATTTTTGGAAACAGAAAACAGCCATTTTAAGTAAAGTTAAATAATTTCGAGGAGCTTTCGGAACAAAGTTATCTACGCAGCCCAGACAAGATCTAACTGTACTACCTACAAAGACAATCAATTATCTAATTGGAATCGAAAATGTAGCATCAATACCATTCAAAAGTATTAATAGATCTCATAAACTGATTTTACCAACCACATCCTACTGATTATAATACGTGTATCTACAGTGAAAACTCTAATAAATGTATGAATGCATCACAAAATCAGCGATTTTATCCGTTTAAGATAACTATCTAACTAAAAAAAACTACATTAAATCAAAAATTAATTCGTTGAAAAATATATGCTATGTAATATATGTTTACGATTAGAAAGAATACCCCAGTAACCCGCCTAGACTAACTGTTTTTACTTAACAATTTTTAAACTTATATATAAAGTGAAGACTCGAACGAGAACAACAATTTTGTCTGCTTGTAAGAACTATTAATTTAGAAGAATGTATTTCATATGATATATGAGAATAGGGAACTAGCAACATTGTACTTTTAAGAGAAATATCAATTGTTGAGAGTGTGAGTTTAATAAAGTTTTCACTGTATAATTCCTACTTATGTAGAAAATCTAAAAATATTAACTGAATTCAAAAACTTATTTATTAAATCTTGCATTTCAAAGTAAATTTAAAAAAAAAACGCTAATTTTAATTACAACAATCTAATTTATTCTCATTCAGTAGATAATTAGTACCCTATTAGACTCTGAAGACCTTTGGATAAGTGCAAAAAGTTTTAATTGATTCAAACCTGACACGAAATTCGCAGGAAGAATTGGTTGGGTTCGTCTTAAGAAAGTAGCGTGCTCCGCAACTTAATCTGACTTCCTGCACTTTTTATTTAATTTCTAATTGCAATTTAATTGTCAACAGTACTTCAACAAAAAAAAAAATATTAAAAAAAAAAAACAAGAATAAGAACAAGAACAGCAAAAACGATGACTCTGACTCTGAAAATAATTAAAATGTAAAAAGTGGAGCAAACTGTGTTGCTCGCACTGTTGTCTTCTTATTGCAGAAAAGTAGTTGCAAAAGTAGATACTTAAAGAGATACTTTTGAGGTTTGATTGTAAACTGTGCTATCTACGCTGCATTGCAAGAAAACTAAACTTGTAAGACAATAATGATTCTCCTTATAACGTCTGAAGCCGTATTGATTGTTGATTTGTAAATAATTTGTTGGTACTCGTAATTAAGTTTGTTGCAAAAATACTTATTAAACCCTTTACTATGTTATCTTCTTAGTAAATTAAGTATTCTATTAATTTGCATATTCTTCTTCTTGTTCTCAATTCTAGTAAAATTTACATATACAATTTGAGAAATGGCAATCGGAAATCCAGAAGCTGACGTTGGTAATGTGGATGCCGCTGCTGCTCATTTGGCGGCACATCCATCAGGTATACCACAGGATCAAATAGATAATATAATGAGCGGCATTGCGAATACGGGCGATGTTAAAATGAACAATCACAGAAAAAAACTTAGACAGAGGTAAATAAATTTCAATTCCCATTAAGAAGTGTTGTTCATAAAATTATATTAAATCTTATAGATTTGATATTATAAAGAAACTGGGGCAGGGTACATACGGTAAGGTGCAATTAGGTATTAATAAAGAAACTGGTCAAGAGGTTGCTATTAAGACAATAAAAAAATGTAAAATTGAAGCAGAAGCAGATTTAGTTCGCATACGACGGGAGGTGCAAATTATGAGCTCAGTGCAGCATCCAAATATTATTCACATATATGAAGGTAATTTATGTGAATATTTGCCTCTTACTTAAAACTTATTTATTTTATTCATTAAAGTATTTGAAAATCGTGAAAAAATGGTTTTAGTCATGGAATTTGCCGCTGGCGGTGAACTTTATGATTATCTATCCGAAAGAAAGGTGCTAAGTGAGGATGAAGCGCGGCGTATATTTCGTCAGGTTGCTACCGCTGTTTATTACTGTCACAAACACAAAATCTGTCATCGTGATTTAAAACTTGAAAACATTCTCTTAGATGAGCATGGCAATGCTAAAGTAATTAACTCTAATAACCATTAATTTAAAATTTGTATTTATGTTTTTTATTCTTTTGTTTTTAATTTTTGGTTTTTTTTTTTTGTTTTACGTAGATTGCAGATTTTGGTCTTTCAAATGTTTTTGATGATCAGCGACTTTTAGCAACATTTTGTGGTTCTCCATTATATGCTTCACCTGAAATTGTTGAAGGTACTCCTTATCAGGGGCCAGAAGTTGACTGCTGGTCACTTGGTGTGCTCCTTTACACTCTAGTCTATGGTTCAATGCCATTTGATGGCTCTAATTTTAAAAGACTGGTTAAACAAATTAGCCAAGGCGATTATTATGAACCGAAAAAGCCATCAAGTGCCTCTACGCTTATACGTGATATGTTAACTGTTTGCCCACGCAAACGTGCAACTATTGAACAAATATGTTCACATTGGTGGGTAAATCAAAGTGATAATGTATCATGTTTAGATTTAGCTGAGGACTTGGCGAATCAAACTCCAGTTCGTTTAGATGTTTTACTTTCTTTAACACCAGCTGCTGTTACAGCTGAACAATTGGTTGTGCCATCCGCCGATGGTAATTCAGCGGGCAAAGGTAATGAACGTGTTCCCAGAAGTCATTCTGTGGGTTCAATACGTGATATGGGCGCTAATACGGAAGCTGAACGAAGAATATTAGACATGGTTGCTGGTAAGTTATAAATTTTATTTATATTTTTGTAAATAGAACTTGGCTTGACATTTTATAAAAAGCAGAACTATCAAAAACATAAACTATATTATAACCATAAAAAACATTCAAAGATAAAGTTCAGAATTAGAAGTAAAATTAAATCAGAAATCGGTTAAAAAACTTTAAAAAAATAGTGTAGTAGAACTTAAAATTAATAAATGAAGTTACAGACATATTAATATTTAATATTTAAAATTACAAAAATATTTATACAATTTTTATAACAATTTCAATCCACCATTTTGCAAAAAGAACGGTCGGGTCTATGTCCCGAAGTCACTCGTCACCTACGACGACCAAGTACCGTTCAACACCGCCCAAAGAGACTCCGCAAGCAGGTCCCGGCGGGTTATAACAACAACAACCATTTTGCAAACGATGATAATACAACGGAAGTGTGAACTTGGGTATAACTGTGCAATTAGATAAAATAAAGAAGTGATTCTATGACTAAGACTTCAAGTCTCGAATTCATCTTAAATATATTAAACTACATTTTTAATACTTTCGGTAAAATTTAGAAATGCTGAGTTAAAGTTAGTTTCAAATTATACCTTAGTTTCAAATTATATTTATATATAATGAAAAAAAAAAAAGAAATGAAAGTAAAGTTCGAACGATCACAATTTCATATAGAAGATTTTTAAGACATAAAATATATTAAAATTTACAAAATGCAAATTAAATAGATATATTAAACATTATTAAACTTTTAATTAATTTATAACAAAACGGTTAAACTCTTTTCTCTCTCGATCTCCCAAATCGACATATCTGAATTCCTCTAACTTCCTGTACATGTACATATGCTTTTGACTGTTGAACAGACAAATACAAATAAACTAAAATTGTTAACCTTTTCATATAACAAATATTCATAACTACATTCCCTTTCTTTTTATTTTTCTCTTTGCCGTTTGATACATCTAGCTGGCGGCGAAGCTGCACTCATGCCATCTCCTACACGCACAATAACACCTGCTCAAAGTCCTGTACAAACAAAACGTAAACTTGAAACCACAATCTCTATGGAGAATGCATCGGCTGCATTAAAGAAAAAAGAAAAACCTGGTAGTGTATCATCAATTGCTGCCGCGGCAGCTGGAACTCTTAACTCGGAAACACCGATGGAAACTGATGAACAACAAATTGAGAATACTGAAGAGACCTTACCACCGACTGTGAAAACGACACCTTCAAAAACATTTTCTCAAAAAGATATGGAAGCAGTAGGTAATATGGTGGAACAGTTAATACAAAATGATGAACCTCATAGCACAACAGTACCTGCTACTGATTTTGTTCCAAATCCCTCACCGGTAGTATCACGTCAAAGAACTGTAGGAAAATTAGATGCTGTTAAAGAAGCACCAGAAGAAAAAGATGCTACAAAAGTTATTAAAAAATTCGTCAATAAGCACAAAACAGCTGATTTGGTTAATGCGATAGGTCAAATGTCCGCTGATAAGACAAGTAATGAACAGCCCGCAAAAATTACTAAACCAACTGTACCCACCACTGTCCCACCATTTGTACGTAAATGTAGTTTACAGGATGAATCACCATTAAATAAATTCAACGAACGACGGAAATCACGTATTTTGGAAACAGCAGAAAAGTTTCAACAAATGAATGCTGGCAATGCTGGTGATAAGCCCAAAAAACTTGTTATACCCGGTGTTAGTGTTGGTAGTTATAAAAAGGAATTCGAAAGAAAGGCATTGAATCCTCCACAACAAACAGAAGGTCCTACAGCTGGAGAAAGGCGTGCTTTAGAACAAGTAGCTGCAGCCGCAGCAGCTGCTCAAGAATTAGAAAGTACAGCTGATAAAACAGAGAATGAAATGTCATCTACGGTAGAAACAAGTGACTCTAAAAATTCTGTGTCATCATTGTTATTGGATGATGCACGTCGTTCAATGGAAAATTCGATTGCATTATTGCGTCAAGCGCAAAACGAATCTACAAAAGAGGTTGATCAAATATGTGCCAAAACGGAAAAGATCGGTGTCAATGATATCCCAACTGATCATGTAGCAGCCGAAAGAGAACGTAAACTTAAAAATGCTCGTGCCATAATAGGAAATGCTATACAGCCAGGTTAGTGTTTTTATAAAGCTATATTTAATTTCCTTATTTCTTTAGTATAATTTAATAGAATAGTTAATATGTTATATATTAATACATATGTAAAATAAGATATTATTGGTAAAGATGTAGAGAGTGATTTTAGAGAGAGTAATTTAGCCAGCTAAAAAATATAAATATTTCAAAATGCAAATAACAATGAAGAAATCTAAATTATATAGCTAAAAATAAGACTTTATATTTTATTAATCATTTTTTAATATTTTATAATGTTAAAAAGTCTGACAGAATATTAAAGTGCTTACTCTTTCAAGCAGCAAAAGAAAAAATTAACCAAATCTTCAAATGATCATAAAACTGCAACCCAAGTCGAGTCAAAAACAGCTGAGTCTACGTTCCGAAGCCACTGTTATTGTTGCTCTAATCCGAAAAAGGTCGGTGCTTTTGTCCCTGTCACGAGTGGCTATTGGCACTTGGTATTTTGGAAAGACAAGTACTTTCTGAGCATTTGTCGGATCATTTCTGGAACCCGAAGCCTCAACTCTTCCGATTACTAAGTGTCGTTCACCCTTTACTACAGGGAGTCAAACTGAAATCAGATCTGTTTTCTGTGTTTTTAAAATAGTAACAATACCACAACAGACTTAAATAAATATAAAAACTATAGCGTTTATAGGAACTGTTGGTAATAATACCAGTTAGCTGTGGACTTCGTTCACCTATTATTTAACTAAGTGACAAAAAATAATACAAACAATTTATTGTTAAAGATAAACAGATCTGTCAATTAAATTTTGATGTATTTCGTTTTATATACTTTTTAAATATATAGAACAAATTTTTTAAAATAATTATCATTAGCTAGTATTACTTTAAAATTGCTCTCTCCAATAAATTTCTTTACATCATATATCTATATATACTATGTGAATATAATACTATTTAAAAGTTTTTATGACTTGAATTTTATTTCCTGATTTTTATATAATATTTGTTAACAATAATTGGTTTTATATATATTCTGTTGTAATTTTTATTATAATTTTTTATAATTTTCCGTCAGTCTGACCTATAAAATTTCGTTGTTATTTAATCCACTATCTTTACTATTGATGTACCAAAATCAGTGTACTTTTCTGTACACATCTTTCAGACCTATTTGTTTATCACATTGTATAGTCTTAATAAATTTGAATGTACATTATATGTATATGTTAATTATCTTATCGTCTTAAATGTAGACATATAAATGAACTATGTAAAACTATCTAACCATTCCCATATTTATAACACACCACATATCACACTATTGCTGCATATTCATCTCATTTCACCTCATATCATTGATTCATTTATTTTAGCTATACGTCGGCCACCATCGATAGGCCATGGCTTCGGCGGCGGGGGCTACGAACAAATGCGTGCGCCCAGTGGCGGTTTTTATTCATACATTGGTGATAATTATGATATTATAAATAATAATTATAATATGCCTAATAACAATTTAATTGTTACAAAATCAACACCAACCTCACCATTAACATACAATTCGTTACCATTTCAAGGAACGCCATTGCCGCTATCAAAAGCAAACGTTGCCCTCGCCGCAGCAAGGCAAAATATAATGGGACGTTTTGCTGCTGATGGTTTTAATCATAATCATGGTCATAATGCAATCAATCCACATTATTTATCGTGCTCTTCATCCAAGCAATCCACTCTAAACAACAACCCAAATATATTTAATCAACAAAAACAACAACAACATCAAGCCGAACAACCTCATCACCAGCCACAAAAACCAAGTCATCTTAAACCAACCTCATTTGTTGCAAATGTTCCTGTTGCCACCGCCGCCAACGCCACTATCAACATTATAAATAATGTGCCAAAACCGTTTTACAATACATCTCCAACGACCACGACGACGATGTTGTGGAAATGTAAGTTTAGTTGTCGTTCGTTCGTTCGTTCTTTCGTTAGTTGGATTATATTGTTTAAGTGCATTTAATATATTTAAGTATATTACAATAATAATAATAATTATTTGTATTTTGTTGCTTCGTTGTTGTTGAAAATTAATTGTAGTAGCTGCAAGCTTTCCTTCCACTTAAGCATTTATATACCAAAGTTATCTAAGAAGAGAGCTCTCTATTCTTCGAATTGTTTTCTTGAAAGGTGAATGGAACCATACAAGAGTTCTTTTACGAACAATTTTTACATTATTATTGTAATATTGTTGAAAAAAAAAACGTGATAGATTTTTGGGCTAAGAACTTGTATAGTACCGAACAGCTTCGACAACTTTTGGTTCTAAAGTTCAAACTGTTTGGAAACTGTCCTAATTCTTTAGGCTTAACTTTTTGTTTTGAATTTTTTCTTCTAAAATTTTAATTATATTAATTTATTTTTTTATTTGTTATAAACAATTTACAATTTTTTTATTATTTTACTGTATTTTTTTAATTGTATTTATTTTAACAATAACAAAAAGGTAAGATTTAAAACGTATATATTTTTTTGGAAGGTGGTCACTTCTCATCACAAACAAATCACTCACATTTCATATAGCTTCTCAATGTTAAACGTTCACAAACACAATTTTTTGAATACTTTTACTTTTATCACTAAAATTTAATGCAAAAAATAAATTAAATAAAATCTAATTTAAAATTTTTATTTTTTTATTAAAAAAAACTAGCATCACCGGGAGGGGAACCAAATAATGGAGCTGTAAAAACGTCTACAGCTTCAATAACGCTTAAATCAGCTACATTACCTCGGCGTAAAACTGCAAAAACTGAAATACAACTGGAAATTAAACCACGTATTGTTGAACAACCATCAATGCGTTTCACTACCGAAATGCAACATCCAATTGCTGATTTGCGCAGTGCACCACCAAGAGAAGGTCCAGTTCCTTACAGTCCCATTAAAACGGCATTTAATACACGTGCAACTAGTCTAGAACCCAAAGAGCATATTATACCAATACAACGACCACAAACTGCTTATACACGCACCAGTTCTAATACAACTGCGAGGTACGTAATTATTATTTAATTTGTATTGAACTTATTATTGTATTATTATATGCTTACATTCAGATCTGGCTCACTTTCGAGACAATCAACTGTTGACTCAGAATCTGATACTACAACTACCAATGTGTCACAATCGACAATAACTGGTTCTTCACAACCAATCAAGAAAAGCCCACGAGAATTTATTATACCAATTGCTATGGAAGGTGGTGGCTTCATAACACCTCGAGAGGGTAGTATTGAACCATCCGAATCCAGTCATACAACAACATCAAGCCGTTCAACATTTAATCGTTTACGCCCTACACGCCAATTTGGGTATAATTTCAAATGTACAAACCATATATTTATTTAATGAAATAACACATTTTTAGCTCGCTACTAAATGATACCAGTGTTGATGAAGGTCTACCATTCCAAAAGATGCGTACGACTACAATGAATAGAGATGCAGATGAAGATCCAAGATTTACTCTTCATAGACTAAGGTTTGTTAAATTTTTTATCAAAGAAAATTAATGTTAAAGATAAAAAAATAATTTATTTAGTAGTCATACTATAACATTACATATATATATATAAATATATTTTATTGTCGCAATTATATGTTATAATTATATATTATATACTTATTTATTATAATAATAATTATTATATACATTATAATTATGCTTATAATTATAATTATTATAATAATTATATATTAAAATTATATAATTATAATTAGTAATATATTATATATATTATAGTAATATATTATATATGGCTATTATCATATATTATAATTATGTATATAATATTATATTATATGCTATAATTATAATTATGTATATATTATTATATTATATATAATAATTATTATTATGTGCATAATATTTTATTATATATTATTATATATACATTTATAATTATATATATAATATTATATTGCATATAGTATATATATTCACTAGCGCGCCATTTATGGTTGTTTGTGAACTATAAAATGAATAGTCAAATATTAAAATTTTTTAAAATACTTTAAATAAAACCACTATCTTTTAATTATAGAAGTTCGAGACCTGTTAAGAAAATAAGTCAAGATAATGATTCCCAAAGTTCCGGCGAGGAAGACGATGATGACGGCTTTGAAATCTTAACAGCTGAAAATCTTTTCTCTACACTACTGCAAAGAGTATGTTAAGTTTTAGATAATTTATAAGTTAATTTAAGAAATTTACATAAAATTATATATATTATTTATTAATAATTATTGTTAATTATATATTCCTATTAATGTTAAATAATTTTAATGATATCATTAATTATTTTTTAGGTGCGTGCCTTGACAAATCGTATTAACGTCAACAATGACTTAACAGCTGGATTTCCGAACTCAAGTAGATTGTTAAGCAATATGAGGCAAGGACAAAGTCCTTTTTGGAGTCAAGAACCATTTGGCAGGTAAATATGACATTGAAAATTATAATTTAAAAAAAAATTAACTAATTTTTAAAGCAAAATAACAAAATTTGCAATTGCAAGAATACTAAACAATATTTATATTTTTATTTCATGCTGCGTGTGAACACTTAAAAAATATAATACATTATGGAATATTATTTTCACCAATATCATTTATAATAAAAAAAAATGCTGTTATCTCAAATTTAAATAATGCACTAACCTACATGACATCACATACAAATATTAATATAAACTAAATGTTAAAATATTTTTCATGTCATATAAACACGGTGCAATATTTGATTTGATGCTTGTTTTTTAAATTTAAATAAAATAAAATTGAAGATCTCAGATTACATATTCCTATACCGAAACTGTTGAGAAAAAACAAGTGTAAGTACTGTAAGGATCTAACATAACTTTCCACCTAATTTATTTTCTATAATCAACTTTCCAATTCATTCTTCTATTAGATTGTATTTACGCTTAAATTAGCACTTTTGTAAATAATACTTTATTTTTAATTGTTAGTCTCTTTTGATAATTTAGTCTAAAGGGTAGGTTGTTTGTTTTCGAGGTGTGTTTGTGGACGTTAAAATGATTTTTGTACATATGTTATTTAAAAAACCTCTCCAATAGATTTTATGTACTGTTATTGATTACACTTCTTTTAATTAGTTAATAGTTTTTATACGTACATTTCCTTTACAGTATAGACTAACTTATATATATATTGGTATACCTTTTATAGGTGGTTAACTTTTAAGCAACGCTATATACTATGCCACCTAAGCCGCTTTTTGCAATTATTAAAAAATCTAAACATCAAATTAAATTGTTGCTTGTAAGTTTTGAAAAAAAAAAAAAGTAACAACATATTTTATAAATAAATTTAAACAATTAATATAGCCATTTTTATGTAAAAGATCATTTTAATGTGAACAACTACATCAAATAGTACAAATTATAATTCGAGGTTAGGAATATAGTTTTTTCATTCTGATTATTTCTTGCTCTACATGATGTCTAATATATCTAGTAAATATTTTAGAAGAAAGCACAGTAATTTTTTTTGAAGACTACAATTTGAGATACTTACTTTTAATAAATAACTATGAACCTGTTACATTCATATGATGTGTGTTGGATTAAAATAATTATATATGTACGTAAAGTAACCTCATACTTACCGATTTCTGCATTGTCCTTTTAGCAGAAGTGCTTTCTATTCAAAAAGCAGAATATTGGAATCAGAACAGAACATATTTTATCTGACGGATAGATGCGAAAGCATTAAACTCAATGTCGTTAAAGTCTGTCGTTAATTGCAGCAAATTCTTGAATTTTATGACTTAAAAGTTTTACTATTTGGGTCCAACAACAACACAGGGATACAGAGTAAAACTGTATCGCATTTAAACTACACAAAAAATAATTTACCTGACCTGCAAACCTTAGTTAGATATATGTTTCTAAATAAAAATCGTGAATGTTGAAATCGAGAAGAACATGTTCACACACGATCCTATTTTAGTCGAAATAGAGATATAAACAATCACAGGCAATCAGGCTTGTTTTAATGTAACGAAATGAAATTTTATTTTTAATAGCTGTTAACACCCCACGCTATTGAATCGGAACACTGCAATAATTATTATTATATCCAATAAAAGAAATAATAGGAGACTTTTAGAACTTAATTTTATAATATTATAACATATTATATTATAATCTCAAATACTTATGTGGCCCCAAGTAACAACTTTTGGCAAAAGTTTGTTATTTTTGGTGTTTATATCATCTGGTATAACCATGTTCCATTTTATGGTAAGCGTATTGGGATATCATCTCAAAGTTATACTAACGTAATCCCGGGGTAGGACAAGGTCTCTAGGAATGAGGGAGTCACTTTCCGGGTCGCCAGTTTGTGGTCAGTGGGTAGATATTCTACTCCTCCTTGCCGCAAAAAAAGAAGTGTGTTGGGATATCAAATTAAGAAATAGGCGTCTAAGATAACTTGCTTAAAAGACAAGGCTGAACCAAATTTTATAAAAAAAAAATTAGTTTCTCATTCATATGCTACCTGTTTAAATATACTGTTTTCCTATAGTACTTCCCAGCATTTGTAATATTTTCCAAAATCTTATCTATACTCTCATATACCAATATTTAACCCCATGTAAGTTGTTGATTTGTTCCACTTTTCAATTTGCTTATTATTGCAATAATTTAATATAACTATAATAACATATTTATTTGAAATTAATTTTATTTGATTTTCAATTTTTAGATTGTATATAATTGCATATACATATAATATATTATATTTTTCGTTTCTAGTCGCATTAATCAAAGCGGTAACAGTTTGGGCGCACCATGGCGTCACAGTATATCACGTGATTTGGGCAGTGATATGGAGTCAATGTTTTCCCGCACAGGTGCAACTCTGCCAAGAGGTGAATATCACAGATTAAAAAGCAAATTTTTAGAACATTAATTGTTTAATTAGAAAAAATTTATTAATACATATGTTTAAATATTTAAATGAAAAACAAAACAATAAGCGCAAAAGTTTAATTTAAAAAAAATTAAATGTGCATAAATTAATATCAATTTGCTTCAATAAAATATAATAAAAACAAATTTGCAATGGTTAACAATTTTGAAATTGTTTAAATGATAAAAACAAAAAGTGCTATATTAAATAATTATTTAATTTTATTATAAAATATTGAAAGCAAACAAAAAAAAAAAACTTTTTTATATTGTATTACATTGCAATTATGTTTTTATATTTTCAAAAATATTTACAAACATAAACTTCTGTAAAATCTTTTTAAACTTTAAACTTATATCAATCTATATTTAAATCTTTTTTTTTTTTCAATAATTCAATGCCGCAATTTTTATTTTTTATTTATTGTTTATCATTTTTATAGTATATAAGCTTTTTAGAATATTTTAAAAAAAATTGAAATTATTAAAATTAATTTATTTTTATTTTATTAGTTTGTACCATGAGTTCTCATTATTTTTGTTTGTTTAATTTTGTGTTAAATGTCCTTTTAAAAATCTTAATTTTTCATATAGCAAAAAAAAGAATTATAAAAATACAAAAGAAAAAAAATAATATTAAATCGTATTCAAAGTTTTGTGTAACAATGATTAAAATGAAAAAAGTAACTAGCAATAGAAGTTTTAATATTAATTTTTAAAATTATTTTCAAATTACTTGATTTTAATATTTGTATTAGAGTGTGCAGTGTGTTGTTTACATAAATAAAAATGTTCCAAGTTATTTGTTATGTCAGTGAAGAATTGTAATTTATGTAAAATTTGTATTATTTAACAATGGTAATCTTTGGTACGGAATTGGTCTCATCACTTTGAAATCATCATTTTAAAATTTAGATGGATACATATATAATTCAATCTGTGTGAAGATATCAGATTTCAGACTCCGAATAGACCCACAAACTAATGTTAATACATATATGATTCAATCTGTGTGAAGATATCAGATTTCAGACTCCGAATAGACCCACAAACTTATGTTAATACATATATAATTCAATGTTGGAAGATATCAGATTTCAGACTCCAAATAGACCCACAAACTAATGTTAATTTGTTCCCTAGATTAACTAAATAATAACACAATTATAAATATACTAATTTGAGTGTACCTCAATATAGCTTAGTTTTCGAGATATCAAGTTTAAATTTAAAAATTTTTAAATAAAAACCACCAGCAAAATGAATTTGTTGTTGTAGCCTATGAAGACTATATGAATCGATATATGAAATTGAATAAAAGGGTTAGCATTTGATAGGGTGAGGAAGAAGAACTGTTGTTTTTTGCTCGAAGCCAAAAGACCATTATGCTGAAATTAGTGTATGCATTAGGCCGCGACAACAAGTTGACGGGCCATATGACCTGTTGTTGTTGTACCTTTTGTGAGGAAATTATGTCCAACACATATTTTTTCATTGGTAACCGGCGGAATTACTTAGGAAATTTCAATGGGGCATTCATCGGCGCAATGTATCGATGCATATGTGAAGAACATCGTGATGTTAAGCCAACATGACAGGAAATCACGTTAATAATTCTGGACTTTAAACAACTCGATATCATGAAAAATATGTTATATCAACATATAGTGTAGTAAAAAAAATTATGTAAAATAGCTAGCTCCACTTAAATCCAGCGTAAAATCGATGTCTCATGCATAACACGCCCATAAATTTTATTAACAAATACAAATATTTATAAATCTTTAAAAAAAAATATACTTTTCTTAATATCTATAAATGGATTATCATATGAATTAGTATAATTCGAAACAATTGAGAAGGTTACTTGTGTTTAATAAATTTATTAATTTTCTAAGCAATATCTCAAAGTATTTTAGTCAATCAGTTTAGTTTCTATAAACATTTCAAAAAAGTACAACTAACTGTAGAATCAATGTGTATAAAATCTTTATAAAATATATTTATACCCAATTTATCTATTAAAATTCCATTTAAATAACAAATGCAATAGGTTTTTTTTTGTAACTACTTAACTGAATTGGATTAAGTTTTCAGATATATTTCAGACAAGTACAACTAACTGTAGAACTAATCTCTATAAGAACCTCAAAAAATGTGTATACACCCAAAACTCTACAATAAGGTCCTTTAAATAACAAATGTAATAAAATTTTATTACGGGTTTTTCTTTTAAATTGTGTTAACTTCATACTCTCTTAGAATGTCTTAAAACTCCATATATATATATACAGTCAAACCATAACTCCATAACTCGAACTAAATAGAGTGCAACAGTGCTTAGAAAGCAAATTACATACAATAACAAACAAATTCTATAACTCGAAGGGTCCTTTTTGGACCCTTTGAACCTTTTCTTTGAAAATGGAACTTCGAGTTATGAATTTTTGATTATATATATGTATATATATATTTATATTATGCTCTATGTGCAAATATATATCTCTTAAATGAAATTATTATCAATTCCGTTACCACTGATATTTTTTTTCAATTAATTTGTAACAAAATGTCTTTAAAAATAAAAAAAAAATTTATTAATTCAAATGTTATTAAAAGTTGTAATAAAAAGATCTACTGTAATTAAAAATATTATTTACTTATCCTTTTTTAATTAATTTATCATATGATGAAGCATCAAATCGAATTAAATAAAGATACAACAAAACTGTTTAAAAAATACTGACTTTTATTAAATTTAAGAGTTACAAAGATTAAAAATACGCGTATACAACCAAAAGAATTTATAAATAATTTATTAAATTTTATATTAAAAAAATTGTATATTTTGCAACGGGCCCCGCTACCTTAAATTTGTTTTATAATTTTTTTATTTCTTAAGTTTCTTCTTTTTTTAATTTAAAATTCTAACACATTTATACTAAACATTTGTTGTGTTTTGTTATAAATTTTATTTAGCAAAATTGTAGTATTTTTTTTGCAAAAGCTTTATTTTAATTGTTTTTGTAAAAAGCAATAATTAAATAATAATCACTTAATTTTGTACATATCGATACATAAATAAACAATTTCACACTAATTAATTAACAATTAATTTAATAAAAATTATTGTATTAATTTATATATATATAAAAAAGTATATATATAAATATATTTGAACAAAATTTAAAAATATAAAAACAAATTTCTGAGTTCTGGGCTTTTTTTTAAGCAATATTATAAAATATATTAACTATGTATTATTTTAAAATTCTTTTATTAAGAATTTATTATAATTTTTTTTTAAATTGTGCTTAATTGTAATAATTAAAATTTTATAAAATTTCACTATATATATATTTTAAAAATAAAACAAAAAAATGTCCAAAACTTTGAATACGAAATATGTAAACCTTTTTCTATACTAATTTTAATATGTTTTTTGAATGTTTCTTTCAGTTGTTTTTGTTTTTTTTTTTTAATTGAAATGCAATTATTTTCTTTTAATGCAAATATGTTATATTATGACGTTAATGTTAAGTAAAAATTTTGTATTTATTAAAACAATTCTATTTGTTAACAAACATGAATTTGCGCTTCTTAATGCTTATAAATTTAATTAACTTACAGAGAGAAAAAAAAAACTAATAATTTTAAAAATTTGTCTACCTTTTTATTATTAATTAATAACTATTTATAATTGTTTATTATTTAGTTTTTACTAATTTATTAATTTTATTTAAAAAACGCTTTTTGCAGTTGGCATACGAATTCCTAAAATGCATGTTTTAAATAATAAAAGCAGCCCAACCATTACTACCACAACCAAGATCGAAATCAAACAAAATAATAAAACAGCAACACCTCGTACAACAATTTTATATAACACAAACTTATAACACATCAGTCTCAGTCAACATTATAATATTATTAATCTAAGCTATATTTTTATATAAAATATATACATATATTCTATATAGAATTTACTTTATAATTCGGCATAAGTTATCAACCTTAATTGAACTAGTTTTCTAATTTACATATAATTTTAACAAATTTTTGATATTAAAATTTTCAAATTCATTAATAACGCTCAAATCTTTATTCTGATTTATTAAATGATTATTTACAAAATCATTATATCCACAAAATTAAGTATTTTACATTTTTATTTCATTTATTATTAATAAAAAAAATGTTAACTAATTTTTAGCACCCATAAAATTAATTTAAATAATAAATATTAATAATTAATTATTTAGAATAGCCTAAAAATAATCATGTAATCGTAACAATATTAATTGAAATAATAATGACTGTAGTATATAAATAGAAATAATATTATTAACTTTTAAAATTAACAATAGTATTGTTTTATAATAAATATAAAATTGTAATGAAAGCAATAAAAATCATAATAAACTATAATAAAATTAAAAACATCTATAAAAATAATAAAAAAGATTAATATATATATTAAAAATATAATGCAAAATGATGTATAACGAAAGTTGGTATAAAAATGAACTTAAAGAAAATTTAAAACATAATTATAAAAAATATAGTATAAAATATAGAATATTCGCTATTTCAAACCCTTCAATAATAAAATAAAAAGCTAGAGTAAAACTTTATGACTTCCATTCACTGGAATATCGAAACCAATAGCAAAACAGCTGAATTTGGCAGAGGGATTCCGTCAAAAGCTCGTGCGAAATATCTAAAGGATCTGAATGTACCAATTACTTCATGCAAACAATTTTTAAAGTTTTACTAGATGGCAAGGTTTAATGATATATACTACAGATATTTACACCCAAATTGGCTACTCTTATATAAGAAAAAATCTATCGAACACGTCTCTTAAAATCATCAGTGTTATAGTGTGTGTATGACCGGTGGATTAAAAAATTATACTAGGAAAGAATATCTTCTATCTTCGAGTGATTCTCTTTCCACAGCTGTGAGAAGAACAGTACACAATATAAACTTCGTCACTATCCAGTGAATGGTGACGTAAATTAAACATGATAGGGGCTCACTTTGTATAGAATCAAGACCTCCCCTTGAATAGCACCCTAAGTTTAAATAAAGATTTCAGCTGGTTTTGAACTCATCGAGTTTTTAACACTTTTTGCCTTAAGGCCGATATAGTTCTAATATTGAAAAGTAACATATGTTAAACTGATTTTTAAAATTTATTGAGGTATTTACTCTCCTCTGGTTGTACTCCACTTCTGTATATTACAAACTGAAAGATCTTTTCCGGAAAACTTTGATGCTCTTACTGTATACTTCTGACATTACTCGATTGGATTATTATTTATTCCGAGTTCGACAGCCTTCGCTTACTGGCATAAACTTAACCTTAGAAGAGTTCTATGAATGGAATAATGTTTCTAGTCAAATAATGATGGTCGGAAGAAGTAGAATTTGAATGATTTCAATTTTGACTACATAAATATATTAATGTCTTTTAATTCAGAAAATTTCTGAGATTTGGATAGCATATAAATGGATTAAAACTGTATATAAAAAGTAATTAATAAACAATAATGACACCAGTTGCAAAGGTATTTTAAAAAAAGTTTCCTTATAATATTAAAAATATTATAATTACTTCCCAAAATAAAATAAATTTAGATATATTACTATATATGTTAATAAACATAAAACTATCCTCCAAAAAAAAAATAAATATAATAATTATAATATAATATTATAATTTATAAAAGTTAAAAATATATTATTATAAACATGTAAGCATCAAGTAAATAATAATAAAATAAATAATATATGAAATAAACTTCAAATAAAAAATATAACGGACAAATTAATCGTAAAAGTATTGCTATAAATATTATAAAGAAAAATAAATAATTTCTTATTATAATATATAGTTTTATATAAGAAAAATGCAAACACACAAATAATGAATAATGTTTATAATGAATAATGAAGTAATATTATTTTTTTCAAAAATATTTGATAAGGTTTATTTTTATTTAAAAGAAAATTATATATAACGAAATATTATATATTCTTTAATATTTTCAATCTTTTTAATTGAAAATTTTTAATTTTAATTAATTATTTGATTCATTGATTTTCACAAATTCATAAAAATGTTTTCTCTGATCGTCGCAATAATAAACTAAGTAATTAAAAAATTTATTAATTATTATTTATTAAAGTTCTATAAAAATTATTCCGGTTCACGAATTTGAACTATTTTAGTTACTGAATAAAATTAACTTTATAATTATTGATATATGGCAATTTTTATGTATTTTTAAAACTTCTATAGTATTATACTTAATTAGAATTTTAAATAATTAAATTTGTTATAACTGCTTTTGTTTAAACTTATAATAAATTTATTAAGTCAGTTAATATTGAAGTATGCCCGTAATCATATATGCAAACATATAAAAAATTTTTATCAAATATAAAATTCTTTCATTGTAATGCCTCATATTTCTTTTAAATTAAATGATTATTTAAATGATTATTGGACAATTCTAACAAAGTATTTATTTATTTAGTATTTCTTTCACACATTTCATTCAAAAAAAAAAACAAAAATATTTTTAAATACTTTTGAACCTTATCAAAAATTTTTGAAAAATTATTTAAAAAATTTTAGAAGTGCAAAATATTAGATTTTTTATTGTATTTAATATTATAATTATTTTTATATTTTGAAATAATTATGTTTAAAAAAAAATAAATAATATTATTATTTTTTCTTTATTGCATAAAAATCATATCATATTTTAAATTGTTAACATAATTTTTTTTTTTAAATTTGTGAGCAATAATATTTTTATAATGTATTTATTATGCTACATTTATATAAAAACCAAAAATATATTTTTTCATAAATACTTTGAAAAGTATAAAAACAAATAAAATATTTAATTATAATTCAAAAATTTTAACAATATTATTTGTTTTCTTGTTTGTTGTTCCTAATTGTTGCTATTGCTGCACGTAAGTTAATAATTTTGTTAACATTGAAAAAACTTAAACAATTTTTTTTTAAATAAAAAATATTTTTTAATTAACTTTTTATGAATTAATTTTTTTTTTTGGTCTGTATCACTGTTGTTGTATAAATAATTTGTCCAATAACAAAATACAAACAATTTTAAAATAATTTATTTTAAAAAAGCAATAACAAATTGTTGCCTACAAAATATTAGCGTACAAAATTCTTTTGGTTGTTTTTGGATTTAATTCCATACATTTAAATAATAGAAATTATAATAGTCAATAAATTATTATAAAGAAGTTTCTTAAAATTAAAAGGTAAGTAATACGTAGTAAGTTTCATTCGATATATACGATGATAACTTGTAACTCCAATCTTATTCAAAAAATTCTATGCTTATTAGTTGGTTGGTCAGATTAGGAGATGGTCTTAAACTGTGAGGCCACTAAATGATTTTTGAATAGAGCTCGACTGATTCCAGTCTTTAGAACTTGATATGCACAAAGAAAATAAAAAATAGTTTTCTCTTCTTCTCGCTAGCTGCGATTATGACTCTCTAATATATGAATATGAGGCTCTCTAATAGACTATAAGCTAGTAATGACTGTGGTCAGTCTAGAGACAACTCTTCTTTTTCTGCTTATCAGCATTAATGCTTGCTTAAGTTTGCATCTTTCATTTTTCGCTTTTTGAAGGTATTTGATTTGAATACCACTTTTATCCACATTCAGTAGTGTGACAAACAATTATCGAAGAGCTTCTCTTATGACAGATTCTCAATATTCCGTTAACGCCCCGGGTTAGATTACAGAAAATCATGTTCTCACATAGCAGATTCTCTTCGTATTAGTTGATGAACTAACTTTTTTGTTTTTCCGGATAAGAGAAACTTTTGCTCATCATTCTACGTAAATATGTTCCATCTGGTGTGTGCCACTAAATTAGAGTTTTTGATTGCTGAATTTAAAACTTGAATTGCGATCTGATTATACGATTAAATATCGATCATTTATTTTTGTATGTGTGTTCTGCGGTTAGGAGGGGCCATGTCAACAACACAAACACTTTCGAACACTTTCGAAAAAACTGGACGATTTGGGGCAATGTTTTTATAAACAATTTTAAAAGTAACTATTAAAAATAATAAAAACAATTAATTGATTAAATGGGTAATAATTTTAATAGTGGGAAAATCTTTTCAATAAAAAAATTAGAATATAACTTTTTTGAATAATATCGTAAAAACAAAATGTATTAAAATTTAAAAATATTTTACAAAATTAGAAAAATTCTTATATAAAAACTTAAGGAAGAGATATCCGATTAAATTTTATATCGACTGTTTGCATATTTTTCCGTTTTTTATCTTCCGCTACAAATAGGTATAGTTTATGTGAACTAATAGTATCTTTATTTACATATTTTATTAGACTTAATGTATAAGTTGTTCGTTTTAATGGTAAGTACTCCTTATTTGAATAATTTTGTAAGAATAATATAATTTATTTTTATATATTTCAAGAAGTACATATATAATTAAATATATTAAGAACCCAAAGGCACAAATAAAACTAATGAATATATTATTCTTCAGATAAAACATTAGCGTGTTAAATTTTTTATATTTTAGGTAGCAAAGCAACAACTGTGAAAGATTCAGATTTCACGGACAATGGAACAAATCGAACACGAACAAAAAAACAAGTGGTACACACAGAAGAACCAGTTGACTTAGCCGATTTAGATTTATCACGACTTCAGCTAAGTAAACAAGATCTGGAAACACTATCAAGTATAACACCAGGCTTACCGAAATGTTTTCAAGAACAACTTCTTGCAAAACTACCACCTACACAAGCACGGAAACTTTCCCGTACACTAAGCATGCAAAATAGTCCATTAATATCCACTGTAAAAATATATAAACGCAGTCAAAGTGGTGGACGTGGTGTGACATTGCCAAATGAAGTTAAAGAAAATGTCATTGAAGAGAACATGAAACCAACGAGTACAAAAATAGCATCAAAAGCTCAAGTGAATGATGAAAATCAAATTGGTGATACAAATACTCAAATAAGACGTCGTAGTATAGGACGTTCTCGACTCGATTGTGAAAGCGGTATACCCACACCTAACGAAACAGCAAATACTATGAAAAGTCGTAGCAATAGCGTCTGTCGAGATGATTATAGTAAATCTCTATGCACTTCATATACTAGTGACATTAATGATAAATATAAATACTATTCACCATATTTAAATAAAAGTGTTAAAGATTCCTCGTCAACCACTTCTACAAACACTTCGTCATTAGGGCGTCCACCAAGCGGTTGCATGTCTCCTCCTCCAGTTATAACGACTGATATTGGTACCAGCTCACTACGTAAACGTTCTACACAACGTCGTTCTCGTTTTCTACGACCTGATTTCTTCGAAGAGCCAGTTACAACACAAGTCGAGGAAACACCATACCAACGAGAGAAGAAATTACGCGAACGTGAAACACAAAGTGTTTTACGTGAAATTCGTGAAAAATCTCGTGAATCCAGCAGAGATCGCCTTAGTAATTATGAGTGTGATGAGATAATGCAACGAAAGCACAGCGTTCCTAATGAATCTCAAGATATTAGTGAGAAACAAGGTACTCGCCATGTGCGTAATAAAAGTATGGAAATGTATACAGAATGCGGAGAGAACTCATTACTGCATGACAAAACTAAACGGCATCGTAGAAGCCTTTCACGTCCACGAGATATAACGTCAGAAATGGATAAACATGAATTGGCAGATAAAATATTGCAAGAATTACAACTACTTTCCGCTGTACGTTCCCATAATGAACCTCGCCTTTCTGTTCCGCGAGAAGTATCAGTGGAAAAAGTTATTGATATTAACCCAAACAATGGTATAACTGAAAATACAGAACAACAATACAATAACGAAGAAATTAATAAGGAAAAGATTACTACTATAAAGAAGGTTAAAAAAGTAAAACCTAAAGAAAAATCTACAGAATCTACAAGCACAGACGCTGATAGTAGAATTACTACAACTGTAATCAAAAAAGTTAAAAAAATTGTAAAAAAATCAGATAGCATAAAAACTCCTGCTACCGAAGGAACTGCAAATATGCCATTAACAGAAGAATCAAATATACCAATAACTGAATTGGAACAATTGAAAAAAGAATCTAAACTAAAGCGTCCGAAATCTTATCCAACCAAAGATACAAATCAAACAGTCACTACTAAGTCTGAAGTTCCTTCATCGACTCCACAAACTACTAAATTAGAAATAAAGAAATCAGTTCCACCAACAACTAATGCTGATATAACTAACGCTATATCAAATGTCAATAACACCAATAATAATAACTGTCTTACTCCACGTGAAAGTCGACTAATTCGACCAAAAAGTTACCCTGCCTCTAAACTAACACCTCCTAAAGTGACGAAGCAAGTGACTCGCAGTGGCATTGCTATACCTACTATCAACGAGTCCAGTGCAAGTACAACACCAAAATCAAGTAGTATATCTAGGCAATCTACCTGTGAGGATAAGTCATTTTCTGTAACACCAACTGGTAAAAGTAGCATCGATAGCTCTTCCTCCAGTGAATCAAAACCAACAACAATTAAGAAAATCATTAAAGTAACTAAAAAGTCTAAATTAGCACAACCTACACCGCTCTCACCTACCACTCCGACAGCAATAACAGCAATGACAAATGCTGCTAGTTCTAAGGAATCAAGTCCTGTTACTGTGTTACAAGTGAAAGAGAAATCTCCTGAGAAAAAGCAAAGCAAAGGTCTCTTTTATGCTATTGGGCAAAAGTTTGAAAAACTTCGAGACTCTGCCATGAGCAAAGAGAAGAAATCCACTTCGAATTTACCAACAAATACTTCCGATAAAAAACTGTCTTCAACAAGTTCTTCTCCAGAGAAAATAAAAGAAAAATTAACGCTAACTAAGAAAAAACATAAACCCCTCGAAAATGATATTTCTACAAAGACTGATAAATTACATACTGATGTTAATAGTCATAATGATATCGAAACGTCGAAGAACAACAACGTATCAAATGACACATCCGAGAAACCACTAAAAACGGAGAAGCGATCACGCATAGATGCTATGATAAGATCACTACGTGAACGCTCTGTTCCTCGTTCAAATCCAAATACTGGCACTGAATCTAATTATCTTAAACGTGCAGTAAGTGTTGAGGATATGCCTGGTACGTTCAATAAGAATACTGTTAATAAAGTTCTTGGTCTTTTTAAACGATTTGAAAAAGATGGTAGTGACCGCAGAGTACGGAATACACGTTCAACAAGTAATATAGAAAGACAATTACGCGAACAATCACCTCCAACATCACCAATTTATCAAAACACAAATGCACTACTTGAAAGTGCACAGCCAATCCATAATAAACCCCAGACATCGAATTTAAGTTCAGCTAACGTTAGCAAATCGAAACAAAATATTGAACAATGTTGTAATTGTGAATTAACACCTCCAACAACAACTTCTCTTTCTCAGCATATATCTTGCCCAGAATGTATACAGGATCAAGCAACTAATTTAAGATCAACAAAACGTTATGAAGAACCTATAAAATCTACTGACTTTGACTGCAGTTCATACAATAAGCTTCAAGCACAGGGCAATAAAGATAAGCGAAAGGGTCTAATGCTGGACTTAGGCAAAATTGAAAAGTATGATAACTCAGCAAATCGCAGCATTAAAACTAATGCTTATGTCAATGGTAACGGTGGCTTATACTCAAATCTTCCTCCATATCCAGGAACTTTAAAAAATTCTTCTAATAATAGCTCAAGTCAACAATCTGTTGAAAATACAACAAATAATAATAACAATTGCATTGCTAATAACAATAATTCTTCTTTGCAAACCTCACAAACTTCAGGCTATAGAACTTCTTCAGCACATGAAATCAATCGAAATCATTTACTTACACCTTCAACTGAAAATATAGCCAATTATTCATCCGATTCTCGTAGCTATCAAGATGATTGCGCATCAACTTCAACATTTCTTTCACCCACTGATGAACCAGAATTATACTTTGATAATTGGTCTATTTGTTCAGAAGATAATTATATGCTACATGCCACACCTTCACCAACAGTTTCACGTCTTTCACGTACCTCACAATTGTCATCACCAACACGTGGCGATGGTTCTGATCCTAACGAAAGCGTAATTGATCGCATTAAACGTCGCAGCTTCTATAGTCGTTTCAATGAAAAGAAACCAAAACGAACAAGTAGCATTGTCGGTCCTACAGCCGTACGTGATTTCTATCGAGAACAACAGGCTTCAGTTAAAGCACGCTCAAGTAGCAAATTAAATGCAGAAGAACGTGCAAAATCACCCGATATAGTAAAACAATTCTTTAGACCATTAAAATTGAGTCCTGTTGGAACGGAGCTTAAACCGCCAGTTTATAGATCACCACTTGACTATGCTTCAGCTAATAGTAAACCAAGAAAAAGTCTTAATGATATACGACCGGCAACGTCACCATCATTTCATACACCTAAACATTATGGTACTTCGACTGAAAGTAACTTTTTAACAACCATCAATTCTTCTTTACCTATGCGTTATAAATCATCTAGTAGCTCAAGTCCATATGAGGGTAGCAGTGGTACTACGCTAGGTGGCAGTAATTATTACAGCACATATAATCCAAAACGACGTTCATCGTATACACTGAATGGCACAATACCGACTGGTTCAAATATTACAACAAGTTCACATTTGGATGGTTATGCGACAGTTGGTAGACGTGCTATTCGACCATATGATCAGCGTACTTTATCACTTTTAGATCCACATACTAGTACTAGCTACAGACGAGACACACGTACACCTGTCAGAGAATATTCTTCCAGCATTTCAAGGTAAGCTGATTTAATTAATTACATTTGATCGTTATTAGAAATTAGTTTAACTGTATTTAAATGTTTATTATAATTTTTAACTAAATTAAAATTGTATTAATTTTAAATATAGATCGAATTCCCGATATCGTACTTCGTCCGTTTCACGTAGTCCAACAAATATTTGATGTACAACACCACAAAATGGTTTCTGCATATTTTGTTACTACACTCAAAGAAAACGCAGTAATACAGCATCTTCATCAGCTTCATCTCGAGGAAGCGGAAGTGCTAAAAAGTTGCAACAGTGTTCAAACCAAACCAAAAACAAATTTTAAATTAAGTTTTAGTTTAAGTTTGATATATGATTCTTATATTTAAAAATCAGTAGAGATAAACACATTTTATATAATATTATATTTTTATATTTTATTAATTTTTTTATGAAACTATGGGTTTATAGAAGTTTTTATTTTCATAAATATTTTTTTAAAATGTTTTTAAAATTAATAATAAACATTTAAAATAGTTGAAGTATATGTATGTGCCTTTGTTCCTTTTTAAAAGATTTATATATGCTTTATTTTAAAACCTGTACTTTAACATATGATCCTTTAAAGAATTTATAATTGGATTATATATATCGATCAATTTTACCTTTCATATATTTTGTTCTATAAATCTATAAAATAAATTATTAAAAATTTATTATATATATAATTTCAAATTATACCGACATAAAGTTGTACTCCTAAAGAAATGTAATATACCATATTTAGTTGATACGTTCTACGTTATGGACTTATTTACGATTCAATCCTCGCTGTTATGCCTTTAATAATATTCGTCTACCATTTATCTATTGTTATTTTCAATCGATATACCTATACTATTTTTGCTAAGTAAAAATAGATTACAAAGAACTGAAAATTGTAGTTTATAAGTTTAAAGATTGAACTATATATACATATATACAATATCACACATTTAGCATGGATTAATGTAGTATATTAAAGTAGGAAATGTAATTTAGTATTTAAGGTTTCTGAGACTTGCGCATTAAGACAAAAACCTTGAAATATAGGTAAACCTTGAAATATTGGTTAAATCAAAAATAAATGGTCTTAGAAAATATTTAAATAATTCATATATAATTTATTTAGTAATATTTATTTATATATTTCTTAGAAAATATATAATGTAAAATTACGAGTATATTACGAGAGTGAATAAGGACTACACATAATCATGTCTTGTCTAGCTCAGCACTGTTAGAAAGATTATGATTTGCAAAAGTAAACCGATCCGAATTTGGAAATTTAACCTAAAGTCATTGGATCGTTAAATTTTTTTTCATAGTTAAGTCGTTCTTCAAGATAGAAAAAAAATAGTTTAAATTGATATTGATATGATTAAATAATATTTAAATAATTTTTAAAATTTTTTAAAATAATAAAAATAAATAGTATCGTACTTCCTTCTGAAAGTAAAACAGAAATATCTGTTCACTTTAAAATCGAATGTCCTCTATAAAAATGTTATTTTAGGAGTCGAGTTCATTGATAGCTTCCAAATTTTATTTAAAAATGATAATAAAATAGTCTATTTTGAAATAATTTATTAAGTATATTTACATATATATGCTTTTGTATAGTTGGTTTATTAGTTAAATGCATAATAAGTGTAAAATTACATAAACTAATTTCTAGAGACTAGATTGAAATGTAGATGATACTTTTTCAATATTTGAAATAATTACCGAATTTATTTTTAATCTCAATGATGTCTTCAATGAAAATCTACATATTTTTTTATATAACTGATTTATTTCTCAAAAAAACTAAAAATATTGTTTAAAATAATATTAAAAACAAATGAATAATAAAAAAAAAACAAATTTAAAAAATTCAATAATTTTTATTATTAGACAACAACTAAAAAAAAACACAAAAAACAAATAGTCAAAATAGTTCAAAATTGATATTTAATCAAAGTTTTAGAAAAATATACATATAGACATCGAAAGAAAGAACATTAAATATAAAAATATTTAAAATCTATTTGTGTAGATATCGAAATAAATAACGAATGAAATACATATATACAAAACAGAGTGTGAAATTTTAAATTTAATTAATAAGAGACTTTTACAAAATGGAATTGTTTAAAAACAAAATAAAAATTGTTTGAATATATAATTAACACCAGTTAAAAAATACATAAATTTTTAACTATAAATAATTATAATAATATTATCTTTATGTTATGCAAATTGTTTTCAACTTACCTTAAAATCAGATTAAATTACAGTAGGTTTGTTATAATTAATGTTTAAGTGTAGATTTAGTAAATAATTCTAATAGTCTGCCAATACATATATATATCTATATATAAATATATATATATATATTAACGATAATAAGCAAAGCAAAATAATGTTTGTTAATGTTAAATTAAAATTTCATTAGTTTTAATTAGTATAAGTATTTTAACGATATATAATTAGGATTAATAAAAATATATAATCAAAACCATTTATAAAATTTTTTATTTTTAAATTTGACTTTCAATAATATATATATGTATATATCATATATTATATATTTTAAAAATATATCAGTGATCTCAAGACTGCTCCAATTAAAAAATACATAAAGGATAGTGTTATGAAATTATTTAATAAAACTGACAGGCTTACCAACACCGCGTTATCGAATCTCAGAATGGTTACAGGCTCCTCGGGGAGGTATGCAGATCTAAGGTCAATTATTGCTTAGTCTGATGAAGTGATAAACAATAATTTAGTTAAGGCGTAGAGAAGGGTTATGAATTAAGAAACATCGCAGTTAATAGAATGTAAAAGTGCTCAAGTGCACTGACTTAACTAGCCTCAACATAATAATATATTATATATATATATTATAATTTATTAAGTTCATCATTAAGTTCGAAGACATAACCAGCTTAACTGCAAAGTTAAGCTGCTCTGCTATAAGCAGCTTATTCGTCCTCTCCTCACTTACGCTTTCTCTATTTGGTCAGCCATCACTTCCGCTCAAATGGAAAGAATCCGCATGTTTGAGCGGAAACTTCTTCGCGATTGCACTAACTACAAGCGCAAGCGTAATGGCAAGCACTTCTCCATATCAACTCTCTACAACAATGCCAAGATCACTCGTGTTGACGAGTATCTTCTGTCACTCACCCGTAGGTATTTCACCCGGCTCCATGACCTTCCCCCCGACGTCTCTACTCCTCTCACTCTTTCAGAAGACCTCGTTCTAGCTTTGCGATATAAGCCCCCCCAATACCTAACACACTACTTCGATGAAGTGGACCATAACCTCTCCACTATCCCCTTATATAACCGCGGCTTTCGTGACCCTAGTCACAAAGTATACTGTTGATTCAACTCCCGCTAGTTAGCCGTAACCCCTTCCCCTTCCATATCGTCCTTTCTTTCTAGTTCATGCCCTTGCTTTCTGATTTAGATGAGTCTAGTTCACTAGGTATTAAATCTATTTTCTCATTCCTCTCTCCCATGATTACTGGAATGAAGTTTCCACATTGCTGTGGAAATCTTCTCCTTTCATTCCT
Organism: Teleopsis dalmanni; assembly: GCF_002237135.1. Lineage (NCBI taxonomy): Eukaryota > Metazoa > Arthropoda > Insecta > Diptera > Diopsidae > Teleopsis > Teleopsis dalmanni. The sequence continues at coordinate 185,641,255 of NC_051847.1, read as the reverse complement.
AAGAGGTGGTTTTAGTGGGTTCAAATCTCAACTGTGGTTTTCGATGCTTTCCACTTACTACAAAAAAAAAAATAAGTTCATCATGAAACAACAACAACTTCATTATTCAGTTCATTCATCATACTTTGAACCCACGAACAGTTATTCAGTGACATCCATTTCATATTCTATAAGATTTACATTCTAGATCAGTGGTTCCCAATCGATAATCTGCCGAGACGGTTAAAAATTATCATTAAATCAAATTTAATATGTTTAAATATATAGCTTGTAGTTTGTCCACTGAGACGTCATATTTGGAAGTACAGTGGATATTGATTATTTAAATCTTTTTGTATGAGCTTTGAATTAGTTTTTAAGCCACCTCTGCCCTTTGGGTATTGTATGTCCCTTTATACTATTCTGCTGACAATATACGAAAGATACGAGTCTTTAACACCCGCATTTTAATTATAGATGTGGTATGTTATAAAATTGATGGAGCATATGGACCATCTACAAAATGTCAGTTGACGATCGAGAATATTGGTGAGAGTTTCTTTCTTAAATTTTATTAAAAATACTAATAACATATGCATAAAAATAAAAATAAATTGTTTCTATATCATTTAGGAAAAGTATTTCTAAAGCTAACTTTGTTTCTGCAACTTATATGTAGGTAGAAATGGTACATAGTAAGTCCATTTCCAACTGAAAATAAAATGAGAAAATTGTAAAAATAAGCATTTGAAAACTAATATCTATACTTACTTTCTCAGAGTTTCCATACCCGCTGGAAAATCGAAATCGGTAGCAGTACCATCATTAATATTATCATCACCCAAAGGCATTTCATTCGCCCACTCAATAAGACCCCTTTCTTCGGCAGTACCTATTAAAAATATTATTTTAAACAAAATGTTTCCAACAGAAAGTAGAACTCAGTTACCTGGTATAATATTATCGAGAAAACAACCTAATAAGCCACCAACTAATATAGTTGTACCTAATAATACAGATAAAGTTGAATCCAAAGTGTCATTTCCAGTTTTTATAGCACCAGGATGCTGTTGCATCCACCTGCACAACACCATGGGGAAAAACATAGATAAACCCAAAATGTATAAATTACGCGCTGAACGCAAATCAACATATTGTAATGTCGACAATCCAAAAGCCACAATCATACCAAACATAACACAAAATATGCCACCCACAACAGAGTCCGGTATCATAATGAATATAGCACCGAGCTTTCCTATAACACCTTGCAGTAACATAATGAGGGCAGCCCATTGTATAACACGACGTGAGCCAACCTTTATTTATAATATACATAGTTGTTGTTCAGTGAACTTGAATTGAATAGATATATCGTAGAAATAATTATAAATATATATAAAACATACCTTAGTTACACCTATTGCTCCAACGTTCTCGCCGAAAGTATTAGTACCATTACCAGCGCCCCAAAGACCTGCCAACACAGTACCCAAGCCTTCTGTGCCAATTCCACGGTTTATAGCATGCAATGGTGGTGATTGGGCACCTGATATAAAATTACTTTTATTTTCTTTTATTGTTCAATAATATTCAAAGTAGTTTATTTATATTTCACAGATATTTTATTGTGCATTTGACGAACAAACTTTTTTGCTTACCCGCCATTTGTGACACGGTTGGATAATAACTGATAGACTCAACTGTACATGCCAAAACGCCAGCTAACATACCCAAAACTCCAGATAAAGTAACTGAAGGTAAACCAAATTGACCGGGATAAGGTACATAGAACCATTTTGCGTTCGTTAATACTTTTAAACGAACATCAGTACGTGAGGGGTGCCCCTCTTCAAAGACATTTGTAAGCGTTAAAATGCCACAAAGTCCCCACATAATACCAATTGTTAATAACACCTATTGTTTATAAACATCGCATCCATTATAATTTATTAAATTTTTTTTATTACACTTACCGGAAATAGGCGGAAGAGTAAAAATTTTCGTATTTCAATACCATGTCCCTTTCTATAAACCGGAAACGGTACTGTAACATTTGCCATTACTTGCGAAAATAAAGTCAACATAGCTGTTGTACTTTAGTTTATGGTAACAAAAAATAATTAAAATAGATATAGAAAAATAAATATATTTTACTAACCCCACAGCAATTCCCCAATGCTTGGACGCCGTTTCAGCTGCATGTTCGAATAATGTTAATCCTACTAAAGAAACTGTTGGTACAATTGTTAACGGTGTAACAAACCGTAATATTTTTCCAACAAGACCCGTATAACCCAATATAACTTGCACCATAGCTGATACAGCTATAGCACCCGATAATTCGCGCATACGTATTTGCCAAAGTTCATTACGTTCACCCTCATCCATTGCATTAAATTCATTCTCTGGTGGGCATTTCCATTGCGGTAATGCCAGTATAGCTAACGTTGGCACCAAAAATGAAATAGTGCCACCTTGCACTATAGGCAGACGTACACCCCATGTTGCTTGTATATATGTAACTATACCGGTAACGAATATCATTGTGGAGATAATAACACCACGATTTGGATCCTCATCGGACATGCACAGCGCTGGTGTTAATATGAAAGGTATTGAAACAATGGCTCCAATCATTGTTAAATAGTGCTGTAGTGCTAGAAATATGCTGAGATACCATGGTGGATTATCATTTATTGCGTATAATAAGTTCGGTTTGGATCTTTCTTTTGTGTGGGGTTGTGGACTGGTTACTGTTTCCACAGGTTGTTTCTGAAATTGGTTCTTAAATATTAAAATTATTAAGTATAGAATTTATTAAAATTATATCAAAATCATATAAACAAATATATGTAATAATAATATTCTTTCTTTAATAACTTTTTTTATTTTTGTTTGTGGTTTTTAATTATCAATAAATTTCACTTAAAGTCAGAAATAGTTTAGTTCAATATTTAAACTCATTACAGTTAGTAATAAATTTAATTATAAAATAAAAATAGTTTTTATGCGATTGTTCAATAATATTTGAAATAAATTGAATGTCACTAATTGATATATATCCACGTAAAATAATAAAGAAGTCAGTGTTCCAATAATATTAAAGACCATTAGAAGCTTTATTTTAACTATTTATTCAAAGTAAAAATATATATTAAAATTAATTGAAATACTTTTGAAGTATAAAATAAAAATATCACCAACCATTCTATTGAATTTTAAGAAAATTGAAGAGTTCGAAGTAAACAATGGTATGAGCTTAATATAGCAGTGTTTGCACAATCTATTATAACTACGGTGATGTTAATAGTGCTTTAGTTAACATTCTCCTTGAGGTCTCCAGTAACTAGTTCATAGAGTTTCAACACTTACACATCGTTAATATGTTAGGTTAGGATAGGCAAGAGTGGCAGCCTTATAGACTAAAGAACACTTCAGCTCAAATAATGACCCGCTATAATACCATGGATTAGCTTTATACAAACGTAGACTAGAATGACCGCAGTGATCATCTCACAAACAACACTGAAAAGCACAACTTGTCCATTCAAGCGAAAGTAAACCAAAATGATTAGTCTTTAATTTGAAAGTATGACAGCTCCGTTAAGTCGGTAAGAAAAGAAACTCTAACTATTTTTAAACTTTTTGTGGGAATAAATATATTTTTTTTTTATTGAACAATATATCTTTATTAAATCGCTTTAAATTAAAGCCCAACAATAAGTTTTAGAATCTTAAAGACTAATAACATTACATTACAAATTATTTTATATAAACATACTATAATGATACATATAATGATTTGTAAATTATATCAAGGGGCCTCTGATAGCCAGGGCTTATCTACCAGATATCACGGTGTATAAGTTGAATTAATCAGGATGATCATTAGGAAAGTAGGATGGCGGGTCTATTGTTCCGTTTTAATCTAGAGGAAATAGTCATATTAGCAAAAGGTCTAGTCAGCGGATTCACATGGTTTTCAAGATTTGAAATATGTTTCTGCCTTATTCTTTCGAATTCGACTTTAACCATCGGAACTCTTAAATCGAAATGTATGTTTTCATTTCTGATATACCAGGGTGCAACAGTTATCATTCTTAAGATATTTGCTTGAGCTCTTTGCAGGATTTCTACATTTGACGAACAGACATTGCCATATAGCTGTAAGCCATACATCCAGATTGGCTTAATGACTTGATTGTATAACAAGTCTTTGTACTCTAAACATAAGGGAAATTGATGACCGATTAGCCAGCGAAGGCTTAAAGCTTTGAACTTCATTTGAGTCCTTTTTGTTGTAGAAAAAAATGAACATTAATAATGAAAGGTGAAACATGAATTCATTCTCCTCTTCAAAGCTACAACCATGACAAAAGTGATTATAGATAAGACCAAGTCTCATAGCGTTTCTTCCTAGTACGCAATGGCCTGTCAGTTTCGTTTTAGTTGAAATAGTTCGTTTCAGCTGACTATTAATGCTTTTGTCCAATGTGACCAGAAGGTTAGCGACAAATATTAATTAAATTATAATAAATATTTAAGTAATTTAGACTATTAGACTATATATTTAAGTAATCTAGTAACAAAAATCTACTGACATATACAATAAATACAATATGATTAATTTTAATATTAATTAATCAATTTATATTCCTAATAAGTAACAATATTTCATATCATATCTTCCGTTTTTTTTTAAATAATATACTCGTATAGTACTAAATATTCACTTGGTCAGTGAATATTTATCAGTCTTAGCTATAAATTCACTTAACAAATTAAGTTATAAAAAACTTGGCTAGTTAATAAATTAGTACATAATTATATATATTTATGCAAATAGTATTTGTTTAGTAACTGAATCTTATAAATAGACAGATACGTGTGATTAAAATTTGTCATTGCTGTAAATAATGAATGCACATATATAATTTATGTATATATTTAAAAAAGCACAGAGAGGGTTTTACTAGGTTCTTTTATAGAAATACAATATTTACAATATTTATATGTAAAATTTAATCAAATATGTAAAGTTTTTGCATTCTTATTATATATACAACAACTTACATATAAATTTTAAGTATTACTTTTAAAAAATAAAAAAAAAAAATACTTGGCGCTATAATTTAATTAATAGTTTCAATTAAACTATTTTTAAATGTGAGGTGTGGTAGTCTTAGATATAAAAATAAAAAACAATTTTTAATTATAATTTTTTATTTGTTTTATATTGTAATTTATAAAGCTCTTAAGGAATGATTTACTAACATTATCAATGATTCTGATTGCAAGACTTATTGCCCTACAAATAAAGACCAAAATAACAGCAGTTGAGAATATCCTAATATTATACGGGAATAAAAACTACCGGGCCTGTAATCTTATCATAGATCATCTCAATATGGGATAATCACAGATAATGTGATTAAAGATCCCATTTGTTTTTAAACACCTTCAACATTCTGTCTCCACAGACAGATCCGTCTGACTAAGACGGCAACGCTTTCGATTAATACACATTTCTGATTCAATTTATTCCACAATAAGGTTCCGGTTCACAAAACTAAATAATTGAGTTCTTACGAGATTGTTTGCTTACTCTTTGCTATAGAATCCTGTGTGACTAAATACTAGTGTGTTTGTTGACTTCCCAGTCATTACAACATATCAAACTAAATTTCTAAAATTCTCAAAGAAAATTTCTAAGAATTCAATGCTATGATTGATGTTTGCCTAACTACATAAAGTTGACTCGAGTGCAGACTTTTATCGCTTAAACTTCCGCTTGGAAGACAGTGGGCCATGTGGCCATAACCCGTACATTATTATGGATGTATACACATTCTGAGTGCAATTCTGATGTTAGGACCAAAGACCTCTGCATCAAGTCGTATAATTTTAAAATTTTCAGCATATCACCTAATTACATTCTGTCAGTATATCACCTATAACGTGAATAGGCTCTCAACCAAAAGTGCTATTCTTCTAATCCATATAAACGGAAAGGACGACTAACAACAAAGCCTAGTTTAGTTTTTTGTCAAAAATGTTCAAATTATTTTATTGCTAATAAATTACAAATAATTATTTATAACTAAAAGTAATAATATTTATATTAAATTAATATTTAATTTTAATTCTAAACACGTGGCAAATTATAATTATTTTTTAAATAAAATATAGAAAATACATTATAGAAAAATATATTAAATAAATTTTACTACTGTTTAAATGAAATGAATTTTTTCTCAAATAATTAAATTGATTTATATTTACCATATATATTAATTTTTATCAAAACAATCTGTATTACAGTTATAGATTGTAGTTCATTTTTAGGAATATTTAAATTAATATTAATTATTTCTGAAGTTATTCTTGTATGAAATAGGTAGCAATTAATTTTGTAATTAATAACTAAGTACAGGTTGTAAGGTGTAGACGGAAATCTCTCAATGAATTAATGAATTATTTTTGGTATAATTTCAATTGTTGTTAATTGTAGTTAATTTATTAATTAATGCCAAGAATGTAATATTTTATTAATTTGCGGTTAACGAATTCTTCTATTATTAAATTTTCTAATGATACATAGTTGTAGATATACATAAATTAATAAATATATAATTTAATTAAAATTTTACATGTTTTGAGTCACTATAATTAAATAGGGTTTTATTATATATTTAAGGATTTGAGTCGAATGCTGTATATAAATAGGTACACGTAAAAATTATTTATTATATCATATTGTTTATTCTAATTAGCTATAAGGCAATTATTTTTCACATGCCTAAATTTCAGTTCAAACATCTGAAAAACAATCGATGCTTGTTTCGTTATAACAATTTAACCATTACAAAATGAAAAAAAAAAATGTAAAAAAGCAATAACAAAAAATTAATACAAGTAAGGAGACACCTACACAGTCGCACCTACACCGTAAATGTATAAGATGGGGATTATGTGGTTGAAGATTGTTGAAGTAATAATAAGACTAATAAAAATGTTGATACTTCTATAAAACTTGACATCTTTCAATAGCCAATACAGGACATCAACAAAATTAAGTCCCTTAAGTCTATATTTTGAGTTGTTCTTCGCATATCTCTGCAATTATAAAAATCTAAAATCTAGGAAAGGAATGCAATCTGGACCAATAACGAAAAACGGATTTTATCACTTTGAAAGTACCAGATTCTAATGCACTACTATTTTATGATTTATTTTATTTGCATGATATTATTAAAGGAACAATGGTACTAATGTAATCCTCGAAGAACATTTTTTACGTTAAAGTGAACAAATTAAGGTGCTATGCTTCAGGATTCAGGTAAGAGTCGAATGGAAATAAGATGCGCAGAAGTATCATTCTGAGTTTTACATATTATATAGGTATTACGGTGTTATCCCACCTTCAAAATGTTTAGCAAAAGCATATACAGTTGAAGAAACAGTGATTAATCTAAGTTTAGATTTATTAAAACTTAAAAATTGCCATATATTTTTGATACCTTCGTATCCCTTTGCGTTAAAGTATCCGGACGTGTGTTCATATTAATTTTTTACAGTTACAACTCAATATTTAGTAGTTCAAGCTTAGAGCAATTTTGTATTATTTATATTTTATACTTACAATTATTTAATAAAATTATAAATTTAAATAATATCTCCTATTCGTATAAAGAAGTACCGTGTATAAAAAAAGGTTTATTTCAGACTACTTATTATACTCATACAGAGTGAGTATTACAGCACTTGCTATAAATTTTCTTCTATAGATGGATTTCCAATTTATCTACTTTAGAATAGAATTTTCATTCAATTAACCCTTTAAGAAATAAAATCTTTTTTTCAAGAATCTATCCTACTACCCGTTATATTTCAAAATCAATGAAAAACTAAACTACTCTGTGGTATGGCGGAACCTATCCGTATCTCTGAAAACATAGAGATTATAGGATATTTATAAAATCATTTGTAAGCAAAAAGTACTGTAACAACTTATATATATTTTTATTCGGAGTTTAAATTCAATTAAAAATAATTCTATCAATTTTTTTTAATTAGCTCTTTAAATATTACAGTTAAAATCTAGAAAAATGTTTAGATTGTAGAGAAATTTATTATGATAAGCTGGTTGCTCTGACTCAGTGTCAGTGACTTTCAGTTTCACTTCTCTTATTTAGAGGTTATTCACAATTTTACTGCTCTTTTTCGCAAAAAACCTAATGATGTTTGGCCAGGAACTTTAGTAGTTCGATTGACTGCTAATATAATTGCTAGACATTTATTATTAACTTTATTAGGTAATACAGGACATCTTTAACTTCAATAATTCTATCTATCCTATTATTTAGACAAATTTTATTACTTCTATTAGAATCTGCTTTAGTCATTATTCAATCATATATATTAAAGAGGTTTAAAGAGGTGAATTTAGAAATTTATATTCCACAGTGCAACAAACTTTTTAAGTTTTTTATGAGAAACTCTTAAGTAGTGTCCCATGGCATAAGTTCATAATATTTCCCTAAATTTTCTTAAAATGCATATAATGACAAAATACGAGTAACTATGGATTAGGGTGTCGTAGCTCCAAAATAAAAAAAAAAATGGTAATATAAGTGGACATAATAGGAATATACACGATCTCGCGTATCAACCTCGGTAACCGAAATACATAGAAAAACAATGAAGAAATGATGAAATGAAGAAATATATAGAAGAAGAACAATGGAGCTGGCACCTTAAGGTTTAGTGAAAAGCATTAAACACCTATCTAATTTATTTTTCCATACCCAACGATTGTTAGAAAATCTAGTATTGCCATTGAAGCTTGAATTAAAATGTAATGTTTAACAACCTCGGCACCCGACATACATAGATTGTTATAAAGAGACAACAACAAATTTTTGGAATACATATTCATTTTGTTGTTGGCACATAACAGTGTTACCATATTATTCAATTGTGAAACTTGCTAACCTTGAACGTGAATATCCCTATTATACACGTTTATGTATATTTCACTTCACTTTCACTGCTAAGAGACCCTCATCCATAACTACTCGTATTTTGTGTTTTATTTTGTTTCAACGATATATATTATTGAAGTGCCGATCGTGATTAATTACTGTAGTAAAAAATGCAACAATTTAAATTAATTTTAACAAAAAAAAAACAACTTCATAAATTATTTATAGTTAAATAGGAATTAAATTAGGTGCATTAAAATTATTAAAATTTACATTATATTGTATTAAATTAGTCAGTATTTTGTTTTTCATATCTGACGATAGGAGGCGGTATTTTATTTAAAAAACAGTCGTGTAAAATTGCATTTTAAATGCAATTTAAGATATAATTTTATTTTCATCATATTTAATTATGTGAAGAATAATTTAAAAAATTGTATTTTTAATAAAATTCTTATATAATTTATTAAATGAAGTAACTTGTAGGTAATGATTTTGTGAAAAAAATATTCACCCAATTTTTTATTTACTAGACAAATGTAATATTTTTTTTTAATTATAAATTATTTATTTTTAATAGTGAACATTTTTCTACAATTTGTTTTTAGTTATCTTAAATCTCACAAAAAAATAGAAAATATTAAATATTATTAATAATTTTTGTATTTATATACATGTATTTTTAATAATCAATTTTGATTGAATCGCCCGACCTGACTCCGTTGCAAAATACGAAGTTAATTTACTCAGGATTCTGAAAGCATTTAGAGGTTTTAACAACATTTAAGAATTTTCTTGAAATCCGGCCAATATGCTAATGCTAATTCGATGACAACAAGGCATAGTGGCACGTGTACGAGGACGTCAGAAAGCTTGGAGTTCTGAATTGAAAAACAACGGCACAAGATCGAAGCAAATGGAAGCAGGTTGTGAAGTAGGCCAAGGTTCACACTGGACTGTAGTACCAAATAAGGAGAAGAAGAAGGATTTTCTTAGATAGAAGTCATTTAAATCGCAAAAAAAGGATTAAATAATAAGATTTGTAGATTCAAGATATTTCAATTTTTAAGTTTTAAAAAAAAAATTAATAAAACTATTAAATTAAAACTTAATAAGGTTTAAAGATTCATCATCTAATACTTGAAGCATTAGTTTAAAAAAAAAAATAAAACGATTAAATTAAAATTTAAGGTTTTGAAAAAATAGTAAAAGAAACAGCTGTATGGTCAGCCAAAAATTTAATTAATTAAAATAATATAAAAAATAAAATTTTAGTTGTTGTCGTTCACTACTGTTCGAAAAAACCACTTTTGAAAAAGATTTTTTTAAATCAAAATGTATCAATAAAATGTATACAGAAATATAATATAATTTATATTAACATATAAATATTTATATATATATTTTAAGATATATGATAGAATGGATATATATTAGATATAGTTTTTTGCTTTTCACAGGGCTTTATTTGACACATAAAAATTATAAAAAAATACACTTAATAATTTGTGTTACAATTTTTGTGTTCAATATATGAATGAAAATGAAATATCTGTATTATAAATATTTTTTTAAAAAATGAAATAAAAAATTTTAACACAATTTAATAAGTGTAATATTTTATAATTTTTATGTGTCAAATAAACGTCCTAAGCCTGGTAAAAATCAAAAACTTATTGATTAATTGGTGGTAATAACAATTAATTTTTCAAAATATTAAATTTGAAAAAAAAAACTATTCACATGAACTATAATTGAATAATAATTATTTATTCAACTGCTAAGAGTTATTAACTGTTAATTTATTAGTGAAATTATTCACATTGTACATTACCATATAATTAACATTTTAAACAATGTTAATATAAAAAAAATTATTACCCTTTTTTTATAAACTCGTTACATTTAAAAAAAATGCAAATGATCAATTATTAATAACGTGGTTACTATAGGTTAATCGCTTTGTCAATAATGACCCACAATGTATAGTGATGATTTAAAAAAAAAACTTCTCTACAAAAGCTGAAGACGTCTATATACAAGTCTACAGACTTTATGAGAATTCAAGAATCTTTAAATAGATCAACTCAAGATTTAGTGTTAATTCTTTAACTTTAAATAATAAAAAATATTTTCTCTATTATTATTATAATTATTGTGCCCCCGTCTGGGTTTAGAGTAGGTCTCTAAGCCCTGTTGCGTCAATAAAAAGTAGTATAGAACCTACTTTACAGAGTTTTATTATCGCTATCGTAAGAAGTCTTTTAAGAGCATATGTGTGGCCGACTCCTTATTCTCTTCACAGAATCTACAGTTTGCATCCGTATGTATACCCAGGATTCCTGTAATGATTTTAAGTTTTTCTTTTGATAATATTTTTTCTAAAAAATTTTTAGAAATCATTAGAAATAAATAGAATAGAGATCTTGAAAGTAGGAGTAAGAGAGAAAAACAATCGTCAAATAAAATGGCAAACGGCGGTGCAGAATAGGGTAATATTGGAGGTTTTTTGAAAAAAATTCCGTGTTTTTTTTTTATACAAATGAAAGGCGATTCTTTTATAGTCAATAAATATTTTATTAGTGATTTTATAAATATAAACATATAGATGATAAATAGTGTGTCCTATTCTATTGACAAAGTATTCAACTACCCTAGGGTGCAAGTCTTTTTAAGCTGAAGTTTTTATGGGTGTTATACATTTTAAGTACTAATTTATACTATAAATCTGATGAGAACAAAATAAAAAGATACTCATGCTTTATAAAGTGTGTTCAGTATCGCTATTATTATTTGACTAAAAAAAATGTTTTTATTTTATTAAATATGACTGGTTCAATATAACCAATAGACTCCGCATTTGTTAGTATAACAAATTTCTTAACCTTATGAAAATGATTCTTATAAGGATATTAAGGGCGTTATAATTTTTTAATAGATTGCACAGATAATTTGAATTATAGATAACTTTCTCTTATTACAGATAACTTTCAGAAATTTTTGAAAAAATAAAATAAATTACAGATAAAGGCAATTATTTAAGTGAAAATAGATTTTATCAACATTAACACTTGATATTTTTTTTTAAATATTTTTTTTTGCCTAGAATGATTTTTTGACTTTCTCTTCGCTTTACGATTCAATTCAATTAAATTTAATTGATTAGAGACTGGAGATAAAAATTCAGTCTCTATTCATAATTATATGACGTTTGTTCTTCATACACTAAACCGGATATTAAATAAATATTTATATTGTAATTATTATTTATTATTATTATATATATATAATGTATATATATATTATATATATATTAATTATTATCAAAATTTGGTGATTTTGTAAAAAACCGAAGCTTATTTAATTTAAATTATTTATTGTTATATTTCTTTTAATTATTTAATTATTATATCAATTAGTTTTTAAAAATTAAAAATATTTATTTATATATTTATTTGTGACTTAACCTTAAATACATAAGTTAGTCAATGAGATGGGTGGGACCCTGTAGTACCCCTAGCTATCAAAGAGTAAAAGTGCCCAGTTGCGCTGATTCGAAAAAAGGATCAACATACATTAAAATTAATTCTAAAGTTAACTTAGATTAACGAACTGGACAGCTAGGTCTTTAAACTAAAATTAAAATTATTGTTTGCAGTTTTGATTTAATTTGATTTAATATTTTAATTTTTGATTTCATTTTTAAAATTAAATTTTTTTAATTTTTTTTAATTTTTAGTTTATAATATTTTTTTTCAATTTTTTTATTAATATAAAAAATTATTATTTAAAAAAAATTAAACAAATAATTTTTTGAAAGGATCAAAGGTATTTTTTTAAGGTTTAATGAAATTAATCAAAACAACTTTTTAATTCATTAATATTTAAAAACTTTTTACCATCTTTTTATTGTTTAAATATATGATGAAATAATTCATGCAAAAAAACAATAACACGAATTTATTTAGAAATTGATCAACTTGAAAGAATTGTTAAAAATAGAACAAAAAATAAATAAACAAATGCAATGCCATTGCATTAAATAATTAATAGATCACATGTTTGTGTTGTGAAAGAGAAGCCAATCAATTATATATAGATAAAATCTCACATGGTTAAGGCAGAGACATACACACGAGTACATATATATCTCTGGTTAAAGTATAACTTAATTATTCTTTCTTTTTATGTATTAACATATATGTGTATATTTTATTTAATAAAGAGCATTAAATAATTTTTAAACAATTTTATCATTTTTTTTTTTCGCAAATGGAGTGTTTAACTTACAGGATCACCGCCATTATCCGTTATCACATGATTTAATTCCATATTGAAATTAAATTATTAAACACAAATTACTATTAATTTTTTCAATACGTTTTTATCGTTTTAAAATAATTTTTTTTTCTACACATAAATAATTAAACACAAGACTTCCGCAAACCGAACCGTCAAAATCAACGTCTTTGAGTGAAGTGAGCCTAATATGCAATAAAATCAATTTGCTCACCGACACGCCGATCAGATCACTGAATCTTAATAGAACACTAATTTTCCCTTAGATAATTGTCTCGATTCTCTACTCATTTAACGTTATAAGATCATATAATAAGATAACTATTTAATTTTACACATAAAATAATTAAAACAATATAATAAAATATTACACTCTTACATATATAACTATTAATAATCCAACTTAAACATATTTGATTAATAACTCTTACATGTGAAGAATTACCACCCTAAGATATAAAACTCTATTAATAAAAAAATTAAATTATTTTATTTCGTTAAACAGTTACTATCTTAACTGTAGCCAAAGAAGTATGTTTTATGTTTAGATTTTTAAAATAGAACATAATTATAAGTACACTGGAAAATGATTTTCAGTAAAACTTTCTTTCAAATAACAATCAAGATTCAACTCTTTAAATCTATATAGGCAAATCACGAGAGAAACTTAAAAAAAACAGATTTTTCAATACTCAACTGCTGCTATATTGAGCATAGCCAGTCAGTAAGAAGATTTCACTTCTTCCCTTTGTCCACTACTTTCTAGAAGAATTTACTAAAATTCCTAGAATTTACTAGACTATCGCCAAAAGTATTAAGATTATTTCTGCCTACCTAATATATCTTTATGTAGCTTTCGAATATTCTCTTCTGCTTGCACCTTGTGGGTTATATATCAGAGTTTTAGTACATATCTTGTCTTGCTTTTCCTGGGGTGTGCAACCAATCTAGCCAAAATATCTTCTACGTATTTTAATGTTTGTTCGACTTTAAACATTATCATTAGTTACTTTGTTTGCCCAAAAAAAAACCCTAAAATTCTCCGAAAATATATATTAACAATATATTCGCAGTTTGTGAAACATGAATTTATTGTTGTAGGAAAAAAAAAATCGTTGCATATCATATACTTCGAATAATTTCGGCACATTCTAACTGCTATGCATGGACATAAAGGGATATTAAATAACCGTCATGTAGAGACACTTAGCAAACCAAAAACGCTGGCAAACCTTTAAAATTAGTTCCCTAATATTAGATGATAGATTAATAAGTCATTGCCTACTAGAAAGGCATGGAAAAAGATTTAGTTTATTCTCTAACGACTTTTGACGAAATTGTAGCTCTGCGGGTAAAGAGGACTTTATACTCTAACTCATGTGTTAGTGCCCATTAATGTCTAAGGAACAATTCAAAATATTTGGGTTATTTTTCTTAACTGACCTGACAAAGCTAACATCCTTTAACGTTACCGATATGTACAAGTTTATGCACTTGTCAAGTTGGTTTCCATTTATTTGAATAGGGTAGTAGGGCTTTCTCAAAAGAACGGTCTAGAAGAATCGTATTTTAACCTTTGGGGTGGTTTTTTAAAACTGACGTATAAAGGTTACCTCATCCGTGGTATCACAACAAACCAAACCTAACTGCTATGCAGATATGCTCGTAGCATATCTCTGATTCGGTATATATTTTACTACAATATTATCTGTGTCGAGTTCAAATATTTATCTCTATCATAGTTGCAATATCTCTGTAATTTAGATAACCTGAATTTTTACAAAGTAAATTCTTCATATCAAGTATAGTGAACTACAGTGTACTCAGTAACTACATAAGTTAGATTCGTAAATAATAATAGATCACTTTAAAAATATTATTAAGAAACCATAGAATATTACATACTCCTTTGCAGCAAGAATTCTATTCTTCGGCTTTAGCAGAAATCCAAATTTTTAAATATAAAAAAACATTACATATAAAACTTGCTGCAGTCAGTTAAACTTAAAGGTCAAAGATCAATGGTGTGTTTAGATAATGGGGATTGGGGAAAAATCCAATCCAATCAATACTCGTAAAATACATAATACAAAACATTGGTGAACTGTTAAAATGCTGCCAAAAAGATATCCTTCAGTGTATCCCCTTTCCTTCATACAATCCTAACTACGCCACTGTCACAGATACATGTATTTTTATTATAAATAAAATTTTAACAGTCTCTAATTACCGATGATTAAAACTAGATTCTGAGCTCTTAAAGGTAACTGAATTCAATTCCGATTCAATTTCGATTTAATATTAATGTACATACATTTCTCACAGGCACATTTTTTACCTTAATATCGTGATGAGTATTCAATAAAATTATTTATAAAATTGTGTATAAATTTATAGGAAAAATAAAATTTATTAGAATTTTAAACAAATATGACATTTTCTGAAATTTATTGCTATTGGAACATCTATTTTACAAACAAATAAATCTTCAACCACTTTAAAAAAATGATATAATATGATATTATAATAGTATCTAGTGTATATTTATGCATATACTATCAAATGTAATAAATATTTGTCTCAGGATTGAAGAAAATTACATATATAAAGAATGCATGTTTTACTATATAATATTATAAATATATTATATATAATAACCAGTGACATAAGTAGCTTTCTTATAATAATAAAATATATATATTATATACAAAAACGCAAATACTTAATACTTTTATCTGACTGTTATATATCTTATATGTATTACTAAAGTAGTAATGTAAAATCTTCTCTCCATGTAAAAAAAAACTGAAATTGTATAGACTATTCTTAATAGAGATCTTCAAATTGCAAAAGTTCTAAACGACCGATATTAAACCAGCACACACCTATACCTATAAGCTTAGTTCCTTTCTACTTGAGAGGGAGAACTGGTCGTTACCAAAAGGGCACTATTTGTAAATATTTCGGAGATAGTCGAAATATTGGAAAAAGGCTCTTCTTCTGCCTTAATACTTCGGACTTCTACTTTTAAAATGGCTCTTTTGTGTTTGTCATAAGTCCGTGGTATTTAATATGACTATTTGGGCACAAGGCTGCAAATTCAACCTAACCTAACCTAACAATATATTATAGTAACTGATTCTTTAAGGTTTTAATAAATTCTTGAATTATAAGGTCAAAAAGCATAGTCAATCTTCTTGATTGTGTATTTTATAAATTCTCTGAAATAGTTTTGCTGCAACGTGGATATAGAGCTCTCTATTAAACAATTGACAAATTTTAGGTTGAAAAAAATTTGTCAGTGTAGCATTTTTCGAAAATAATGAAAATAAAATAAATAATATTTTGGCATAGAACTGTCGATTTGAAGTTATATAAAAAACATGGTTAATTAAATCATTATGGCACAGAATAAAGATAAAATATCTAAATAAATTATAAAGATTACGTGAGTGAACAATTAACAAAAAATTTATTTGCAGATAAGTTAAACATAATATAATTTTTTACTATTAACATAACATTTTTGTTTAAAAATAATTTTTGCCAAATATACTTGACGAAAAAAATGCTGTTAGAAAAAAAATTTTTTTAAAAAAATTTTGATAAAAACTCCAAATGTCATTCATTGTAATAATACAACTCAAAAGAGTCTTAAAAGGGTCAGCTCTATAAATAATAGATATCCTGTCTAACTGACTAACAAGTTCGTTTATAATTTATTTATTAAAAATATATATCAAATTTAGTTCTATATAAAAATTATAAAATGAAACAAATCTTTGTTAACATAAAAAATTCAAAATGGAACCAAAGAACGGATTATCAGTAGTACTCCTATTGATCAAGTACATATACTTAAATTCAGAATTTCTGATAAAAAAGCAGTAACAGAACCATATAATTTCACTTCACATTAATCAGCCAAATAAGTACATCTTGAGTTTTAATATGAAACCCACAAAGTAACAGAGAATCTAATATACTAATTATGACTTGGGACCAAACCACAGATAAAGAAATTTCGAAAAAATGATACATGTATATCAATATATATAAAAAGCACCAAACTAGGTTAGATAAAAGGTCTACAACAACATCATGGCAGATCTATGTTCTATTAGAAAAACGGACTTTAAAAAGAGAAGACCTTACTATTAGTATAAAAAACTATAGTTTCTCTTAGAATCGCAATTATGTACATTAGATAACATATCTGTATTTTTGTTAAACAATAAAAAAACGTACTAATGTTAATATTTGTAATATAAAATGCATTACATATATGAATATACACACAGACATATAACCAGAAGACAACTTAAGAGTCTGAAAACCCCTTCAAATTGAAACAATCTAACTGTAACTGTAAGAAGGTATCGTTGTATATTTTGGAAACGGAGTATATATTACTGTGTGAAAGAATGTCAAGGATTGCTTTATCTACTTAGGCTATTAGTTTGTTGAAGTATAGTTATGTAAGTCACTATTCAACAATGGCAAATATCTCCTTAGGATATACACAAACAACACTAACACAATAGATTGATTTGACAGAACATTTTATGTCATAAAAAAATAAAATTTTTATACACAGGGATATAGCAAATCCCTTCCAAAACGTTTACGTCTTTAACTTATAAGCCCCATTCCAAGTAAATTTTTTAGTACATTCTTCCTATATGCACATAAACTTTTGAAAAGATTTTTTATTAATATGTATATTAATTGCGAAATACCATACACAGCTATTCAAGTGGATTATTGTGTGAGACCCAATTTTTTTAATCGATCCTTAGGCTCCGTAGACTTCAGATACTATAGAGAAGAGGAAGAAACCGCATACCATGTGCTAGGAGAGTGCCCGGCACTGATGCACAAGCGGAAGAAACATCTAGGAGGGTATTTTATGGAACATAGAGATTCAAGATTAGGAAAGATAGACCCTATAATGTCTCTCATTAAAGAAATCGGATTTGGAGAAACACTTTAATTCGACTAAGGGGCACAACAGATCTTTTAGGTTGCAGTGTGCTATCTTTTTCATAATAATAATAGGCTCTTATTGTCTTTCACGGTTTTGTTTTTTTTTTTATAATTATTAATTATTATTATGCACGAAGTTATAGGTCTAACCTAAGTGAAAAAACTGCAATTGGATACAGTAGTGACAGCAACTATGAAGTTGATAAGAAAGAACAGATTTTTTAATTAAAATAATTTTAATATAGTTTGCTTTTTCAAGCTTAAAAATTAGTAATTTGTTATATAATATTTATGAGTAATTATATGTGATCTATAAGTCATTGCTTTGTATGAGATGCGAAAGCATAACTCAGTTGAGCTCATAGTTGTGAGTATATTTGGATATAAAATTAGATGGTCGGCGTCGTTAAAAGTACAGCTGCAGTTGGAGCAGATGTATTTATTCATGACAAGTAACAGTTTAACACGTGGCTATATCTAAAGCTAAATTTGCCAAAACAGTTTTAGCTGAACAAGTAAGATATCTGTTATCCCTAGAGTTTTCTGAACCAAGCCTGTTAAAAATTTTATTGTTATAAAGCCGTGTTCTCTAATGCCTACAAGGATAAATGTCTACAATTGTTTGTTTTCCCTAATTCTTCACGGTAACTTCAGCAAGAGTATACAGGCTGTTTGTGACTTTATATTTTTATATGTTAATTGATATATAACCGAATATATTTAAAAATTAGATTAAAATTTATAATAAATGAAGTTAAATGAAGTTTATATTTTTTGTTCTAACTTAAAACTTAATTAACTTAAATAATAATTTACTAGCGGGCTAATTGGTCAATTTAAATAGAAAAAAAGACTATAATTTGTTATTTATATTTAAAAACAATTTATATTTTATTAAAATATTTTTCCAATATTTCGACTATCTCCGATAGGTATTTTCAGAGAAACTAAACAAAATATACAATGTTAAATTTATAGCGGAAAATTACAAAGAAAAATCATATAATAAATACAATAATAATAATGACAACAAGAAAAAAAAACAAAAAAGAATAAAAATTATACACAAAAAAAATATATACAAACATTCTGTGTCATTTGTTTATAATAATCCTATAAGCCTGAGCACAGTTGTCCATATCCGTTTTATTATTTAATCTTATACTATTCGGAATTTTAAATATTGAAAGCATTTCCAGAAAGTGCATTGTCAAAATCAGGCTAATTAGCTTAAGCATAGAAGCTATAAAATGTCCAATTATTTCTAGAATATTTAGTATACAAAAATATAGAAAAATCGCAAACTCCAAGACTGTAATAAAGATTTTCCTAGCATTAAAATTATTATTCTTTTTAATTTTAATTTTAAATATTAATTACATTTATTATGTTTTTCGAATTTACTACAAATAAAAATCACACCTGAGGATCTTAGTTCTTTATATTGCATTTATTTATTTTAATATATTTTAATTAAAAAAAATATACGAATAATAGAAAAATGTTCTAAATATGTAGGATTAATTAATAATATGTATTCATCTGAAACACTTATTTACAATTTCAACATTTTTTTTAGAAATTCATAAAATTGTGTGTTGGCGAATTAATTGAATTTTTTTTTAAATAAAGTCCAATATTAGTGATTGCTGCACTTACCAATTTTGATAAGAAATAAGGTTTTATCTATAATTTTAGTTTCGATTAATGTTTTTTATTTATGACATGATTTTTCAAATACACAATTTTTCATTAAATGAAAAAAAAATTTGTATATAATAATATTCCATAGTAAACAAGTAAAATAAAATAGTCTAATTTTGAATACTTTAAATTTTTTTAATTGTTTTACTTTATTTTAATTTTTATGTATGTTTAGAAATTTCGTACAAATATATTTTTATAAATTACATTTTTATCAATGTACTACCTCTTTACGAATACATATACATACTTTTAATTTAGTTTTTTTTAACGTTGGGTGCATTAAGGGAAAAGCCATATTTTTTTTAAGTTTCAACGTTAAATTTTGTTTTAAATTTCTTATATTCATACATAATTTTCTAAATTTTTTTATAAAACACACAAAGGAATATAAGCATTTATAAAAAATAAAATTATTTAAAATAATAAACTAACTGTAGACATACATACATTAAACATCTGAGACTTTGGATACATGTTGACATTTCGAAATAATGCTGTCAAAAGATAACTATAGAAAATCTCCCAAATTGGAGTCTTCATATTGAGCATCTTCATCGGCATTGTCAAAGAATATTTCTACGTCTCCATCAAAGGAATAGCTGAACATTGGAATTGGTATCGGTGAGGGAGGATTTATTATACTCATAACATCGTGCTGATAGTTAAACATTGGTATTGGGGAGTCTGGTGTTTGGGCAATAATCTCTTCGTCCGCTTGAGTGGTAGCCTCTTCCACTGTTACCACAGTAGCTGTCACTGGCGCAGGTACTGGATGTTGTGGCGTTAATAAAAGTGTGGCATCATCCAAATCGTTATCAATGTAATCAGGTAATTCAACTAACATTGGTTTGGGTGTGCTGCACTCTGGATAACTAAGTGACGCGGGTGACACGGATTCTAAAAATAAAATTAACATTGCTGAACTATTACATGGAACTTTAATAGTATAACATTTTTGTTTTACCTTGATAACTTTCAGTTTTAGTTTCTGCATTCTCGGCGGTTGCTGTTGTCGCAGTCATTGTGCTTACTGTTGTGCTCTGTGTTTGCGCTATAACACTGCTACTTGTACTTGTGCTAGCCGAATTACTTGAGTTGTCAATCATTGGTGGTATTGAAACATGTGGACTAAAAGGAGCATCTAAATCTTCCAAGCCCTCGGGGACTTTTAATTTTGAAAGTTCTTCACGTAAATGTCGATATTGACGGCGTAAGACCATTGAGTTGAATGAAATGGTGCGGCTATTACGTTCATTATATTGGGGCTTGTTTAATTCTTCCATCCAACTTTCAATTTGCGCGCAAATTTCATTACGCTTCAACCAAAAATGCTTATGGATTACCTTAAAAACCAAAAATTTATTACAAATTTAAAATAAAAATTTTATTAATCTTACATCTTTGAAACAAGGACTAGGATTACGTATCTGTTCTAACATAGCCCAACGTACGCATGCTTGATAAATGTTGCTATTATATTCGCGTGAGGAATATGTACCACTTGGTGTACCACGACTTCGTTCAAATCCTGGTTCATTGAAATAAGGTTCTGGGACGAGAATCAACGATTGAATTGAAACTAATACTTGCAGAAAACTTGAAGTTTGTGCATTCCATTTTTCCTCAGGTCGACCATGCCAAGTATTCAAGACAGATAAGCAAACTTTACCATCATTATATAAATTGGGATTGAAGCGAACTGAATGGCGACCAGTTGTTTCTAAATTTATCATCATTGGTTGAAGAGGATATTCTGGTGGAAAGAATACATCAAATTCAAAACAACCATTCGCATAAGGTGTATCTGCGGGTCCAGTAATGAGCACCTAAAAATAAATAAATAAAAAAATTTGGTATAGAAGCAGATATTAGAGAAAAATTTTATAAATAATTTGTAACATGTATATAAAGAAGTGTTCGCTATTTACAAGTATTTGATAGCACGTTATATAAAATATCAGTCATCTGTTTATATTATAAAACATTTAGTAATAAAACACACCTTCATTACGTCAAGTCTATCAGTATCACAGCGAACAAACACAGAACTACTATAAGACAATGGCAAACTGGTTGATAATGTTACAGCTTCTTGTGCTAACCGCTTAACGCGCGATGGATGATACCGATCACAAGCCATTCGCACCATTTTCTCGAAATGATGTGAAACCGTAAAGCGAAAACTATTGTTATCTGATTCAACAATCATATCATAAGTATCGAATTGCAGCTGTTTCATTAATTCCATATAGCGTTGTTCTAAAGATTTTGTTAATTGAGGATTATCAATATTTATTACTGCAGCATCGTTATCAAATGAATTAGCTAATGTATCTGCATTGATTGTTTTTTGTACAATTGCAGTTGTCTCCTGTATATCGGGTATTAAAAGAGCTAATCCTTCATCATCACCATCATCTATATTAAAAGTAACTTGTTGTTTTTGTCCCTTTATGTTGGATTTCTTGTTCACTCTAAATTATAAAAAAACAAAAAAAAAAATTTTTTAAATTAAATTTAAATTTATAAGTGATATGAATTTTTTAATAATAGTTCTCTCACTTACTTCAAACGCTTTGCGTATGTATCCACACACGTTTTCAAATTAGTTAAAAGTTCTAAAATGGATGGTGAATTTTCTAGTGGAGTTTGTGGTTGCAATAAGGAGACCAATTGCTGTGATTGTGACAGAGCACGTAACAATTGTAATATAGCACGATACAGAGGAATGTGTCTTGTTATATCTAATACAGAGTCATTTCGTAAATAGGAACTTAAAGCCGGAATGAGGCAGGACTGTTGCAAGAGATAAGTAAATTGTATTGGTAACTCGCCGGGATTATCATTTATTTCATGATAAGCCATTATTTCTTCGTTTTGCAAAAATGCAGGTATGGTATCGCCAGGATTAATGTAACTTGAAAGTACCTAATAAATACATATAAATAATTAATAATGAAATAATATGGAATAAAAATTTATATTTATTTACCTGCAACAAAACAGTTACATGCTCTTCTTCACTTTTTTGTCTTAACAGTGCTTGTTCGACATTCCAGGATTGCGCAGTTGAACCGGTACCAAATCCGGTTCCTTTTGCCCAATACATATGACTCTTATCATCAGATGGAGCTATTGAGGATTCTTCTCCATTTGTTTTTACGCCAGTCGAGGAAGCCTTAAAAAAATTTATATTTTAAATAGAACATTGAACAAAGTGTTTTGGAAATTATCTACCTCGCTTTGAGGAGTTGAGATCTGACAATTTTGTGATTGATGTGTAAATATACTCAAACAATTTAATACTAAATGCATTGCACCAATTTCAATTATCATACGTCTTAGTAAGACGCCGTCATCGGTTTTCAATAGTAAACTATCAAGTAATTGACGGAAAACTTCAAATGGTAATGTTGGCAGCGAAGGAGCAAGAGACAGACTGTAAATATCGTCTACAAAAACCAAATTATGATTAGTAACATAAAACAAAAAACAAGCAATTATATAAAAACTTACTTCCTTCACCATCCCCGGTCACACCCAAAACTAGACGGAGAAGGCACTGAGCACGTAATTTATCTCTCAATAAAACATCTGAATAACCAGGTAAACGTAAGAATAACCCAAATGCAGCTAAGGAGTGTTGTGGTACGGATGAAATCGAAGCATTTTTAGAAATTGGTTCTGATACAACATCATCAAGATCTTCATATATTTCATCATTAGGTTCAAGTTTCACCCAATCAACAATTGGTTGACTTTTTTCCTTTTCCGGTTGGGTTGTTGGTGACTTACGGCCAGCACTTTCCGGATAAACGGTAGGCAAATACTTAGCTAACATAGATAAGCCCCCACGACTGGAAAATCTTTGTAGCGGTGTTGGTAAAGGTTCCATATTGGCGGCTTTCACTACGGATTCATCACACTCATCAGGATTAGTAATTCGGGTCAACTGTACAGTACATATTGAATAAATTTATGAGAAAAGTGTTGCTGTTGAAATAATTTGTTTTATTGTTATTTGTATTTACCAAATTAAGCGACAAACAAGGAGTGGATAAAGATTCTCCTTTATTATATAAAGAAGCTAAAATTTGAGACACTGTTGTATCGCTTGATAGTAATATATCGGGCAAGTCATCATGGGTTAATTGAGCAAAAGTTGGTGTTAACACAGAATTCGAAGGAGTTATGAAGTCATCAATGGTAAATAATTCTGAAAAGAGTTATTAAGAAATTTAACATTTGAAATAATACAATATACAATAAAATATTAGCATAAAATACATACTTGGAAGCGCGGAAATGGCACTATGATCCTTCGCTGAGGCCACCTGGTTTTTAACATCTTTCAAACGCTTATCCTTTGCAGTTACGCCTGCAGCTACACTTAAAAACTCCATACCATTATCAAAACCATTGAAATTCAATCCTATTCCGGTATTTATCTCTAACATTGGCTTCATGGCATTTTGATTAATAGTGATCTTATTACAAGTTGGTGCCGAATCTGTATTTTCATCTTTTGGTGGATTTTCTGAATTATTATTAGTAAGTGCAAGGTTTGAGGAAACTAAGATATTCGCAAAATGAACATAAATAAAAAGGAAAACAAGCAAACAAAAAATAATTAGAAATTATAAAAATTAAAATTTAGTAGAAAGAAGAATAGAAGCAAAATTCAAACAAAAATTAATAAATTATATACAATAAATTAGATTATTGATAAGGTATGACTAGCGTAGGAAGAGTTTCAACAAACTTCAGACAATTTGAAATTGAGTTGATAGATATAAGATTAAAAATGGTATATGTATATTTAATAAACATGCCTGAAGAATGCATAATGCATATAACAAAAATTCTTCAGCGATAAAACTGTTAATGTGAAAAATTATAGATACATATAACTTTCAAAATTAAAATAATTTTATTTAAGCTTCGGTAATTGTGTGCAGCCATATATGTAAGTAACACCTTACAGAGAAATATAGACTTCATGGTGGATACTTCCAGAAATGGAAAATTAAAATTAACAACGACAAAACCAAGGCTATATTCATAACATGAAAGAGAAGGCAGCATCCTTCAGAATTGAGCGTCGTTGGCACGGAGATACGGTGGGAGGAAATCATAAAATATTTAGGAGTCACTTTTGACAAACGGCTTAATTGGTATAAACATTTGAAATGTAAACGGAATAGTTGCTCTAACATACTACATCTCTTTAAGCCGCTGTTTAATAATAATCGCTTTAACCTCAAAAATAGAAAGTTATTATATATTCAAATGATTAGGCCAGCACTACTGTATAGATGTGTAACATATAGCAAAGCCTCAAATACTGCCATAAAGCAATTACAGATAGCACAAAATCTGGCTTTAAGAAGACTAATTATGATTCCTTGGTATATTAGAACAACAGACATGCAAAGAAATCTAAGAAACGACTCAGTGAAAAAATATAGCAAGCCCTAAAATTATTCACAAAAGTTGATACGTAGCCCAACCCCGCCCTAACAAACCTTAAGTCCACCTCAGGACACACAGGAAGAGCTGATCTATGGCCCGTCATCAGTTAAAAGATAAATAAATGATAATAACTCTAGTATAAATGATAAATAAATGATAATAACTCTAGTATAGGTAAAGCTTAGTGTGGGGCAGGGATAAGCCCCCCAGCCACAAAAGAGTAAAAGTGCGCAATAGCACTAATTCAAATCACAACAACAACAGATAAGCTATTGTCAGATAGCAAAGGTAAAGTAAGCCCTACTATTTTCGCTATTAACTATGCAGAATTCTGTCATCCATTTAATGATTTTGTGAAATCTATCTAAAAAAGAAGATTGTCCAAAAAGAAATTGAAAATTAACTAAAAACTTTGTAAAACTAAACTAGTTAACTTTGTCATGCAATTAAAGGATCTCACAAATACTCGAATCTCGAAATAATGGCAGGGTACATGACATGACATCCATCGCTTGAGATTGTTCACAATACGAAGGCACGTCATCTGTTATTAACCAGGGTGTGTAAAAACTAGATTGAGATTATTGGGTTCTGATGAACGAGATTGAGATTTTTGGGTTATGATGAACTAGATTGAGATTATTGGTTAATGCTGTCTTTCTACAAAATCTTCTTAAATTCACAAGGGAAACTTAGAAATTCTAGTGAGAGGATCTTATTTTGTATTGACTGTTTAAAAATTCTTTTGAATTTGGGCACTATGGTCAACTAACTAAATGCCTCGGTTTTTTCTTGCAAGAAAAAAAATCTAATACGTTTTCTTCTTACAAATTATACAGTTTTCCATTTAAAAGCAAAAGTACTGCTGTTTAGGGCAAAAATGTTTTATATCCCCATCCGCAAGTAAGTATGAAAAGTTAATTCAGAGATATTAAAATGTTAATTTAGCGCTGGGAAGCATGCATAATTCATATAAAGTAAAATGTACAATATTAATAAATTAAATAAAGTTGGATATTGATTAATTGCTTATATACCATATATGGGATCTTAAATTATATACATGTTAAATTCAACTCACCTGAAACACAATATTGCAATATTTCTTGACATTTGGTATTTGAATTAACGAAAAATAGCAAATGATGTGCGTTAACTCGTTTCGATGGATGATTATTTACAAAGCACATCGAAACACTGTTATTGTTCGCAGCATTCGCTGTTAAAGAACTGGAAGAATTGAAAATGGAATTTTTACGCTGCAATGGTAATTTACTTCTAATCGAAACCAATAAGCGCTCATTCTCTAAGAGCAGCTGTAAAACGATTTGACGTGTAAAGCCAGAAATTGTTGACTTTAATGTTGCTGTAGGTGATACATTAGAGGATTTTGTTATAACCGCAATAAGTAATGAAGTTAAAGTATCTTGGTTTTTAGGATGACATGATGTTACACGTGTTAAAAAGTTAATGGTAGCACGTTCCATACGTATGAATGCTTGTTGTAAAGGTTCTTCGCCAGCAAGTTCTAATGGTCTGAAATTGCAAAGCAGTTCAAGTAATGGTTTCCAAAATACAGTGCCCTGTTGTGTGCCCAACCAGTCACGCATATGTCCCTCTGCGCAACATTCAGCAAAGAAATCAAGTATTTTTGGCACGTGTGTACACGTGAGTAGAGGTTGTGTATCGGTTGTGTTGGTATAAACATGCTTCGATTTATCAATGTCTGTTGCTTGATTATTAAATTTATGTTGCATGCGACTTGTACTTGCAACAGCGGAAGCACTAGTGGTTGGCTTTGGTTCCAATTCATCCTCTTCATGTTGTGTTTGAACAGTTTTCTGCTCGCGCTTTAATGTTGGTAACAAAGCGCAACAATACTCAAATAATGCATGCGACAATAATTTTGGTAAACCAGAATCAACTAATTTATATATTGCAACAGGTGATTGACAAGCTAAAGCCAGTGTTGCCAGATAGGATGGTCGCTGTAAGAGTGTATTTAAATTATTAGCTGCAGCATGTTCAAACCATTCACTACCACTTATTCCTTTGTTGTCATCCGTAAGACCAATTTCTTCCTCTTTTGCGTACTGATCATTAGAAATATTTGGCATTGACTGCATAACTTTAACGTCAACTTTTAGTAAAAGTTGATCAAAAAGTTCTGGTTTGATGTTACATAGTGCACAGAGCAGTGAATCAAATGCCACTTTCAAGGGCTCATCATGAGCTAAGTTATCAATCCAGTAAACACAAGCTTCAAATATATCATTTGTTATTAGTTCCATTATTTTATGCACTTGATTATTGGAACATATGTACCACAAAATAGAAGCAATGCATTTTACAAATCCACTTTGAGGATTGTTACAACGTTGCGTACCACTGCTGTAACTTTGACGTAATTTGATGACCCATTCCAATAATAACTGTATTTTATCTGTGATGTGTGCATCATTGGTTGTTGCTAATTCATAAAGCAAATCACATATGCTTTCATTTGTGAGCTTATAAACTAAAAATGGTATATATTAAACATATATATTTAAAAACTTAGTTTAAATTAAATTAAATACCTTGAGGTGCTGTATTCCATAACAAAATTCGTATTAAAGATAAACACAATTCTTTGTTATATGAACCTAACTTAAGGAGAACCGTTTCTAAATTGTGTTGAGCTCCACTTGGTATCATGGGCATTATATTCATTAATGAACAACATGCTTCAAGGAAACCAGGATATACGGCCGAAGCACCAATGATATCTGCTTCCCATTTAGGATAGGGCATAAAATCAGCTGCATTGAAACAACGTGATAAAATACTTATCCAACCAATGCTAGTCTTAGCAAAAATATCATTATCACTTGAATTATCAGCATTTGATACACTGTTGCTGCTGCTGCTGGTATTTGCATGTTCTGCAAATATTGTATTGCCGAGTATAGCAATTTGTGACAAACCAATATTGGAACTATCCTTAGGTCTAAACAAAAAATTGTCCAAAAAACCACCAATTATTTAAAACATAAATTAATATGTAAATAAAATGACTAACCTGTATAATCTTAAAACCACACTCGTTGCTATTTCAGCTTTAGCCAACTTCAAACGTATGCATGTCATGCCTGTTGTGGTTAGTGGTGAGCAAACGGGTATAGGTCCTAGACCATAATCACGTGATATTTCTAAAGCTACAGCTGATGGACATGATGCCAGTGTCGGAGTATGTGGTTGCAATTGCACTTCCTTCAGCAATACCGCAGTTGGCAACGTAATGGTTAAATCTACATGCGATTCATTAGGATAAAACATATAATTCCAGGCCGGTGTACGTGGCCGACGATGTGAAGCCATTGGATTGGAAATTAATATATCAGCGGATTGAGCAGAATCATTTTCTGTAGAAATATTGCAGAATGGTGCAAAATTAATAAGACCTTCTTGTAGGTAACGTGGAGACTGTGCGTTATTTGTTGGTGGTTTCTTTAAACTGTTATTCAAACTATTCTGTGGAGCAATTTTTATCTTGGAATTCTTGGTCATATGTTGCATAATGAGCGATATTAAGCTAGGTTGCATATTAATCAATGCTTTGTTTAGTTTAACTAAATTTTTGCAAATAATATTTATGCCACCAAGTTGTGTAAAAATTTGAACAGAAGATGAATCTGCCAAAACTTTTGACATAAACAGAAGAAAAGGTTCTGATAATTGTAAACGTGGAAGATAAGTACGATTCGAGGTGCCTTTAAAAGTAAAAAAAAAGTTACGTTATTGTATGTTCACTTATTATATAAAGAATTTTGCTTACTTGCTTCCAGATATTGACATATTGGTGCAATAACTAAACGTGGGCTTGATGCTTTTTCGTATAGTAAAACGAGCATATTAAAAACTGCATCTGCTGTTGTTTGCGGATCATCGAATGAATTATTATCTGTAGCCTTTGTAGTAGTTATAGAATTGTTTGTTATTGTCAATATGACGGAAGTGCTGGTGCAATTCGACAAAGCAGTTAATAAACGTTTCATGGTATTCATGTTCTTATCACGTAATACTGTAAATTAAAATTAAAATTATTTATTTATTAAAAAACTTAATATATATTAAATTAATATATTCCAACGTATATATTAAATATTATTTATATATATTTATATTTAGCTTACCCGTATCAGCTATACATGGTGTTTTCGATTTTGGACCATCATTATTTAATTGTTCAGCTTTTGTTTCATCTGTTTGACTTTCGTTTGAAAGTTCCTTATCTTCCGGTATTGGAACCTCCTACAAACAAAAAGTACATATTTAAAAAATATTCATAAACAAAATTTTAAATCAAATATTTATCAAAATGTTATTGCTTACACTTGGCTGTCTTGGCAACTCTATCTGTATGAGCGACGATGACAGCTTTATTAAACTAATAATCAACGAATTATCTGATATAGATGCATTTTGCTTAGTGTTATCTGAACCAAGCACATTGGCAAATAAATTGCAGAACGTATTTGCAGCACTACTATTATCAGATATACGCTGACATTGTAACTTGTCATTGTTGGATATATTATTGTTGACCAGGAACGCTTGAATATAAAAAATAGATGAATTGGTAATTTTATTTCAAATATTTATTTTACTTACAAACATTATCTATTATTTTTAAAGCAACAATTAAATCAGCTTTATCATTTGGCATACATAGCAAATCACGCACTAATTGACTTTGTGCGTCGATTGGACCCTGTTGAGTGCAAATAGCACCACCTGGTTGAACTAACTGCAGTATAATATGTAGTAAAATATCCTTAAGTTTACGTTTACAAGTGATAAAATCTTCTGTCATTTCGCTTTTCTTATGCAACCATTGTAATAGTTCATGCAAATGTTTACATATAGTTGGTCCAGCCTAATTATTTAGATTATTAACAATTATTCAATTAAAAAAAATCGTAAAATAACTTACACATCGATTAGAAATAATAGTTGAAGTCATACCATAACCAGAGAAAAATCTCAACAACATTTTCTCAAAATGTTCATCGTTAATTATAACTTCGTTTATATTCGTCGAATCTGAGTCATCATCACAAATAGCTTGTGAGTTACAAGCTAAAAACAAGCATTGGAAACCCAAACACCAAGTACGCAACTTAATATCATTATGCCAAGCTAGTGCAATTAACAGTCCCTGCACAGCATGTGCACCAAATGGTATTTTTGGTACATCGGTTTGCGAAAAAGTTCCAGTACAGGCTTTATCAGTAAGCTCTCCATTCAAAGTTAGCCACATATGCAATACCTGTTCCAAATGTACCCATGTATCCTTTAACAAAAAAAAAAACATTTTTTAAATTGTACACTTTCTATTCCAAAATAAACTTCATTTTAAAAATTTACCTGCATATGTAGATCTGCGAATATGCTATCAAATACATCTTTAAACATTTTGTAAGTATTTTGCGATTCATTAAATTCTGGTGTTGACCAAATCTCTGTTATGTATTCTGGCCATATGGTTGCTTCCGGAATGGGTGTAACGAATTC
Organism: Teleopsis dalmanni; assembly: GCF_002237135.1. Taxonomy (NCBI): domain Eukaryota; kingdom Metazoa; phylum Arthropoda; class Insecta; order Diptera; family Diopsidae; genus Teleopsis; species Teleopsis dalmanni. Next base: position 185,610,269 of record NC_051847.1, on the reverse strand, counting down.
ATTTCCAGGAATCTGAGGCAATGATGCATACATATCCAAGGAAGAAATCATTGTTAAGCGTCGAATTTTAACTTCAATGTTGATATCTAATCCAACATCTAACCTAGCATCTAGGGAGCTCGATATAGATTTACAAAAGTAATTAACTGTATTTTTATTAACGTTGTTGTTGTCTTTTTTCGTTGGTTTTGTACGTTCAATCATCGCCATGTCGTTGAGAAGTTCATCAAACTCAGTATCATCGCACTCAATTAAAGATGGTAAATGATAATATTTTGCTATAAGAGTAAACAAAAAATTTTATTAATTTAATATTTATTTTTTATATAATACTTTATTTTATTAATTATTAATTATTGTTTACTAGTAAAATCACTTTGAAAATAATTAACAGCTCTTGGTCGTCGAGATTCACGAGTGGCTCCGGGACATAAACCCGGCCGTTCTTAGAACTGTTAATTAATAATTAATTAACTAATTAATTAATGAATTATTTAAATGCCAAATTTTTATTTGATAATTAAGTGCACATGTACACTGAGGATGGTCTACAAGGTAGACAGAAATAGTTATAATTAAAAAAATAACATACAAATTGTTTTAAAACTTATTAATTTTAATTTGCATTAAAAATGAAGCTTAAGCTCCAGCTAATTAATTAATAACACATATATAATGATTTATATTAATTATATTTACCATCAGAATAGGGCACTTCATTACTGTTAGCTTGTACAGATGTCATGGGTTGTTGTGCATATATTGCTATAAATTGTAACAAATGAAAAAAAATTTATATATAATATTCAAAAAAAAAAAATTTAATTATAATTACATTGATAACTGTCAAAAGCATTTTTTGGTGACTGGTCTGCGGTTACAATTTCCAAAATACTGCCGCGATCATTTGTAGGAGTAGCGTCATTGTCTTTATAGTGCTTATCAGCATCTAACAAATCCTATAAAAAATAAATTAAAATTTATTATAATAAATTACTCTTGATTTAAAAAAAATACTATTTTATTTAATATTAACATATGATGAAACTCCAAATAAACAAACAAAAAATATAAAAACAGCTATATAAATGATTCTATCTCGATAGAAGACTTGTTGCTCCTTATAACACATGGCACAATACAATACAAAACCATCAAAATTCTTAAGTTGATTAAAATCATAATTATCTAATAAAACAACTTATCCGTTATTAATTAATATAAGAGTTTTGCATAACGAAGTTATGGTGCACATTATTCTATTTTATATCGTCTTCATTTGATAAAAATACAAAACGATTTATATTACCTGTAATAAACAAGTAATTGCATGTACAGCCCAAGGTTGTTGTTGATCATTCCAAACAGCAAGCCGGATTAATTGCTCCAGTTGTGTGGTAGTTACAATTTTTGTCAATTTTACAGCTGGGCGACAGGCAGATACCAACCGTGCAATCACCTAGAAATGTTAAAAATTTTATAAAAATTTGGTATTATAATATAAAAATGGGTTTTACCTTGCATGTTAACAAAAATTGATCCATATTGCAAGTAAAATCCATCTCTAGAAGCAATGCAATAAGACCTCTTATCACAATTAATATATTATAAATTCGTATGGCTTTAAGTCCCTTATCAAAATTATTTTCAATTTCTATTGCATTAACTTCTTTGACAGGCTTTGATGTTGTTGCGCTTTTATTTGATTGTTTAGATGATTTTGGTTTTCCCGCTAATTCCATTAATATATTTGGATGCTATAACATAAATATATTTGATTAGATATGTATATGTATATGAATATTTTTAAAATTTATTGTCTACCTCATTTTGTATCATATATATCTTTTTTCCCCAATCAGTGTAAGGTTGAACACTATATTTATTCTGTATAATGCGTTTCTTAAAACAACGTAATTGTTTATTTTGTGTGTTAGATGATTGTGTACGCGACTTTGTAAAATCAGATTCACAGCTCATGAAATCCCAACGATTTGTAGCTGAATAAAATTATTATATAATAACAATATATAATAATAAAAATAATATATTTGCTTACATTTATCTTTATGATCGTTATTATCATCTAAGCAAACTGACAAAAATAACAACAACCATGTAATTAGTTGTAAATCAGATTTCAACCATAAATTTCCGGAATTATCTTTGTATCGATCAGCGTTATCATAAGTTTGTTGATAACGTGGTGATATTGGTGCTAATAATTTAGCTAATGTTTTTAGTATTGCATCAATTACTATTGAGCGACATGATCCCATGGCAATGCTTCGTCTACCCAAATATGTTAGTAGGAAAAATATTCTAAAACGAAATACAATTGATAATTTTACATTTAAAACAATATATACAATATATACTAACCGATCTTGTGGAAATATTTTACTATTTTGAGACGAAAATAAATTACAGAAAATATCCGCCAAAAAGTCACCCCACCAACTTTGGAAGCAACACATCCGTACCAACAAAGAACAAGTAGCTAATTGTATGTGTGCGTCTCCATAGACGACCAAAGAATTAAATAACATATTGGCAACGTCAATTGTAAATAATTGATGTACTGGTAATATATTCTACAATTTTAACAAAAAAAAAAGCAAATAAATATCATAATATACTAACAGTAATGAAGTTATTAACATTTGTTTTTAATTTTAATTTAATTTATATAATATATATGTAAGTTTATATTGCGTACTGTTTATCGTTAGTTATCTTATGATAATAGTTTATTGTTGTACAATAAGTTCTTTTACATTAGTGATATATTCCATTACATTAACATAAGTAAAGTCCCTCAACAACAAAACATTTGTTACTAAAAATAGCTGAACCCGGTTTTACTAAAAATTTTCATGTTGCATCAATGTTCTTCTTTACTGGAATTAAAGCATTACATTTGTAGATTATATGAACTCGTGAACACACTTCGTGTTTTAATTTTTCATATACTTATTCACTAAAGACCATTTCAAATTTGTAAGGCATTTTAATAACATATGGATATAATAGTTGCTAACTCAACGAAATATGAAACGAATTACAATGCGAATACATCTGGGTAAACATGTGAATTACATCTGTAGTCATTTAAAATCGTACGAAATATAAACATTCGCGAGGCATTTTTTTTTACTACGTATTGTTTATAATTGAGCGTGTACAGCATTATTCGTTTTACCTTAAATCCAAATTCAATAGAAAAATGCAATAATATTTCTACTAGGCTTTGGCTCAGAACACGCAATTTATCTCGTGATGTTAACTGTAATATATCGTCACGTGCAGTCATAATTGGATTGACTTTTGACAAGGAAGTGTCGAAACGATTGATAACATTACGTATAACATTAATTTGATGTTGTAGCATAATACATTCCTGTTGGGATTAAAATCATTAATAAAAATTATAAAAATATTTATATTTCATTAACTTACTTCGTACAAATTAATGATTTTTAAATTATCCACCACATTTGCCTCTGTCTCATGCTGCTTATTAATAAAAGCCTGCATGTGAGCAACATTTGATATTTCGCAATTTAGCACAGGTGATAACAGTTCCAATAATTTACAACTCGCTAAGCTATAACGACAGTGTACATCTTCATACAAAGAAGTCAATGCCTTTATCTGAGCTTGTAAATTTTGTGGTTGGCGCGTAACTTTCTTCAATACTGTATCACCATAGCAATCACTATCTAACACAACAGTATGACCATAAAATGAACCTATCGGTATCTTACATTTTGTGGATGACATGCCAATGCGACCAATAATGGTGATTTTCATGAAACGACATATTGGCGGTGGTTGTAAATCAGTCAAAACTAATGTCTTAGTGCCGATATCATGTGTTACTGTCAAACGCACACTGTCAGTTTCTTCATCAAAACACCAAATATCTATGTGTAGCGATGCGAGCTCATCACAAGCTGGTATTACTAAATCGGTTAATAGGATATGCGCGCCGAAGTCTAGCACAACAAATCGGCGAGCGCCAGAGTGCATACGATCGATAACAATCATTTGTTTCGGCGGAGGCAAAAGCAATTTATGCCAAGAGAAGACATTAGTTGTAATATTTTCCTTGTTCACATGAGGTAGTTGTGCACTTTGTTTTTGCGTTATGCGTTGTTCTCCATTATTATTATGCATTTTAAGCACATCTTTAACTGTTGTTTGAGTTTCATCTAACTTTGTGAGGGCATCCTCCAAAGCTGATAATTTAGCTTGGGCTGATATTGCTTTTTCTTTAAAAAGTTCCGCTTTATTGCTAGCGGAATTTTTAGTTGTGTCATCACATAGCTCAATGTATTTGCAAATTGCTTTGAATTTTGGCAACATAGAATTGTATTTCGATGATAAATGCGGCAAATGCTCAAAGTCTAAATAAAAAAATTTTATCAATAAGGAGTACTTTTTAATTACTTTTTTTTTTTAAAAGTGAACTTACGAGAAACGCCATTGGCTTTTTGTTCAACTTCTTTGGGTTTCTTTAATTTAAGATGTTTATCAACAATAATATTTTGGACATTATTAACAATGTCGTGTATCTTTAAAGAAAAACAACTAACAGTTGATCATTTCATATAATCTATGTTTTGTATACCTTATCAATATCGGGATCCTTTAAAACATCTACGGAAACAGATTGCATTGGTCCCATAATAATATCTTCCACATTTATACTCGACCCATTGCCAGTTGAAATTGAATCCAAATTATCTATGCGAGTAGCTTCAGATGTTGCAGCACAAGAAAAATGCAACTGTTCTACCTCTAATAAGCCTCGCAATTGGTTGCTCACACTTTTACATTTTATCAAATGTGGGAATGTTCGAAAATCTACGCTATCTATTTTGTTTATTTTAAATATATATATATTAATATATATTCATAAAATTTTTTAAACTATATATAAATACCAATTGAACAGAGCTTTTTAATATCCATACCAGCTGTTTGCATTGCACCTGCATTTTGTCGCATGATGCTTAAAAAGGTTGAAGGAATTGGTGCGGTATTCTTGTTCATGCTTGGTAACTCATAATCGAAAATTTCGGGCTCAAATGGAAAACCATACATGCCAAATCTGTTATAAATAATGTTATAAATTTGAAAAACCAATTTCATATATAACTTACCTGGTTCCTAGTAATGCACCATACGGATCCCAACGCTGCGAAATTTCTGCAGATATCTTGGTTAACAACTTTATGCATAATTCAGAAATTTCGTTATGCGAATCAGCAGTAGATGTGGCACAAACCAATGTTGTAAACCAATGTACAACACTCGCATGTTTTGAAAGTGGCAACTCCTTGAATGTGGATGATATAGCCGTTTTAACAGCAACGCTCAAATTAAGTTCATTCTGAAGTTCACTAGGCATGTTACCTATCCCACTGAAAATCAAAAATACAAATTTAAATGTTTTACATCCTTACAATTGATTAACACTTCATTTATAGTATGATTTTTGTGCCGTTAGGCGATGTAAAATATATAATAACACATATATATATATATACATATACAGAAAGACTGTCTCTGCAGTGTGCAACAAAATTTTATGAGTTCTTATTTTTTTACGATAAGTAATATTATAATATACTTACTCTGTTAATATAATTATTACTTTCACACATTTGTGAGCGATCGAACGATCGCTATGAATGATACAGTTACGAATGATACTGTGTATGTACTTTTCAGCTATAGAAATACATTCAATTTGTTGTGCTACAAGATCCACATTATAATGTTGCACATTTTTATTCAACTGTGCTTTCATACTTTCAGACTTCGAGGAACGATAACGATTCAAGCGTATAAAACAAATCCATATCAATATATCTAAAGCAAGATTTTTTTCTAGCCTCGAAGTTTCAGTAGAACTTATAATCAAAAATAAATTCTCTAATAGCAGTTTACTTTCAAGCATTGCAATTCGTTGTGTACGTTCATTAGGTATATTTATTGTCTTTACACCACGTACAGATATAGATATTTCGTGTAACCAATCGCATCCTATAAACAAACAATAATAGCAGTATATTTATTATGTATATTTAATTAAAATATTTTTTAATTATTACCACGTGTTTTAGCTTGACCATCCTTACTTTGATCTGACATAGTTCGTAAATGCAATAAAAAGTTTCGTGTACGAGTTTTAAATAGTTTCGGTGAGGTTAATGTCATTACACCACCCTGATCGCACAGGTCAATACATGAGGAAAGTTCAATGGGACCGACCAATATTTCGGCATTGTAGGTTTGCAAGTATTCATCAGTTAATACTGGATTTTCATTAACTGGAAAATATAATTAATTAAAAAAAATTTTTTATTTAATATACAAATCAATCAGCTAGTTATTTAAAAAAGTTTAAATATATTATTTTAGACAGAGATATACTCGGCATATTCTTTACATTTAATTACTGACTTTGAAAATGATCTAGAAACAATTAATACTAAACTATTAGTATTTCAGAAAAATTTAAATATTTTATATTAAGTAAGAGATATACTCTTTAAATTATTTTTAATTAATGTTAAATTTATACTATTTATATGCTCTTTATATTATTTTTGATA
>NC_051847.1:185589526-185603543 GCF_002237135.1 Teleopsis dalmanni | reverse complement strand
CATTTAAGTAAAATAAATCAAAAACCCGTCCTTTATTAAAAATGTATCAAAATATTAATCTTGAATTCATATTCTTATCTAGTGTTTCCAAATTTTTCCGGTTTTTTGAGTTCAATTTGATATTCAAAGATATGTATTAAAATCTTTCAATCTGAAACAGTATTGTATTTAAGATACAATCTATATCTGTAGTAGATATAAAGTATATTCTAGATGTATTGACTATTGTAGATGTATTATATATTGTAGATATATTGTATATGGTAGATATATTGTATATTGTATATATATTGCATATTGTAGATATATTGTATTTTCTAGATATATTGCATATTGTAGATATATTGTATATTGTAGAGATATATTGCAGATATATTGTAGATATATTGCAGATATATTGTATTTTGTAGATATATTGTAGATATATTGCAGATATATTGTATTTTGTAGATATATTGTAAATATATTGCAGATATATTGTATATTGTAGATATATTATATATTGTAGATATATTGTATATGGTAGATATATTGTTTATTATAGATATATTGTATCATGTTGTTATTTTGTTGTATATATTTAATTTAATATATTTAATTTAATTATAAGAAGAAATTTAAACATGTTTAAAATATGCAACTCTTGAGTATGGGTCTATAGCTATGAAAATGGTTATGTTGCCATAACAGTGACGAAGCTTCAGTTGCTACATAACTCGAGATTTGGACACATAAATAATATAACTCTTTGAAGTCCTTGAAATCTTCTGTTTTTTAAATTTCTATACTGAAGCTTACTGTTATAATTTATTGTGTTTAAGTCTCAAGAATAGTATCTGATTAAGGTTACGCAGAACACAATTAAATAGTTGTATCTACCACAATTATTATATGACTAAAGTGCTTCTTACAACTTCTTAAGAAAGGTATTTTTAGTTTAACATTTTTTTTATTAGTATTTAAACTTATTTTTATTAGGTGAATAATGTTTTATTTGCTGAGTAATAAAATAAAAAATATCTTATAGAACTAAGATATTCCCAGTTGTTGTTTTTTTCCATCTTAGACCGCCGCACCTTCACGTTTTATATGTTCATAGATATTTTTATGTTTTGCACATGAAATGCAGTCGAAAAAACTTTCATTCAAAAATATCTAACAATAACATTTTTGATTAAAACTTTTATATATTCAATGATTGTTACTAGAAATTGAATTTAAAATATTTGCATTAAATTTGTTTGATTTTACTCTATGTTTTTTTAACTAAATTTTTCTCGTATGCGTACGTGAATTGCATGCTCAGCGATCAAACTTTTTGCTGTAAAAAAACTTTTCAAATAAAAATATTAAGTAAAATAAAATTTTAATTTAATAATTTAAGTTCAAATAAATTTGAGAGTTTACATTTGCAATTTTGAATATTATTTTCAAAATTTCTTTGACTTCCCAACAATTTGAATAAAAAACTTTTCACCAAAATAATGATACACTTCTCCTAATATAAAATTGTAGTTTTTTCTTTTTAAATCCTTTTTTAACTATAAATTTTTTGTTGCAATTTAAATAAAATTGAATTAAATGTGACAACTTTTTATTAAATGACATAGACTTTATGTCAATTGTACCAAATTTAACAATTAAAATAAATTATTAGTGTACTGACCTCTTATTTGTCATGCGTTGTTTAAATATAAATTAATAAATTAAAAAAGTAAACGAAAATAAAAAGATTTCTCTTAATGTTAAATCCGCGAAATATTTCACATATCATAGAAAAAAATCATATCATAAAATTAAAAATGGAAATAAAATTAAACAATTTATGTCGGCTTCTTATTTAAATGTCAATGCAAATGCAAATATTTTTTTTTTTTTTTGTAAATAAATAAAAATATTTTAACAAACACAAACAATAGAAAAAGTATAAAAAAAAAATCTCAAATTTAAAATAAACTTAAATGCATTTGTGATGAATTCCTATAGTATGGCACGTACGTAGGTGGTTTCTCCTCTACGATATATTTAACTTAATTATTAAGTTTTACATTTAACGCAATCTGAATTTATTCATTCTAAGAATTACTTACTGATGCTGAACTTTAAAGATAAGTTATGACATAATAATGAAAATTCCCTCAACAAAAGTTCGCTGTTTTATTTTCAACTGAAAGTAGGGCGTTTCGATTTGGTTTTATCATACATACGAGTATTAAAAATAATTTCTGTCCACAGTTAAACATGACAAGTAATGCTACTATATATTTTCCTGAAATTTTATTTTTAAATACTTATGATAAATGAATAATGAACATATTCTTGATGTACCTATCTGTCCAAATGTAAATAAAGATATATCACAATTTCTTGAAGTCAAAAAAATAAATTTTGTTCATTGTTTTAAAAAATTCTAACTAGAATACTTAACTAAATATTTTAAATAGGTTAAAATTGAAATAAATATTTTTTCATATATTAAATTGTAAGAATATAAAGATGGTAAAAATCTATTTAAAAAGAAGTTGGAGTTATTTACATGGAATATAAACTTAAAACTTAAATAAAAAGAAACTCGCTGCAACACTGTTTATCAAATTGGAAGTGACAAGGTCATAAATATATAATAACACTAAGTTTTCCATATATACGGCAACATAATGAACCAATAAGCCTAAGAGAATCCCCTAGAGATCATCGGTATAGCCTAACCTAACCTAACCTGAGTATATAATATCAAAAAGATGACAGCCTTATCCACCAAAGCTCACTTGAACGGGAATAATACCTTGTTGTAATAACACTGTCCAAAGACACACCAGAAGACCCTTAATAAAGTTTTAAAGAATATGGCGTGTAAACAGCGTCTTTTTGATAAGGTGCGAATTTCTTATAGTAAAGAGGAACCAACCCAATAAGTGTCAAAACCTGGCTATGCCGCTAATTTAAAAGAATGACATATTTGTCAAACTAATTAAGAATCTGTTCCTATCCAATGATAGGTACTGACACATGAGGTGATGTACAACTTCCTTTTCATTCGTAGAGCTACAACACAGAAAAATGGTTTTAAAAACTGGACCAAGTCTTATATTGTACCTTTCTAATACGCTATAAGCTGTCAGCACCATTATTTTAGTATTGTGATGGTTCCGTTTTAATTGACACAACTGGTTATTACGTTTTTTGTCCTATTTGGAACAAGTGAATTTTGGCATGTTTGTCGTAAAAGGCGATTACAATCACGGTGCCACACCGACACTTGTGTAAGAAGTGTGCATGGTAGTATCTGCTGCCATGCACATGGCCCGCAATTTCGGCTGTGCTGACCAGTTGAGGTTGGACTCTTAGTGGCTCTGGTTAATACCTAAACTTACGCAGGTAGCATGGTTCATTCATTTGGCGTAGAGTTACGAATTCATCACTGGGTGCTGTAACCCAAAGATCAGCAGGGGCTAGTAGGTAGGCCTCACATTAAACCAAGGTGGAAGTTATGTCTTGCACACATTTCTTCATTGGCACCCGCGGAATTACTAGGAGATTCCAATGGGGCGTTGATTGATGCTTTGTATTAATACGTGTGTTTTTTGAGCACTGTAGTGCTAAGCCTCCACGGCAAAGAACATTACATAAAATAACAATAGAGATCCAGATTTTTTGACAGGTCATAATTACATGGTTGCGCCAATGCTCGCTATAGACAGCTTTCAATGAATTTTGAGTATTCCGAATATATAATAATGATCTTAAGTAATAGCATTTTATTTATAAGTAATTTAATTTCATACTATACAGTTGCTAACCGAGTTGACCCAGAAAAATTAACAACTTAATAAAATAAATTTTCTCTATTAAGATTAGTTTCCATATGTGGATATACTACTTACATTATATGTAATTTGTTTCCTTTAAATTGAAAAAATATAAAGAATTTTTTTTTGTAATTTCCGTGTCTGCGCGTGTTCATATTTTGCAATATGCACGCGCCAATGCGCCCCAAGTTTACAGACAGACGACTCGACTCACACGACTGCAAATCAGCTGCGGTTGAAACTATACATTTCAGATACTCGTATGTACTTGTACCTAAATGATACATGTACATAAATCATGCAGTAAAATAAAACAATATATTCTCGTCTTTAGACACGAAAGCTAACCAAGATCAACGTTAACAGATTCTTACCAAACGATTTCAGCGCAGCACCATCTCTCGAGTTCAGTGCACTTAAAAAATTTAATTTAATTTTTTATTTACTTTTTAATGTTTTTATTTCGTTCATTTATTTATATACTTTTTTTTGGAACGAAATACCAACAGGAATTCAATTACTTCTTTTCATTTTACTCTGAAATTTTGTTCTTCTCTGTTCTTAAATGTATCAGAGTCATTTGCTACTTTTAGATAGCACACTTAAGTATCTTCCAACAATCTTCAACTGCTAATGAAATGTAATTATTTTCTGTTTAGTGTTTACTATTGCTTCTCTGTAGAACTCTTTGTAGTCTTGTCTGTTTATATAACACTGTGTTTGTATGTTTTAAAATGTCATCTTTTCCATTTACTATAGAATAAAAGTATATTTTTATTTTCATTTTAGTGAGCAACAAATTTTAAATATAACATACAAATATATTGGAAATAATATAGAAAATACATATACATATATATATGTTCTTCAATACGGCGCCTTGGAAGACTGAAATTAATGTTTTACATGATAATAAAGTATACTTTTAACAGTTTGTTTTTCTTTTTAAAGTTGTATAAATTTTAATCCTAAATAATAAAATTAGTACAATATCAATAGATATATTTAAATATAACATATGTACTTATAAAAATACTTATTCTTCAAATGGAAAGTATATAGCTTTTAAACACATAATACAAAAATATCTTAATTATAAAATTACGATAAATTAATTACTGATACTATATCATTTATAAGTCCATTAAATCCACAATGGGCCATTATTTGTGCTTAAGTGGGCTTTTTGGGATACAAGGCCGCCACTCCAACCAACCATTAAGTCCAATATTTTGTATTTACAAAACTGAGTATATCACTAAAAACATTCAAATTTTAATTTATATACCATACATGCTTACATTTAAATATTTAATCACAGTTTTCTTATCTAAACATGATCCTGTTAACTAACACCTTTCAAAGTTGGGACACTGAGAACTGCATATCTTGTGAAATGCGTACACAAACTTTTGCTCATTATATCTGTTCGTATCCTAGAATTGCCAGAAAATAAGTCAAATACCTCCAATCAGCTTTAATTTTGCCTAATGAGAGCCTGCGCTTTTGAATCAGATAATATCTCTGAGCTAGCTGGTCTGTTTCACCAGCTACTCTTAGTACAACTTGAGTAAAACACAAGTAAAGTACAAACTGAGACTGTGACACAAATAAAGCTCCAAATTACGTTCTTTACACAGATTTTCATGGAACAGCTTTGTGTAAAATCTGGTAGGAACACCAGTGCCGCGCTAATAAACAATTCAAAAATTTAAATTTAAACCAAAACAGCTGATTCACATATCAACACAAATTTTACTTAACATAAAATGTACCAGTACAGTCCGTGTGTAGCCTCTTCAAATTTAGACAGGAATGTTACGCTCCTAGATACGCTCATTTACTCGAAAATTTGCTGGTGGAACTCATAGTTACTACGAGTAGCTTGTGAAACAGACCTATTACTTGCTTAGAAAATACTCTCCAGAAATTACACATTAGATCTAAAACATTATCCTTTCTAATATCCTTTCTCTAATATGTCCTTTCTAATATTTATAACAGCATATATAATTTTTTTCGGGTTTCAACCCAATATACTTTTCATTATACATTAGTGTTTGTAATCTTTATAGCCGATCAAATTATATTTATTACAAAAATAGCCGCAATATAAAATCGAACTGTTTTATATTTATAATATTACATATATTTTATTTTATTACATATATTTCATATTTGCTTCAACTGTATTTTTATACTACCACAAAAATAATACCTTTTATTATCGTTATCTAACTTAAAAGCTTATAAATAAAAATCTATCTATAATTAGGGGATTATAGATGTTATTAATATAGATTATGAAAGTAGGTGAGGTGGGGCAAATATAAATCTGTCAATGATCTAAATTTAAAAAAATTGCAACCTTATTGGGAAAAAATCACAAATCAGTTGAGCTTTAAGATATATAACTGCATGTGTCTAAAATCAACAGATTTATTAATGAAAACATAATATACAGAACGTGCCTATAAACTGAAATAAGTTATATAAAAACAGTCGTTCTAAGTAATCTTCTCTATACTCAGCAACTATTAACCCAGACTTGTTAAGAAATGAATTCTATGGAAAGTAAGACATCATTGAAATTACTCCCTAAACAAGAAGAGCTATTGTCAAGATCGAAATTTACAAATAAATTCATTTTTGCAAGAGTTGTATTTATAATATAAATGTAAGGATCAACGAATATAGCATGGTAAAGGAACTTTACTGCTAAAGCATATATGTGGTAAATAGGTAAAAATCACTGTTAATAATAATATATTAATAATTATATATTTTAATATATTTTTCTCTTTATTATATAAATAAAATAAATTTTTACTACTTGTAATTAATTCACATCTCTATATACTCTTCTTTGAATTATACAGTTCAATAAAAAATCAATTCTTTTATATATACAAGTTTACCGCGAGTTTAATGAAGTCATTCTTCTAACTCATTTAACAACTTAATTTTTAATTGCTGTACTTACTACTTAATCAATGCCATCTAACGACACTAGTTGCATATCTAATAGGTTAATAGCATTTAGCAGATTCTGTCTGGAATTTCTGAAGAATTTTTCACTTGAATTATTTATGATTATTATGTTCTTTTTCTTCTCTTTCTGTCTTTGTTAAGCTACTATTTTTTACCATATCTGCATTACACAGATTCCAACAACTTGTACAACATACAAGTATTCCATAATTTTCTAGTTCTACAATTTACCATAAATTGGCATTACTTTTCTTAGATATAATCCAGATTCTTCACAGTTTTGTAATTTGCAGCACATTTATATCACATACGAATTAGTAAAGTATGCAGTACATAATGATAGAAATAGAGTTACCATGTGTTATGAAATTATTATTGAACGTATTATACATATGGTATGTATATATAAATGTATTAATTTTTCCTATGATAAATTTGTTTATTTAAAAAAAAATTATTTTTCTTTTATTGATATATATATATTTATATATATTTATTTATATATATTTATTTATATATCTATAATTTTATTTTATATTCTACTTTGAGAGAAAACTTTTAGGTAAAAGTTTTTGGCTCCATAAGTGAGGACATGCGATTCTGTTATTGTACGCAATCTACTTAAAAGCAGACATAAAACTAGGTAGTCCTTGTTGAACGAAGCACATAAAACGTAAGAGTGGATAACGGAAATCGTGTTGGACAAATATAGGTCCGATTTCAGTTATTTAAATTAAGCTTTTTTTTTACGATATAGTAATTTTTATATGCCTGTATAATTTTGTCAGATAGAAACACTTGTCTCTCTGTAAATATTGCAAATGGAATGTCATTGTTTTTTAATTCTTATATTATAATTGTTGTTTTTTTTTAATATTGAAATTAATTTAATATTTTATAATCTTGATATCTTAGTATTTTGATTTAAACGTTGCTCTCAGTTTTGTCCTTTGGCGTATGCAGAGTAGGATAGGGGTTGGGTATAGGCCTACTTCCAATATAATCTATACATAATACATTGCCAAACGTTTTTTTTTTGGTAGTATATTACTTTCTCTGCCACAACCATAGCTACGCAATTCAGGATATAATATATATGTGTAATAAATGCTAGCTTTTGCTAGTAGAAAAAAACTTTATAAGTACTTCATACTTCATATACAATAATCGTAAATAATTTTCTGCTTATTGTATGTATGTATATATGTTGATGCTTTTTTCGAGTCAGCAACTGGGCACTTTTACTCTTTGATAGCTGGGGTACTACAGGATCCCACCCATCTCATTGACTAATTTATGTATTCCCTATAAGCTTCATAATTATTCAGTGATTGATCTAAGATCTGCGTACCTCCCCGTGCGGAGAGTGATTACTCTAAGATTAGATTGTGCTAAGTAGGATAGCCTGTCAGTTTTCGCATATAATTTATAACTTATTGTACGCTTGATTTTTGAAAAAGAAAACAGCCATTTTAAGTAAAGTTAAATAATTTCGAGAAGCTTTCGGAACAAAGTTATCTACGCAGCCCAGACAAGATCTAACTGTACTACCTACAAAAACAATCAATTATCTAATTGGAATCGAAAATGTAGCATCAATACCATTTAAAAGTATTAATAGATCTCATAAACTGATATTACCAACCATATCTTACTGATTTTTATACTTTTATCTACAGTAAAAGTTCTATTAAATGTATATTTGCAAAATCAGCAATTTTAACCGTTTAATATCTAACTATCTAACTAAAAAAAATCTACTTTAAATCAAAAATTAATACTAGAGACTAGCAGCGTTGAACAGTTAAGGAAATTATTCGTTGAAAAATATATGCTATGTAATATATGTTAAGGATTAAAAAGAATACCCCAGTAACCCGCCTAGACTAACTGTTTTTACTTAACAATTTTTAAACTTATATATAAAGTGAAGACTCGAACGAGAACAACAATTTTGTCTGCTTGTAAGAACTATTAATTTAGAAGAATGTATTTGATATGAAATGTGATAATAGGGAACTAGCAACATTGTACTTTTAAGAGAAATACCAATTGTTGAGAGCGTGAGTTTAATAGAGTTTTCACTGTATAATTCCTATTTATGTAGAAAATCTAAAAATATTAACTAAATTCAAAAACTTATTTATTAAATCTTGCATTTCAAAGTAAATTTAAAAAAAAAAACCCTGATTTTAATTACAACAATCTAATTTATTCTCATTCAGTAGATAATTAGTACCCTATTAGACTCTGAAGACCTTTGGATAAGTGCAAAAAGTTTTAATTGATTCAAACCTGACACGAAATTCGCAGGAAGAATTGGTTGGGTTCGTCTTAAGAAAGTAGCGTGCTCCGCAACTTAATCTGACTTCCTGCACTTTTTATTTAATTTCTAATTGCAATTTAATTGTCAACAGTACTTCAACAAAAAAAAAAATAAAAAAAAAGAATAAAGAATAAAAGAATAAGAAAAAGAACAGCAAAAACGATGACTCTGACTCTGAAAATAATTAAAATGTAAAAAGTGGAGCAAACTGTGTTGCTCGCACTGTTGTCTTCTTATTGCAGAAAAGTAGTTGCAAAAGTAGATACTTAAAGAGATACTTTTGAGGTTTGATTGTAAACTGTGCTACGCTGCATTGCAAGAAAACTAAACTTGTAAGACAAGACAATAATGATTCTCCTTATTACGTCTGAAGCCGTATTGATTGTTGATTTGTAAATAATTTGTTGGTACTCGTAATTAAGTTTGTTGCAAAAATACTTATTAAACCCTTTACTATGTTATCTTCTTAGTAAATTAAGTATTCTATTAATTTGCATATTCTTCTTCTTGTTCTCAATTCTAGTAAAATTTACATATACAATTTGAGAAATGGCAATCGGAAATCCAGAAGCTGACGTTGGTAATGTGGATGCCGCTGCTGCTCATTTGGCGGCACATCCATCAGGTATACCACAGGATCAAATAGATAATATAATGAGCGGCATTGCGAATACGGGCGATGTTAAAATGAACAATCACAGAAAAAAACTTAGACAGAGGTAAATAAATTTCAATTCCCATTAAGAAGTGTTGTTATGAAAATTATATTTAATCTTATAGATTTGATATTATAAAGAAATTGGGGCAGGGTACATACGGTAAGGTGCAATTAGGTATTAATAAAGAAACTGGTCAAGAGGTTGCTATTAAGACAATAAAAAAATGTAAAATTGAAGCAGAAGCAGATTTAGTTCGCATACGACGGGAGGTGCAAATTATGAGCTCAGTGCAGCATCCAAATATTATTCACATATATGAAGGTAATTTATGTGAATATTTGCCTTTTACTTAAAACTTATTTATTTTATTTATTAAAGTATTTGAAAATCGTGAAAAAATGGTTTTAGTCATGGAATTTGCCGCTGGCGGTGAACTTTATGATTATCTATCCGAAAGAAAGGTGCTAAGTGAGGATGAAGCGCGGCGTATATTTCGTCAGGTTGCTACCGCTGTTTATTACTGTCACAAACACAAAATCTGTCATCGTGATTTAAAACTTGAAAACATTCTCTTAGATGAGCATGGCAATGCTAAAGTAATTAACTCTAATAACCATTAATTTAAAATTTGTATTTATGTTTTTTATTCTTTTGTTTTTAATTTTTGGTTTTTTTTTTTTGTTTTACGTAGATTGCAGATTTTGGTCTTTCAA
Source organism: Teleopsis dalmanni (assembly GCF_002237135.1). Classification (NCBI taxonomy): domain Eukaryota; kingdom Metazoa; phylum Arthropoda; class Insecta; order Diptera; family Diopsidae; genus Teleopsis; species Teleopsis dalmanni. The sequence goes on along the minus strand of NC_051847.1, from coordinate 185,593,045 downwards.
ATGTTTTTGATGATCAGCGACTTTTAGCAACATTTTGTGGTTCTCCATTATATGCTTCACCTGAAATTGTTGAAGGTACTCCTTATCAGGGGCCAGAAGTTGACTGCTGGTCACTTGGTGTGCTCCTTTACACTCTAGTCTATGGTTCAATGCCATTTGATGGCTCTAATTTTAAAAGACTGGTTAAACAAATTAGCCAAGGCGATTATTATGAACCGAAAAAGCCATCAAGTGCCTCTACGCTTATACGTGATATGTTAACTGTTTGCCCACGCAAACGTGCAACTATTGAACAAATATGTTCACATTGGTGGGTAAATCAAAGTGATAATGTATCATGTTTAGATTTAGCTGAGGACTTGGCGAATCAAACTCCAGTTCGTTTAGATGTTTTACTTTCTTTAACACCAGCTGCTGTTACAGCTGAACAATTGGTTGTGCCATCCGCCGATGGTAATTCAGCGGGCAAAGGTAATGAACGTGTTCCCAGAAGTCATTCTGTGGGTTCAATACGTGATATGGGCGCTAATACGGAAGCTGAACGAAGAATATTAGACATGGTTGCTGGTAAGTTATAATTTTTATTTATATTTTTGTAAATAGAACTTGGCTTGACATTTTATAAAAAGCAGAACTATCAAAAACATAAACTATATTATAACCATAAAAAACATTTAAAGATAAAGTCCAGAATTAGAAGTAAAATTAAATTACAAATCGGTTGAAAAACTTTTTAAAAAAATATTGTAGTAGAATTTAAAATTAATAAATGAAGTTACAGACATATTAATATTTAATATTTAAAATTATAAAAATATTTATACAATTTTTATAACAAAGAACGGTCGGGTCTATGTCCCGGAGTCACTCTTTACTTACGACGACCAAGTACCATTGAACACCGCCCAAAGTGACTCCACAAGCAGGTCCCGGCGGGTTACAACAACAACAACCATTTTGCAAACGATGATAATACAACGGAAGTGTGAACTTGGGTATAACTGTGCAATTAGATATAATAAAGAAGTGATTCTAAGACTAAAACTTCAAGTCTCGAATTTATCTAAATATATTAAATTACATTTTTAATACTTTCGGTAAAATTAAGAAATGCTGAGTTAAAGTTAAACTACCTTAGTTTTAAATTATATATACCATATTTATATATAATGAAAAAAAAAAAGAAATGAAAGTAAAGTTCGAACGATCACAATTTCATATAGAAGATTTTTAAGACATAAAATATATTAAAATTTACAAAATACAAATTAAATAGATATATTAAACATTATTAAACTTTTAATTAATTTATAACAAAACGGTTAAACTCTTTTCTCTCTCGATCTCCCAAATCGACATATCTGAATTCCTCTAACTTCCTGCACATGTACATATGCTTTTGACCGTTGAACAGACAAATACAAATAAACTAAAATTGTTAACCTTTTCATATAACAAATATTCATAACTACATTCCCTTTCTTTTTATTTTTCTCTTTGCCGTTTGATACATCTAGCTGGCGGCGAAGCTGCACTCATGCCATCTCCTACACGCACAATAACACCTGCTCAAAGTCCTGTACAAACAAAACGTAAACTTGAAACCACAATCTCTATGGAGAATGCATCGGCTGCATTAAAGAAAAAAGAAAAACCTGGTAGTGTATCATCAATTGCTGCCGCGGCAGCTGGAACTCTTAACTCGGAAACACCGATGGAAACTGATGAACAACAAATTGAGAATACTGAAGAGACCTTACCACCGACTGTGAAAACGACACCTTCAAAAACATTTTCTCAAAAAGATATGGAAGCAGTAGGTAATATGGTGGAACAGTTAATACAAAATGATGAACCTCATAGCACAACAGTACCTGCTACTGATTTTGTTCCAAATCCCTCACCGGTAGTATCACGTCAAAGAACTGTAGGAAAATTAGATGCTGTTAAAGAAGCACCAGAAGAAAAAGATGCTACAAAAGTTATTAAAAAATTCGTCAATAAGCACAAAACAGCTGATTTGGTTAATGCGATAGGTCAAATGTCCGCTGATAAGACAAGTAATGAACAGCCCGCAAAAATTACTAAACCAACTGTACCCACCACTGTCCCACCATTTGTACGTAAATGTAGTTTACAGGATGAATCACCATTAAATAAATTCAACGAACGACGGAAATCACGTATTTTGGAAACAGCAGAAAAGTTTCAACAAATGAATGCTGGCAATGCTGGTGATAAGCCCAAAAAACTTGTTATACCCGGTGTCAGTGTTGGTAGTTATAAAAAGGAATTCGAAAGAAAGGCATTGAATCCTCCACAACAAACAGAAGGTCCTACAGCTGGAGAAAGGCGTGCTTTAGAACAAGTAGCTGCAGCCGCAGCAGCTGCTCAAGAATTAGAAAGTACAGCTGATAAAACAGAGAATGAAATGTCATCTACAGTAGAAACAAGTGACTCTAAAAATTCTGTGTCATCATTGTTATTGGATGATGCACGTCGTTCAATGGAAAATTCGATTGCATTATTGCGTCAAGCGCAAAACGAATCTACAAAAGAGGTTGATCAAATATGTGCCAAAACGGAAAAGATCGGTGTCAATGATATCCCAACAGATCATGTAGCAGCCGAAAGAGAACGTAAACTTAAAAATGCTCGTGCCATAATAGGAAATGCTATACAGCCAGGTTAGTGTTTTTATAAAGCTATATTTAATTTCCTTATTTCTTTAGTATAATTTAATAGAATAGTTAATATGTTATATATTAATACATATGTAAAATAAGATATTATTGGTAAAGATGTTGAGAGTGATTTTAGAGAGAGTAATTTAGCCTGCTAAAAAATATAAATATTTCAAAATGCAAATAACAATGAAGAAGTCTAAAAATAAGCTAAAAATAAAACTTTATATTTAATTAATAATTTTTTAATATTTAATAATTTTAAAAAGTCTGACAGAATATCAAAGTGCTTACTCTTTCAAGCAGCAAAAGAAAAAATAAACCAAATCCTTAAATGATCATAAAACTGCAAGCCAAGTCGAGTCAAAAACAGCTGAGTCTACGTTCCGAAGCCACTGTTATTATTGCTCTAATCCGAAAAAGGTCGGTGCTTTTGTCCCTGTCACGAGTGGCTATTGGCACTTGGTATTTTGGAAAGACAAGTAATTTCTGAGCATTTGTCGGATCATTTCTGGAACCCGAAGCCTCAACTTTTCCGATTACTAAGTGTCGTTCACCCTTTACTACAGGGAGTCAAACTGAAATCAGATCTGTTTTCTGTGTTTTTAAAACAGTAACAATACCACAACAGACTTAAATAAATATAAAAACTATAGCGTTTATAGGAGCTGTTGGTAATAACACCAGTTAGCTGTGGACTTCGTTCACCTATTATTTAACTAAGTGACAAAAAATAATACAAACAATTTATTGTTAAAGATAAACAGATCTGTCAATTAAATTTTGATGTATTTCGTTTTATATACTTTTTAAATATATAGAACAAATTTTTTAA
>NC_051847.1:185567172-185589426 GCF_002237135.1 Teleopsis dalmanni | reverse complement strand
AAAATAAATTGAGAGTAAGGGAATATTTATTTTCAGACACGAAATTTTCAAATAATGATCATTAACGACGTGGTCTTGGGCACAAACGTGAGTGTATATTGGTTAAAGAGCCGAATTCGAGAACTATGCGATATCTTCTACAGCTCAGTTAGTTGGTACGTTGAAGAAAAGTCAAAAGAAATTTTTTGAGTAAATTAGGGGAGTAAGCATGAGTATCTGAAATGGGATCGTCGTATTTGCGGAGCATATAAAGGCGAGTCGCGTGTGCAATATATTGTACAATCTTCCAAAATATTGTTTATCTAAAATAGTGTTAAAGATAATCTGAGTTTTCAAATGAAAGGAATTGTGGGATGATAACATGAAAGAATAAACATTTTTATTACACATATAAATTATAACGTAAAGACAATATATACGCTTTAAATATCTAATCGGTTGTTAAAATTAAAGTTTAATTGAAAAAAAAAAATGTTTCTTAAATTGAATATCTTATTTATTAAGTATTTTAAAGAAAGAATATTAAAAAAAAACTTTGAAATAATTGTTAATTTATATAAATAATTGAAACAATTGTTTAAACTTATCTAAATTTAAATAATTAATATTTAAATAATTTTAAATTTAAATAAATAATATTTAATATTTTTGAATTTCATATGTATTATTATTTAATTTAAATAATAATATTAAATTTAAATTATTAAAAAAGACGGTTATCGAATGTAATTTTATCTATAAAAAAAATGGAACATTAGTGTAGTTAAGTAAATAGCACATTTTTAATTAAAAGCTTTTAAAAATGTTTTTCAAACAGAAGTGAACTACAACAACAAAAATTCATTTTATATTATTTTAATTAATTGAATTTTTGGCTGACCATACAGCTGCTTCGAGTATTGCCAAATATTCATCATCAGTGGTCTTGGAAATAATTCTTGCATTTAATTATTTGTAAATAATTACTTTGAGACTGCAAGTACCAGGAATCGAACTCGTGTCCTGCCAAATTTGAAGCACAGAGTCAGCGCACCTTAGCCAACTGATCCAAAGCCGTACTTGATTTTTGTGTTCGCACAATTTTCTATAGTTTTGTTAATTTGCTGTAAAAGTTTATTAACAAATCTACTTGCTGTATTATATTATAACGAATTCATAAACCAGCTGTAGAATAATTGAATTAATTAATTATATTTTTAATTTTAATTGTTAAATTAAAAGCTTTTATGTCCTATGACAAGAACTCTATTTAGTATTGGAATGGAAACATTTCAAATCCACATATATAATATTTGATCTAGTGAGTTTTTATGCTGTCCATACAGGTATTTTGGATGCTGGCAAATATCTATCACCAAAGATCAGAGAAAGTGAGATCTATACTGGAAGTGTTAGGAATTGAAAAATGCCTGACTTGAACCGTGAACTCGTGGATTACAAAGCCAAAAAAAGCCTAAAATTTTTTCTGCATTTTTTTGTGAAGTTTTTTTTTTTGCTTTTTAATAATAAGAGACTTTTCATTATTTTCTACTTTTTTGGTAAAATTAATTATCACTTTGATACATATTTTCAAGTAAAGTTGAGCATTAACTGCATGCATAAGTGAACTGGAGCGATTTAGTTTGTACTTGATATGAATTAAATTTAGTACGACAATTTATATGTGGTATGAAATTTTCAATGTGCGATTCACTTAAGTAATTTGTATTGAAATGATTAAAATTTTAATCAAATTAAAATTATTTTAAGATTTGGGTTAAATATAGAATCTATTTTCGATTAAGTCCACGTTGACTGCAAATGTAAATATTAGTTTTTGTTTATTTTATATATGTATTTTATATATATATATATTTCATATATATATATATTTCATATATATATATATTTCATATATATATATATTTCATATATATATATATATATATGTCAAAATACAAAAGCTTCGTGGCAATCGTACATAAATAAAAACCAATTATCTTTCTGTTCTATTACTGAATAGTTTAAAGAGTATCGGGGTAGTGAATAGATCACATAAATATATTCTTAATTAGAAATATAAGAAGAAAATTAGAAGTTTTGAGTTATTGAAACGAAAAAAGTTATAATAATATTTTATCTAATGCACCTGTGATTTTTATAATGTATTTTATTTTATAATATTTATTTCTATTTTAAAATTTGTAGACATTATCTTCTTTATTTTACGAACATCTTCACAAATTTTAAATAAAGGGTATATACATAACTACATAACATAACAACATAACTGTGATGCCCGCTAAAAAAAAGTCATTTAACATGCCTATGATTTCAAGTGCTTGGTCGATCATATTGGTTTTTCGCTAAAAACTATGACCCAACGATCGCAGAACACTCGCAAGTATAATTAAAAAAAAAAGCTGATGTAAACAAAATGAGTAAGTATAGTGGCATTAACTTCCAGAAATAAAACTATTAGGGTATCTTTAATGTGCATTTTTTAAATTACAAATTCTTTACGATTATTTAAAAGGAAATACCGAATAATTTCATTTTCGAAATTAATCATAGATATAGTGCTTTCTATGACAATTGATAATTGTAACAAAGTGTTTCTCTTGATTTTAAAGATTAATAGAGTATAACCCTAGACATAAATTGTTCAAAAAATGTAACTAAATGGGTTGATATTTGTGTATTGAAGGAATTCTAAAGTATGTTGTCATATATCAAATTATATATTTTATATGGATATGGATTTTATATTATTTTAAAAAATTTTGGATTTCATACGAGGGAAATATGTGAGGAAATATTTATTAAAAATGTTAGAACAATATTTAATTTAGCATAATATTATTTCAGAACAAGAAAAACACAAATATTAAAATACATTTCCTAATACAATATTTACTGCATAGTTTGTCTAATTTTTCCGCAATATTCGCAAATAAACAATATAGTAAAATTGTGTCAAAAATCACCATGGCGTAAGGAAAATTAAGTTAAAATAAATGAAAACGAAACGAGATGAAATGCACAAAAATAAACTATGAAGAACGCAAGATCTTTTCCTTAATCAACGCAGATATAATTTGAATGCTAAAATACTTGCTCGCCTTCACAGCTGCGACTTCTGACTATTAGGAAGATGGGCGATATATTGTGGCACATTGTAGTGCGGGTATGTATATATGTGAAAATATATTTATGCAAACATTAAATTGTTTTCAACAAAAATTTGTAATTGCAAAATAAATATTTATTAAAGTTCGGATGTATATGAGTTTAATTTGCTAATAAATGAGGATCTGTATAATTTTATGGTTTAACATACAAACATGTACGAATCCAAACTTTGATATAAAATTTATAGTGTAGGAAAGTACAATTTTTCATGTTCATATCTATGAAACGTAAAATTTTATAATTTTATTACACAAATACAGAAATACACAAATGTTTCGCCAACATTCATATTTTTATACAACTTTCCAGTTGTGTGGCAAATTTTATATATCACATTTGCTTAAATTACGAATAAATTAAGCTATTATCCACTGAAAGTTGGGTGTTCATAAATTAGTTAAACAAAATACGTAAATACGTAGTAGAAATTGTAATATGAATAGTCAAGATATTAATTTAATAACTATTAATATTTAATTATCTAACAACAAATTATTTTTAAAAAATATCTCGTTTACTATTCCCATTATAAATGTTAAAATTATTATAAATAAAAATATTTATACAGGACGTTTAAATTCGGCTGGCGATTATCTGTTCCAAGAAACGTACAAAAACTATATGGGAGTAAGTCCAATTTTAATATTAAACAATATTTGTGGTGCCAGAGAAAACCCAATCTAAAATATATACAGTAATCCCCTCTTATAACGCGGTATCCTTATAACGCGATTTTAATCGCCCGTATAACACGGGCATTCCCTCATATAACGCGGGGATGTGTACAGTTCATAATTAGCTTCGCGTATCTTTGCACATATGTATACAAGGTATACGGGTATACGCCTATAACGCGTTTTCCCATAACGCCGAAGCACACTACCGCGTTATAGGGGTGCTTCGCGTACCTTTGCACGTATGTATACGGGGTATACGGGCATGCCCTTATAACGCGTTTTCCTATAACGCAGAACCAAACTATCGCGTTATAGGGGGAATCACTGTACAGTCAAAATATAGAGTTCAAAAAACCAATAAAAACCATATTAGGGGAGATCCGCTTTTAGTATTTATCGAAATACAGGTTGCCTAAGGGCCATGTTATATAGATTTTATAGAGTGCCATGGGCTCGTCATGAGCAAAATTGTTGTTGTTTTTAATGAAAAAAAAAAAAAGAAAATAATTGAAAGTGAGAAAAAAAACAATATCGGTTCAAATTTGGTTATGAGAGCCGAGGCTATCTGTGTCTCGTCACTTAAGCAAAACAGTGTTATTCGGTCATAAATGTCTTTTGGAAGCAAACTATTAGCAAACTATCACAGATGTATGTCACTATATCTGTGACACTCTGCATAACATGTGTTTTTTTCAAAGTTAAAAAGAGACAATTTTTACGAGCCCATGACACTCTGCATAACGTGACCCTAAGCAAACTTCACCCAAAAAAATGAAGTCAAAAATACTTAGAATATTCTAAAACGTTTCATTCAAAGAACTTAAATTCTTTACTAGTTTTCAGTCCTATTTCAGTGAACTATTTTTAAGACATGAAGAGTGGGTACCCATCGTACCCACTGCCCTATATAGACTGATCCAAATCATCTATACAACATTAACATCTATACTACTGACAATTTTTTCAAGTTTTTCAGTGCTATTAGCGACCACTTTAATTTTCCAATTCTAGTGCTGTTTTCTTTTAATATTTATGCTGTAAGTCAGTAGTCTACTCGTTTTTTATGCCGTTTTGGAGAAATTCTTGTCTCTATCTTTTTTTTATTGTTTTCTTCATTGATTTATTTATTGAATTTTTATAAATAAAAATAGATAATCATTGTGCGAATCTTAAAAGTCTTATATTAGTGAGCTAGGATATTCATATTTATCAATGATTTTCTATTAAGGCGGTTTAGTGCAGTTGCAGAAGATAAATGCCGAACATGAGGATTTGGATGCGACTGAGTCTCTCTCGGAATTTAGGTGTATATTGGCGAATAAGCTCTTTAACAGTTATTAGACTTAGATCTTTTGTACAGGAACACCACAGTTCTATACTATAGGTTCAAATTGGCTTTAATATTGATGTGTCTATCTTTGACGCCTATCCTTGTAGGTACTGATAGATGTGGTACTGATTTTATATACATATAAAAATTAGCATTTCCTTTCCTTCCAATATTCTTAATGATAGCATTTAGTTAAATTTGGAAATACTTGTATGATGCTATACATATCTTACAGATTAGATTCAAATTTGTAATAAGTCAAATTTTTAAGATAATAATTGAATCAATAATTAAACTGATTGTAAAAATTTATATATATAGGTATATTTGTCAAATAGACATGCAGCATTAATTTGAAAAAGTTTTAATGATTTCTTATAAGTATTATGTGTGAAGCCTAATTTAACTCAATACTAATTATATCATTAATAGAATAATATAAATTTTGTATGTAAATATTATTTTTTACTTACCAAATATAGATAAACTATATTAAAATGATGATAAACTGCCTAAGCAATACAGGCGATACCACAATCTAAAAAAGTTTAATTAAAGTTTAGTTATAATATATTTTTGTAATTTTTAAAATATGTTTAAATTACTTTAAATATTTTATTATAATAAATAATTTTTTTAATGTAAATATATGAAGAGTTTGCTTGAGGGAAAATTTGAAACTAATGAAATGCAATTAATTTTAATATGAAACAATGATTTTATTTTAATCCTTTGGTATAATATCTCAATAGGACTAAGATGATATTGACCCAAAAGTTTATTTTCACGTGATTTTTTTTTTATTTTTCATATTTAAAGAGCCAAGTGACAATATAATCCGGAAAATTGTTTTAGCCTTTTCCATCAATTCGAGAGAAAAGATACAAAATATAAATAAACATAAGAAGAAAGCAATAAATCTCACTTAAGAAAACAAACAATTAAAAAAATGAACAGAAAATAAGATGTATTTTGGCAAGATTTTCATGGCACTTTTAAAAAAATTGAAATTAATTAGTGTTAATTTTATTCGTTATACACTTAACAAAATTGTTTTAAGTTAAAGATGCCGCAATAGTACTGCACTTTTAATTTATTTATTTATTTAATTTTTTTTTTGTATTACAGAACTCAGACAAGAGAAGTGACTGCAGGTTGAGGAAATCGAAATAGATTCGAAAGCATCGCTGATATATACATGCAATTACTATGAAATATTTTGGCACTTACAATCAAATTCATCGTATCTACGTTTCATTCGTATATTCTATATAACTAATACATTTTTATATAAATGGACAATATTTATCAAAATTATTTAAAGAATTTAAATTAACAGAGACAATATGGAAATTACACGAAATTATAATCAATTGTGTTTGCATGACATTTAAAAATTGAATATTATATAAAAATAACAAAATGAGTTTAACAATAAGGAAAAAGCCAAGTGGACATTTATATAGAATTTGTTTATTTATTTCTATTTGAGCCAGTGCAGTTGAGCACTTTTACTCTTTCTTAACTCGAGATATTTTTAAAATCCCTCTTTACGCCTGGACTGGATTATTGTTTATCACTTCATCAGACTAAGCAATAATTGACTTCAGATCTGTATACCTCCCCGAGGAGCCTGTAACCATTCTGAGATTTGATAACGCGGTGTTGGTAAGTCTGTCAGTTTTCGTAAATAATTTCAGGACTCTGTTCTTTAATATTTACTGGTGTCCCATACTATATTAGGAATGAAAGCATCCACCGAGATATACAAATTCCCTTAGTTAAAGCTGAATTTGGCAATATAAGAAAACATACAATAAAAGGCTGACAGAATATGTTAATCCCTTAGAATCTCGCACTTCTCTCCAATACTTCCCTTCTAAGAAGAACTCACCGCACAGCTATTAGTTAAAATTCAATAGCTTCAAGTAGAAATCGCACTCTTTTCTTTAGTGATCTGATAAAATTTAACTGTTTTCTTAATAAACCACCTAATATTAAGTTCAATGAAATTTAATTTAAAATTTAAATTGATTTAAGTGAGAAGATCGGTGATATAAGGTTTATTTATTTATTTTTATTGTGTTATTATGTAATTATTGATAAGATTTTAAAACTTATTGTAAGGCTTATTGTAAAAGAAGACACAATAAATAAATGTATAACTATTTAAAAAAAATAAAAATAAAAAAAAAAAGGTTTAGGACTAGCAAGATTAAGACATTCCAATATGAAAGTTTATATCCCAAACATACATCTTAAAAAAATAATTCTCCTCATCAAGGAGGTTGCTTTTAAAACATGGATTTATATGAACTGGCGTGTGGTAACAAAGTGGCGTCTAAGCACTAGCATTTAATAATAGTTTCTAATACGTGATACCCATGTTTTATCTTCAAATTATTCACGTTCACTGTACGCCATCATCATTCTACCACTAAAGTAATGTGAGACAAGGAAACCGATCTGTACTACTGCTTCTTCGGAGTGCATTAATAGCGCTACTAAAGCGCTAAAGATAATATATGATACTCATATATTACTGCTTCTTCAGAGTGTACTAATAGTGCTACTGAAGCACAAAAGATAATACATGATACCCATGTATTATTTTTAAATTCTTCACGTTCACTGTACACCATCATCACTCTACCACTGAACTAATGCGAGACAAGGAGATAGATGTCTGGTACTGCTTCTTCGGGGTGCATTAATAGGGCTACTAAAGCACTTAACTAACTTCTGAGATGTACATATGTATATCAATATATATATCTTAATTTTTACTAATTTTAACACAGTTTTGCAATTCGGTTAAAAGCTATATCGAGTAATTCAATGATGACTTGTATCTTATAAGTGTATATGATTATTATAAAAATTCTTTGAATTTTGCGAGCTTTGGACTTTGAAAAATATCAACAATATTGACTTAATATCATAAACAAATAAAGAAACAAATAAATAATTATGACTGATTAAGTTGTTCACCGGTCAGTCATTTGAATGTAAACTTTATAGCTGCAAGAATGCGTCAACAACATTCCATGAATGTTAAATACAACAATGTTTTCAAATGAAAATGATTCATGTAGTATTTTCTTGAAAGAAAACCAAATAAATATACAAGATACAAAGAATAAACAAAATAGGTAAATTGACGTAGGTTTAGTCGCACATCAAAATTAAAACTCATTTAAATGGCAATTAGCAGTTGTTAAATGCACTCATCTGGCTGCTTAACAAGCAAATCATACACATCTGTACACAATGGGTTACATACTCGGTAAACTCAGAACTCAGAGCTCGTAATTCGTAACTCGTAACTCATATCTATGAACTAAACTATGAACTTACTGAATAGTATACGTATTTCATTTGAAACCACATTGAAAAAATGTTGAAATAAACTTGGTTAAATGAAAAGCGTATTATGAAGTAATTAGGGAAGCGAAGCGAAAATGTCACGTGAATAATAACTTAGCATGAGAATGATTGCAACTAGTGGAACGTGTACCCTCTCCAACACGCTTACATACACACGTGAATCTGCACATTTCCCATTCATGTGACTTAACAAGAAGACAAGTTGGCGTTGGCAAAAGTTTTACTTAAAAATATTGTAGTTTTAAATTTTAATTATACGATATAAATAGCGCAATTAGAGAAGTTTCCTTGATTAAAAAAATTTTTCATTTAAGAATAAATATTATTTTCAATTGAAAATATTAAAACTAAAAAATATAAATTCCGTGATTTTTCGAAAGAGTCTACAAAGTTCTTCAGCCTTTGAAATAGGTTTAATACTACGCGCCGATTCAACCAGAGAACAGCTGTGGTCTAGCAGATACCTGTCCAAATTATCAATCTTCTTAGAAAAATTTGAAAATTGATAGCCTAAAGAACTCTGCTTCAAAAAATATATCACCGTTCCTAATTGCCCAGTAGTTATCTTATCGACAACATTTTTAACAAAACTGTCAAAAGTATATATAACTTCCCCGATTTATTTTTGTGACAAAATTTTGAACAAATTCTTAACTTACGATTTCTTTAAATAGATATGCTATGATATTTATCTTTATCTGTATTTTTAGATTGATGATGGGGCAAAATGTGAATCCGTTCTAAAAAATTCGGTCCGCGGACAACTGAACATGCTGCATCTTCTAATAAATAAAACCACACTCATTTTTGTATTTTAACAGCCTTATTTTTTGCTTCCACAAAACCTTTCATATAATCAAATACCTAAAACGCTAAGAGTTCACAGACTTGCCCGTCTAGTACAAGGCCCGTTTTGACTCATAATACTAATACACCTACTTCTAATACACCTATTTGAAACCAAATGTTACTACTCTGTCAGCAACAAATTAAAACTCATAGAGAAGATATTGATGGCAGGTAGATAGTTAGGAATGGCGGTCTTGTTTCCAAAAAGCCCACTTGAGCTCAAATGATGGCCCATTGTGGTACCACAGGAATAGCATTGGTACGTACATATTGGAAGACGTCTATTAACAATTGTCGTAAAGTGATAGTTAAGCATCATTTTTTTCTTCCTCTGTTAATTAAGAACCAAAAATACCTAAATAGACGCTTTCTGGCGATTGTCGTGACAATTGATCAATATTAGCTTTTACTTCTTCTGAGCCATAATTTTGACAAAAATTATTGAAATCCTTAATTACTAAAAAATAGAAAACTTAATTAGACGTCTTCTGGCGATTGTCATGAGGTGATCATTATTTTCTTTTTCCTAACCCATAGTTTCGACAAAAATCATTAAAATACTTAAACAATTAATAATATGAAAACCTATAGAGACGAGTTTTGGCGATTGCCGGGGACTGACAGTTATTATTTTTTTATTTTTCTCTTCTGACCTATAATCTCGATGGATATCATTGAAATCCTTGTTTGCCCAGCTTCTTTTGGAATGTATGAGTTTAATAAACTAAATTAATAAGGTTTTATTTTGTTAATATTATTTAAAAGTTAATCAAAATTGAATAATTAAGTGTACATATGTTATATATGTGTATTAAGCATTAAATCATTATTCTTCATTTCAAGTTTTAGCTCGCCGGATTCAGGGTTAGTCTAGGATCTCTGGCTAATTTTTAGCTAATTTAATTGTTTGAAGAATTTTGGATATGTGATAGAAATGTGAATTTTATTATAAAATTGATATATGTATTTTGTTATTGTCTTTTACTCTAAAATACGTCCTTTGCAGGCAGGATTCTTGTGCTACACATATATCTAATGATAATATATACCAAACTATATGCAGAAGAAGTAACTTCATAAAGAGTACAGTATTCTATGCGTTTAAAAGTATAGTATGTTCATTTGTTAAGTGGTTTATTTTCCGATATATTAGTTACTGTTCAGAAAGGATGTGGTCCGCTACGTCAGAATTATTTTCGCAAAAACAAAAATTAATGTAGAATATTTTTCTCTCAAGATTATTGTAATATGAGAGTTTTTCTACGTAATAAAATATTTTTAAATTTTTTAGGCACACTATAAATTATGTAACGAACCTACCTCTACGGAGTATATAGGAAAGATTCACTTCAAAAATTCAGTTTCTTAAAATACAGCACTTCCCATCTCATTACAATCTACTTGTGTTCCTTACTGTTAACAGAATTTTAAAATTTAAGAAAAAGAACGTTTATAAAATTGTTTATATTATAAAATATTGCTGCATTTGGTACAAAACCCAGATATTTATATAAGTATGTATATCGTTATTCATGAAATTATTTTACATAAAAAAAAATAAATTTGTCTTATTTTTTTTTTAACTTTCCAGCTAATATATCAACTTAAGTCAAGATAAATTACATACATTAAATTCATTTACGCAAAGTGAGCGCAGCGCATTTTTTTGCAATATTAGGACAGGAACCGTATAATCTTTTTCATTTTTTTCAGTTCTTGTGCCAAGTCAATTTCATCATTTTGAATGACACGGTAGTCAGAAAACAAAAACAAACATTAAAGTTCGCTCATTTATGGTTCAAGGTAGTCTAGCGTGCTGTTTTCTTTATACACGAATAACGTTTGGATGGACGTAAAAACGCAATCAACTTCTACAAGCGCTTCCGGCCAAAACACCAACAACACCAACCACTATCAGCTTCTGAAGTAGTTGCACTAATGGCATCAAAAATAAAGCTCATGGCAGGAATTTCACTATTTTCATAGGTATGCATGCAAAATAGCTCAACTATGTACACACAACTGAATCGTATAGAGGTACGAGTACACTCGCTCTCCCGCCCACACACCCATATTTTGTTGCAATCAGACGGGCTAAAATGAAAAAGTTTCCAACTTTATGCTTGCATGTGCACTTCGTCGGTGTAAACGTGGGAGCACCTTGAAGTATTACTGGACTTATTCGTAAACTGAATGAGCAGACACACAACCTGACAGACGCGCATACCAAGATTTCAGTATAAATGCCAGTTTGTCGAATGGTGAGTTGGCGAATTGGACGAGCCTACGCCAGAAATCTCTAGGTCAATTGTTGGTATTTATACTGGTACATATTTTGTAGTTGGCGCTCTTAAGCACTTCATGACGTATGGCAGTCGGTTAAATGTTTAGATTATGTGTAAATATTTTTTTAAATCTTGTGTTTCTAGTTCAGTTGTAGGTGCAAAGGTTGCTGCTACAATTACATTTGAAATTGCATTTTAAGTATCATTTACGCTTGGTCTAGACCCAGATCAAGAAAGCACAGGAAATGAGCATTTATTTGCGCATAACATAGATAGAATTTTTTATATTGACGTTTACGTTTCTGCAGCTGACGACGACACAAAATGCTGCCAGCAAAGTGTGGTTAGAAGCAAAGGAAGACTGAACCAATATAATATAATATTGAATCCTTGGTATCGCGTGTCGTATCAGGAAAATTTGAAATTAAATGTTTGGTTTTCAGGGTGTTGCAAAGTTAAAGCATTTTTAATGAATGTTTTAAAAAATCGTTTTAGATTGAAATGATTGTGTGAAGAGTTATAAATTATTTCAATTAAATTAAAGAAGTATTTCTTAATCACGAGTGTACTTAAATTAATTGCTTTCCAAAAAACTATTTTAATATATAAATTGTTAAATTCTTTTATCTGAACTATTTAGTTAGGCTTTATATACGTAATGAAATGACGTTACATATTGGACAACTAGGAATAGTTGTAAGATCGTAACGTAAATAAAAAATTTAATTAAATAGAATATAATACAGAAATATTATTATTAAAAACTTAATAATAATTTTTAATAAAATTATGGACATACCAAATGTTTAAAAGAAGATGGTCAAGAGTAACCAACTGCATAAAAACCTAGGAATTTTGGCCAAAAATAAGTAAGAAAAGATCGGGGGAATTAATCAACCTATTCCGAGCAAATTTATCCAGGATAGTGGGAACTGCCCGTTGGGAGGACATGCCGTGAGGCTCAACATCAGCACCTCCTTACATTGTAGGCATGGAGGATAAAGAAGAGGAATCACCAACACACCTTCTGCTACAGTGTCCTGCCTTCGCAAGACATAGACTATCCTACTTAGGGTCGCACTTTTTCTATTCACTAAGAGAGCTAGATTCTATTTCCATAGCTCGTGTCAATGGCTTTGTAGCCAATACCAAGTGGTTATAGGGACAGGTGTCAAATTCTTAGGGTATCACAATGGACCTCATGGTCTAAGTGAGTCTTCGGACGGCCCCAGTAACCTAACCTAACCTAACCTAACCTAATAACGCTCAGAAGAAACTTGTTTTATATGAAACTTCTATCATCAGAACAAATTAACAACTCTTATCTAGATTTAGTTTTAGGCTTTATTCATAAAGCTTTAAGGGACTTTGTGTAATCAATAGTGAAACTGGTACAATAGGACTCTTCTGGCCGCAGTACCGGCTGTTGGCGATTTCACGCTTAAACTTTTAATATATATATAATGATACAGAAATAACTACATTCACCTAATAACCACACAAGTCGTTTTCCAACCAGCTTACTATCTGCTTTTATCAACTAATAACCCACTCTACCGTCATCAGTAAAGCTGGTAACTGGTAACAGTTTTCAATTTCATAGTTGTTCTTATTCTTAACTAGAGTTCTTAATAAATTATCCAGATTCATCGTCAATTTCATAACCACTAAAGTACATTTTAGTATGCGGTATAATATAAAAACTGTTCCAATGCATGGTATATTTTAAATATTTAATCCGTTTCGTCGTCAGTCTATTTGATATTTCCTGATGTAGTTGGTAGTTAAAGAAAGCTAAAGAAGATTGTTTAGCTTAGTTACATCGTTTTCCCTTGTTCTTGAGATCAGAGTGTAACCCTCTCATTTAAGTATTTTTGGTATATCTTTAGCTTTAATTGCTTAGCATATCCTTAGTTACATCTATTGGCTGTATTTTTAAGGCCATAATACAACCTCGTTCATAAGTGAAACGAAAGTCCTCAACGTGTTCTTCACTTAAATAATATATCTTCGTTAACATTTCATTAGTAAAATATTTATTCATTTAATTTTGTTATATGAAGGTAATTTATCAATGGTCTGGGGAAGCTTCAAACATATAGCTATTAGCTATCAATTATTTATTAACAAAAATGATCACAGAGTAAATATAGTTCTAAAGATGTACTTTTAGCATACGTAGCTTTTTTTTGCAATAACTCTATAACTTTTTTTATATATATAATATATATAATAATATATAACATGTAGTAAAATATAAATATGAACAAGTGGCAATAAGTGTAAACCAAATGATAATAAAGATCATTGTTTGATTGCTATATTATTATTATTATTATTATTAAAGTTTTGACGTGAAATTGCCCAACAGCCGGTACTATGGCAAGAAGTCTTGAGAAGAGCTCTTAATCTATTCTTGTAACAGAAATCCCATTGAAACGTTGTTCTTCTGTGCGTTATTAAAGCTAGGCCATCACAAAGAATACGCATAGTAGTATTCTTATCTTCGAAGCATAATTTGCATTGCGAATTAGCAAAAAATCGTGGTTTATGAAGTTGATATTTCAAGCCATAATAACCTTTAATGAAACCTCTTATCAACCTTAAATTACATTTTGAGAATTTAAGAATGTTTTTGTAGGAGTACGGTTTTATCAGTGCTTTGATTGTTATAAACAACAACTATAGTGTTTAAAAAATGAATTGTCATAAACAAATGTCAAAAATATTAAAGAAGAATGTCGGATATATATATTTATTAGATCTGCCACCCAAGGACTACTATTTTTTTTGCAAATCTCCAAACGACGAATAGGGAAAAAGGATTTGGCTTATATGAAGAAGAGACGCCTCTAAGGTTATCTAATCTTTATTTTATTATAATTATTATATTAATATATATTGTATATATGTATTAAAAGTAATATTATAAACATTTAACAAATTTCATCAAAAATGTTTTAAAAAATTTAATTATATTTAATTTAATATTGGGTGCCTATAACATTTCAGAAATTATATATATTTAATAAAAAAATATTAATTTTTTTTTTTTGGGTTGCTCCTATAATTTTGTATGGTACTTTAATGCTTTTTTCGCTATCTGAACGCGACAGAATCTGTCAAAATATTTCAACTGAAAATATGTTAATTACCAACTGCGTCCTATTTTGAGGAAAATTCAACGGCACTGAAATTAAATTGCTCGACACAACTGGATTCAAAAGAATTTAAAATAAAAATACATAAACATATTAATGTTTTCTTGTTTTTCCTCTTAATAATCCAATAATTAAAGCTTAAGACGATGATATACTGAACATGAAAATTCGTATGAGAAATATTTTCAGATAAATGTCGCATGCTGTTCATTAGATATGTATAAGTAGATATGTATGTAGATGTACATATATATTTATCTATTTATGTATATTTATGTATTTAACTGTTGTCAAGAATAATTCAGATTTGCAGCTGTCAAACATTTAAAATTTTGCATTTATTTTTATTTATTCGTTAAGAGTTAAGATTTGTTCATAAATGAAATGAAGCAACAACAACAAACAAATGAAATATTTAATAATAATGAAATATTAGGTCGGTGTGTTCAGATGTAAAATATTTAAATTAATTTAAAAAGTATATATATATTTTTGTAAATGAAAATATTACTAAGTATCAGTAAATAAATATATGTAAATTATATTCACCACTTTTTTTTTCATTCCATTTATTTTAATTTTAATATGAGTGTATTGTTAGAAGTATGAAATCGCATAATGATATAACTTTTTTGATAATTTTTTTTTTATAAAGAAGTAAATATACAACTAGTCAGCTACTTCAACTAAGGCGAAACTGCTCAGCACCACGGTATCTGTGCTGACGGGATACTGCGAATAGGCTATGAGACTGGGTCCACCCTATAATGATTTTTGTCGAGGTTGTGGCTCTGAGGATAAGGAGGAGATCGTGCTTCATCTCATTCTTCTAACTAAGGAAGAACACTTCCTTAGTTTAAAAATCTTCGGATCCTCTCTTCTCACCGAACTGACTGAACTATCATCCTGTAATGTTAGGGACCTGGCCAAGTTTATATAACTGTCAGATTGGTTTTCTTTTACCTAATGGGGGAGTCGTTACCTTTTTCGGCGTTGGCAGTATACTGATTTAAATCTATGTACGTACCAATGCTATTACTGTGGTACCACAATGGGCCCAAGTGAGCTTTTTGAAAACAAAGCCGCCACTCCAATCTACCCTAGGTGGGTAAATATACAAATAAGTAAATTATTAAATCATAAAAATCTTTTCAATTTAAAAATTGATATTTTTATTTTTTTTTGTAAAGAGTTATTGCTTGTATAGAAAATCCAAACGACAAGAGCTTTCTATGCAGTACTTGTACATACAAATATGTATTATTAACTCAAGTAGGTATATGAAGTTATAACTTACACATACAAAAATATATTATCTACTTATAATCACAAAAAAAAATCAATTTCTTATATTTTAATACATCATTTAAAAACGATTCTGATCCGTATTTAGAATGCATTTCATTTTTTACAATTTTAAAAATTATACTCTAATATCTTAAAACTACACTGATTTCAAATCACGAACAATCCACCACTTTACTCTGGAGATGCTGCTCTTTTCTAGAGGGGATTTAAAAATCGCAAGACGTTCGCAAGTAAATCTTTTATAATTTTTACTTAAAATATTTTACGCAGTCATATCGGTATCCAGAAGTAAAAACACCATGTGATATAATATAGATATATGAAAGCTATATGTAGGTCAGGCTAAAAATATACAGAAAGCAAACAGCACACAAAGAAATGCCAACAAGAAGAGGAAATAAAAGAAAAATAACAACAGAAATAGCAACCAAAAAATTTCAAAGAAAAACTTAAGTGAAACTACCGCTGCAAAGAAGAAAAAAAGACTGAAATAAATAAATAAATAAAAACAAAAATATAAATAAAAATATAAATAAAAATAAAAATAAAAACTATCGCTTGAAGAACTTTTCAGTTTACACGACGAAGTTATTTCTACTTCAGCTAAAATAGAATTAAGCAAGTTTTTGGTTTAACTCAAGCATTTAAAAAGTAAACGGCAAAGGAGTGAAGGAGCATATTTTTCGTAACTCATACGCAACGTTATCCAACAAGAAAGTAAAATAAATGATGTTTGTAAGTAGATAATTTATTTATATTTATGGCGTTTCCAGTCTTTACCAGTACAAGTAGTAACAATAAACTAAAAGCAAATGTGTTTTATATCTCACAACAAACACGAATTTATTAAAACTTTCATAAAAGGATACAAAATATTTTATTATTTTGAAAAACAAACATTGTGAGCCTTAAGGAATGAATAATATACTTTATTCAAATAAGATACTTACTTCCTCTTACGGAGTTAGACTATAACAAAAGTATTTTCTTGCATATAAATATACAATATTTCACTATTTTTATTTTATTAAATAAAAAATTTAATATCTTATGAAAATGGAGTAAGTATTGCAAGCAAGTGTTTACAAAAATTAATATTTCATTTATAAGTACTTTTATTTTAAAAAATAAGTTAGTTTATATTAGCTTAATCTAGCTGATCACAAGTCTCAGGTGAACATATTGATCCCTAGCGATATGAGATGGAGCTATATATCTAAGTATATTTGTCGTAGGGATCATGTTAGATGTCAACTTATTTTGCTAATCTGAGAAGTGCTTGAAGCTGTTTCCCTGTTTTGCTAATCCAAAGAAGTACTTACAGTTCCATTCCTGAGACACCCTTCAACTTTCCAAGTTCTGGTGTCCAGATGGACATATTGACCCCTAGTGATATGAGATGGAGCTATATATCTAAGTATATTTATTATAGGGATCATGCTAGATGTCAACTTATTTTGCTAATCTGAGAAGTGCTTGAAGCTGTTACTCTGTTTTGCTAATCTAAGAAGTACTTACAGTTCCATTCCTGAGACACCCTTCAACTTTCCAAGTTCTGGTGTCCAGATGGACATATTGACCCCTAGCAATATGAGATGGAGCTTTATATCTAAGTATATTTGTCGTAGGGATCATGTTAGATGTCAACTCATTTTGCTAATCTGAGAAGTGCTTGAAGCTGTTACTCTTTTTTTGCTAATCTAAGAAGTACTTACAGTTCTATTCCTGAGACACCCTTCAATTTTCCAAGTTCTGGTGTCCCTAATCATTGTACAAGCATATGTAAAAAAAAAAAAAAAGTCATAAATATAAGAGATGTTTTAAAGTCTTATATATATTTTGAGAACTCCTATCTTTTGTACAGCTAATACAATATGGGCCCTCGGTATACCTAAAATAGTGCCAAATACAAGCTAGTACAAATCGTGTATACTTTATTTCTTTTAGAAAATATGCAACATTATATGTTTGCGCTTTTATATATTTGTGGATTTTTAAGAGCTTTTTTATATATCATTTTGTTATCCTAGTACCAGTTGACCAGCACTTTTTTTATGTTCTAAAACCCAACAGATATGCAGCCGTGACTAACATTTCTATCGGTTATCTACTACAATTTCGTATTTTTCACTGCTTTTACGTTACGTTTTTGAACGTAATATAATATGATGGACTTGCATTTATAGCTGCATGGTTAACCAACCAGATGTTTAGATAGTTTCGAAAACTTCAGTATGGAAATTCCTACAGCGAACAGCCAGCTTGATTAGCTGACCGATATCTAGCTCTGTACAATAAATTCGAGTTCATATTCCGTTTGTCATTTTTAAGTGATCTGTGTAGACGTTGTTGGTATGAAGAGTGGGTTTCATGGTTTTATGCTAATCCTAATTTTCTTTTAAGCCAATTAAGACGTATCTCGCTGTGCCTGTTGAATTATCTCTAAAGACTCTATTTTACGTAAAGTTCTCAGTGGAACATACAACATATTTTTTTTTGTCTTACTGAAGGATATGTTGTTTTGTGATCCTTAAAAACTTGTACAAAATCACATATACTCGTACTACATATTGAAATATGATTTTTAACAAAACAAATTTCCACGGTTAAATTTTATTAGTAGGAAATATGATTAAAAAGTATTAAACTAATAAAATTATTAGCTATATATTCACCGCTGTCTAGAATAGTCATTATCTGATCACTGATATTTGATAGGAAACAGTATTATTTTCATACAGAATAATACTACTCAAAAGAGTAGTATGCAGATGTCCGTCGCCACAAAAGGAATTAAGATAGATTATGAGTAGAACAATTCAATACAGCCCTATTTGATATACATTAACTCAACTATTGCATCGATTTGTTAATGATAACTATTTTTAATTATATCAATTTCAATCGAAATTCTTTTTAAATAATTTAATATAATTTTTTTTTAATTACAATCGGAATTCTGTTTACTTATGTCGATAATAAGGTTTTATTTTTAAAAATCGATTGATAATTTATTATTAATTACAAATTCATAATGTACATATGCATCCGTATATATTATATTAAAACAAGACTGGTCAACGTTTTTTTTTGCGCCTACAAATATGCAAATAAATTAAAATTGAATCTTAAAGGATAATTTATCTGATTTTTATATTTTCAATAAACAATAAATAATTCCCGGAACAGGAGGAAAAAACTTTTTTTTTTTTAAAGGAAAAAACTTTTATTCACTTTAATTTACATCAAGTATTCTTATTATGTTAGTTACAGATTTACAGAAAAAAAATACTGTGTATTAGCTTACTTTTTAAATACCCTGTGGCTAATAAATTTTTTAGCTTACAATTTGCTAACATTAATTACTTTTAGGCATTTTTTTGACACAATAGACACTTTATACTAAACTTTTTGTTACTTTATTGAAGGCAACGAACAAATAGACGAGGGAATTTCAGTTAACAGTTTGGTACTGGAAATCCTTGACCTTATTTGGTACATAGACATTGTCATGCTTTCGTTTACATCACTTTTTTTTTGTATCTATGTAACTAGTGAGTTGTTTTTCATAAACTTGGTTGTATAACTCTTTCTTTGCTGACATGGAAGGTGAACTTCATTGTGATGCACAATATTAAAGCTTCAAAAACATAATTTTCTTCTAAAAACTAGTATTAACAAGATAAGAAGATTTAGATTAGATTTGGTTTTACCTAAGTTGACACTCCTTAAACTAATTTAATAAATGTTATAAAATTAATATATGTTATAAAACAGATCTCATCACTTCTAAAAATGTTCCAGATATAAATAGTTATTTACAACTACATTGTATGACTATTTATAATCAGGTTCTAGAAGCGAACGAGTTTACGTTCTGGTGACACTAACCATTGACTAAGTGACACACAGATGGTAAACCAAGCAAACTATTATAAAAATAATAGAATGACATAATCTATAACAAGCAGAGAATGTGTTAAACCAAAAACATATATATTAAATTATCAACTGGAATAATTTATTTTTAAAACTCTTAGCCCCCAGTAATCTGTTACATTTATCATCTTTGGAAATCCTATTAAGTTCGTATTTCTTGCGAACGATGAAACTCGAACAAAAGTTTTAGGCAAACTTTTGTTGTCCACGACGAAAGGTTTTGGAATGTAATCAAATAATTAAGTTTAGTGAAAGAATAGTAATAAATGTATGTATTTTTTTATAGTCACATACACATATTTCCTCTAATATTACTATATGTGGTGAGTATATGAACTGATTTTATTGAAATTTATCGGAAATAATATTTTTATTCGCTGGTTTGGTCATGTCGTGCGAATGGGAGAAAGTGCTCCGACTAGAAAGTTGTTTGATTCGGTACTCGTAGGTGGAAAACGCGATAGAGGACGTCCGCATCTTCGATAGAAGGATCAGGTGATCAACGATTTGGGGGCGCTCGGTACTACCAACTGGCGACAGCTAGCTACTAATCGGGCTGACTGTCAGAGGCTACTCGAAGCGGCCAAGGACGACTCACGTCTGTAATGGCCAACTAAGTAAGTATTATTTGTATACTCTATATATTAAATAACGATTACAAAGCAATAAACAATAAAAATAAATAAATTCTTTAGTTTATTTCTCAGCTGAGAGATGAAATAAACTAATTTCAATCGGTTTAACAATTTTTCCGGAATAAACTTGGATTAATACAAAGACACAAAAATATTTTTAGAATTAAAAAAAGATATAGACACAGATCACTGAAGAAAATTATAGAATAATTTTTAGATTAAAAAATTAGCTTATTATTAACCATATTACTATTCCTATTAGGGCATAATAATTTGTTATTAAAATAATTATATTAAAACAACTATTTGTTTAACATTTATTTATTTTTTATTCTAATGTAAGTTTTATAATCAAGAAATGTATTTATGTAAATACACTGATTTAAATACAAATCTAAAAAAATTATTTAAAATATTTTAACTTGTATTTAATCACTTGTTTAACCCACATTTTGGTAGCATATGCTAAAAATATTATTCCAAAAGCGGAAATTTAAACTAAATAAAACTAATATCGCAACTCTTTACGAACCCTGCTAAGTGGAGTATATCAATTTTTTTCCACAATATTTTTTTAGCGGAAAACAATAATACCCTAAACTAAAAAACCAATAAAAAAAAATAAATTACCTTGACCGATATTTTGAACTTTTGTTAAACATATACTTGTTGTTTGCGGTACCCATCCCTGCACCAGTACCAGTACCAGAACCAGTACCAACGCCTGCAATAACACCAACACCAACATCAGTACTAACATCAGCCATCAGCAAAGCAAATACTGCATTTCATTATGGTGAGTACGTAAAGGCTTAAAAAGTGCATTACAATTGCAGCCATGCCCACACTTAGTAAACTCTGTAATCCATACCATTAAGTGTGTAAACGCCCAAACACCCACTCACTTATATATGCGTCCTTTTAAGTTGAGTTCGCTTTTGCATATCAAGAATATTTTATTTAAAAATGGCATTAAATTGATTTCGCTTCGGTTAGCATTTATAAATTTAATCCTTTTTGCACAGTTTTGCA
This sequence comes from Teleopsis dalmanni, assembly GCF_002237135.1. Lineage (NCBI taxonomy): Eukaryota > Metazoa > Arthropoda > Insecta > Diptera > Diopsidae > Teleopsis > Teleopsis dalmanni. The sequence continues at coordinate 185,567,652 of NC_051847.1, read as the reverse complement.
CAGAGATGAAATGCAAGCACATCTGCTGGTTGGAAGGCTTCAGTGCCTTGATTCGTTTTGCATTTAGTCGACAATGTTCCATAATTTTCATCACTTGTTGGTGTTTGCTGGTTTACGAAATGGTTGAGTGATTCAATTAATGGCATTTGGTCGGTCGTTTATACATACGTACATTTGAGGCGAACTATTTTTTTAATTAATAATTTCTAGTCTCATTCGTTTACAAATACGAATATCTAAATAAAATTATGATTGAGGTCAAAATAGTAATAATATTTCAGGCATTGAAATTGAATTTATATTGAAGACAACAAAATTTACAATATGTAAACTTGAATACTTTAACACATTGAAATATTTTTCAAATAGAGAGAATCGTATTTATATGAATCTACAGAAGTAATGCTGTACCAGTAGGTAATACCCGTACTTGTTTCTAAATAGGTTGCAGATTATTTTATGCACGTGTGATTTCATATT
>NC_051847.1:185559822-185567072 GCF_002237135.1 Teleopsis dalmanni | reverse complement strand
ATAATAAAATATTTTGTATCCTTTTATGAAAGTTTTAATAAATTCGTGTTTGTTGTGAGATATAAAACACATTTGCTTTTAGTTTATTGTTACTACTTGTACTGGTAAAGACTGGAAACGCCATAAATATAAATAAATTATCTACTTACAAACATCATTTATTTTACTTTCTTGTTGGATAACGTTGCGTATGAGTTACGAAAAATATGCTCCTTCACTCTTTTGCCGTTTACTTTTTAAATGCTTGAGTTAAACCAAAAACTTGCTTAATTCTATTTTAGCTGAAGTAGAAATAACTTCGTCGTGTAAACTGAAAAGTTCTTCAAGCGATAGTTTTTATTTTTATTTATATTTTTATTTATATTTTTGTTTTTATTTATTTATTTATTTCAGTCTTTTTTTCTTCTTTGTAGCGGTAGTTTCACTTAAGTTTTTCTTTGAAATTTTTTGGTTGCTATTTCTGTTGTTATTTTTCTTTTATTTCCTCTTCTTGTTGGCATTTCTTTGTGTGCTGTTTGCTTTCTGTATATTTTTAGCCTGACCTACATATAGCTTTCATATATCTATATTATATCTCATGGTGTTTTTACTTCTGGATACCGATATGACTGCGTAAAATATTTTAAGTAAAAATTATAAAAGATTTACTTGCGAACGTCTTGCGATTTTTAAATCCCCTCTAGAAAAGAGCAGCATCTCCAGAGTAAAGTGGTGGATTGTTCGTGATTTGAAATCAGTGTACTTTTGAGATATTAGAGTATAATTTTTAAAATTGTAAAAAATGAAATGCTTTCTAAATACGGATCAGAATCGTTTTTAAATGATGTATTAAAATATAAGAAATTGATTTTTTTTTTTGTGATTATAAGTAGATAATATATTTTTGTATGTGTAAGTTATAACTTCATATACTTGAGTTAATAACACATATTTGTATGTACAAGTACTGCATAGAAAGCTCTTGTCGTTTAGATTTTCTATACAAGCAATAACTCTTTACAAATATTTCAAAAAAAATAAAAATATCAATTTTTAAATAAAATACCCAAATTGAAAAGATTTTTGTGATTTAATAATTTACTTATTTGTATATTTACCCACCTAGGGTAGATTGGAGTGGCGGCTTTCTTTTCAAAAAGCTCACTTGGGCCCATTGTGGTACCACAGTAATAGCATTGGTACGTACATAGATTTAAATCAGTATACTGCCAACGCCGAAAAAGGTAACGACTCCCCCATTAGGTAAAAGAAAACCAATCTGACAGTTATATAAACTTGTCCAGGTCCCTAACATTACAGGATGATAGCTCAGTCAGTTCGGTGAGAAGAGAGGATCCGAAGATTTTTAAACTTCTTCTAGCTGAGCAGGTTCTGCCTTAGTTGAAGTAGCTGATTAGTTGTATATTTACTTCTTTATAAAAAAAATTATTAAAAAAGTTATATCATTATGCGATTTCATACTTCTAACAATACACTCATATTAAAATTAAAATAAATGGAATGGAAAAAATAGTAAAGTAATATAATTTACATATATTTATTTACTGATACTTAGTAATATTTTCATTTACAAAAATATATATATACTTTTTAAATTAATTTAAATATTTTACATCTGAACACACCGACCTAATATTTCATTATTATTAAATATTTCATTTGTTTGTTGTTGTTGCTTCATTTCATTTACGAACAAATCTTAACTCTTAACGAATAAATAAAAATAAATGCAAAATTTTAAATGTTTGACAGCTGGAAATCTGAATTATTCTTGACAACAGTTAAATACATAAATATACATAAATAGATAAATATATATGTACATCTACATAACATACATATCTATTTATACATACCTAATGAACAGCATGCGACATTTATCTGAAAATATTTCTCATACGAATTTTCATGTTCAGTATATAATCGTCTTAAGCTTTAATTATTGGATTATTAAGAGGAAAAACAAGAAAACATTAATATGTTTATGTATTTTTATTTTAAATTCTTTTGAATCCAGTTGTGTCGAGCAATTTAATTTCAGTGCCGTTATATTTTCCTCAAAATAGGACGCAGTTGGTAATTAACATATTTTCAGTTGAAATATTTTGACAGATTCTGTCGCGTTCAGATAGCGAAAAAAGCATTAAAGTACAAAATTATAGGAGCAACCCAAAAAAAAAAAATATTTTTTTATTAAATATATATAATTTCTGAAATGTTATAGGCACCCAATATTAAATTAAATATAATTAAATTAAATTAAATTTAAATAAATTAAATTTTTTAAAACATATTTGAAGGTATGAAATTTGTTAAATGTTTATAACATTACTTCTAATACATATATACAATATATATAAATATAATAATTATAACAAAATAAAGATTAGATAACCTTAGAGGCGTCACTTCTTCATATAAGCCAAATCTTTTTCCCTATTCATCGTTTGGAGATTCGCAAAAAAATAATAGTCCTTGGGTGGCAGATTTAATAAATATGCCGAGAACACTTTTTAAAGTATTATTCCTTTAATTTAAAAATGGATATCAATGTTTCGTGCTAAAATTAATTTTGACATTGGTTTTTGACAATTTATTTTTTAAACACTATAGTTATTGTTTATAACAATCAAAGCACTGATAAAACCGTACTCCTACAAAAACATTCTTAAATTCTCAGAATGTAATTTAAGGTTGATAACAGGTTTCATTAAAGGTTATTATGGCTTGAAATATTAACTTCATAAACCACGATTTTTTGCTAATTCGCAATGCAAATTATGCTTCGAAGATGAGAAAACTACTATGCATATTCTTTGTGATTGCCTAGCTTTAATAACACGCACAAGAAACTTGTTTCAATGGGATTTCTGTAACCAGAATAGATTAAGAGCTCTTCTCTAGACTTCTGGCCGCAGTACCGGCTGTTGGGCGATTTCACATCAAAACTTTAATAATAATAATAATAATATAGCAAACAGTGATCTTTATTATTATTTGTTTTACACTTTCCATACTTAGGGTTGCCACTTGTTCATATTTATATTTTACTACATGTTATATATTATTATTAATATTATATATATAAAAACAGTTATAGAGTTATTGCAAAAAAACCTACTTATGTTAAACATACATCTTTAAAACTCTATTTACTCCTTAATCATTTTTGTTAATAAATAATTGATAGCTAAAAGCTATATGTTTGAAGCTTCCCCAGACTATCGATGTAGTACCTTCATATAGCAAAATTAAATGAATAAATATATATGCTAAACAATGAAAGCTTTTTTAGCTTTCTTTAACTACCAACTACATCAGGAAATATTAAAGAGACTGACGACGAAACGGATTAAATATTTAAAATAGACCATGCATTGGAACAGTTTTTATATTATACCGCATACTATATTTTACTTTAGTGGTAATGAAATTGACGATGAATCTGTGTAATTTACTAAGAAGTTTAGTTAAGAATAATAACAACTATGGAATTGAAAACTGTTATCAGTTACCAGCTTTACTGATGACGGTAGAGCGGGTTATTAGTTGATAAAAGCAGATAGTAAGCTGGTTGGAAAACGACTTGTGTGGTTATTAGGTGAATGTAGTTATTTCTGTATCATTATATATATATTAAATGTTTAAGCGTGAAATCGCCAACAGCCGGTACTGCGGTCAGAAGAGTCCTATTGTTCTAGTTTCACTATTGATTACACAAAGTCCCTTAAAGCTTTGTGGATAAAGTCTAAAACTAAATCTAGATAAGAGTTGTTAATTTGTTCTGATGATAGAAGTTTCATATCAAACAAGTTTCTTCTGAGCGTTATTAGGTTAGGTTAGGTTACTGGGGCCGTCCGAAGACTCACTTAGACCATAAGGTCCATTGTGATACCCTAAAGAATTTGACACCTGTCCCTATAACCACTTGGTATTGGCTACAAAGCCATTGCCACGAGCTATGGAAATAGAATCCAGCTCTCTTAGTGAATAGAAAAAGTGCGACCCTAAGTAGGATAGTCTATGTCTTGCAAAGGCAGGACACTGTAGCAGAAGGTGTGTTGGTGATTCCTCTTCATCATCCTCCATGGAATGCCTACAATGTAAGGAGGTGCTGATGTTGAGCCTCACGGCATGTCCTTCCAACGGGCAGTGTCCCGTAATAATTCCCACTATCCTGGATAAATTTGCTCGGGATAGGTTGATTAATTCCCCCGATCTTTTCTTACTTATTTTTGGCTAAAATTCCTTGGTTTTTATGCAGTTGGTTACTGTTGACCATCTTCTTTCAAACATTTGGTATGTCCATAATTTTATTAAAAATTATTATTATTAAGTTTTTAATAATAATATTTCTGTATTATATTCTATTTAATTAAATTTTTTATTTACGTTACGATCTTAAAACTATTCCTAGCCTAACTAAATAGTTCAGATAAAAGAATTTAAAAATTTATATATTAAATTAGTTTTTTGAAAAGCAATTAATTTAAGTACACTAGTGATTAAGAAATACTTCTTTAATTTAATTGAAATAATTTATAACTCTTCACGCAATCATTTCAATCTAAAACGATTTTTTAAAACATTCATTAAAAATGCTTTAACTTTGCAACACCCTGAAAACCAAACATTTAATTTCAAATTTTCCTGATACGACACGCGATACCAAGGATTCAATATTATATTATATTGGTTCAGTCTTCCTTTGCTTCCAACCACACTTTGCTGGCAGCATTTTGTGTCGTCGTCAGCTGCAAAAACGTAAACGTCGATATAAAAAATTCTATCTATGTTATGCACAAATAAATGCTCATTTCCTGTGCTTTCTTGATCTGGGTCTAGACCAAGCGTAAATGATACTTAAAATGCAATTTCAAATGTAATTGTAACAGCAACCTTTGCACCTACAACTGAACTAGAAACACAAGATTTAAAAAAATATTTACACATAATCTAAACATTTAACCGACTGCCATACGTCATGAAGTGCTTAAGAGCGCCAACTACAAAATATGTACCAGTATAAATACCAACAATTGACCTAGAGATTTCTGGCGTAGGCTCGTCCAATTCGCCAACTCACCATTCGACAAACTGGCATTTATACTGAAATGTTGGTATGCGCGTCTGTCAGGTTGTGTGTCTGCTCATTCAGTTTACGAATAAGTCCAGTAATACTTCAAGGTGCTCCCACGTTTACACCGACGAAGTGCACATGCAAGCATAAAGTTGGAAACTTTTTCATTTTAGCCCGTCTGATTGCAACAAAATATGGGTGTGTGGGCGGGAGAGCGAGTGTACTCGTACCTCTATACGATTCAGTTGTGTGTACATAGTTGAGCTATTTTGCATGCATACCTATGAAAATAGTGAAATTCCTGCCATGAGCTTTATTTTTGATGCCATTAGTGCAACTACTTCAGAAGCTGATAGTGGTTGGTGTTGTTGGTGTTTTGGCCGGAAGCGCTTGTAGAAGTTGATTGCGTTTTTACGTCCATCCAAACGTTATTCGTGTATAAAGAAAACAGCACGCTAGACTACCTTGAACCATAAATGAGCGAACTTTAATGTTTGTTTTTGTTTTCTGACTACCGTGTCATTCAAAATGATGAAATTGACTTGGCACAAGAACTGAAAAAAATGAAAAAGATTATACGGTTCCTGTCCTAATATTGCAAAAAAATGCGCTGCGCTCACTTTGCGTAAATGAATTTAATGTATGTAATTTATCTTGACTTAAGTTGATATATTAGCTGGAAAGTTAAAAAAAAAATAAGACAAATTTATTTTTTTTTATGTAAAATAATTTCATGAATAACGATATACATACTTATATAAATATCTGGGTTTTGTACCAAATGCAGCAATATTTTATAATATAAACAATTTTATAAACGTTCTTTTTTTTAAATTGTAAAATTCTGTTAACAGTAAGGAACACAAATAGATTGTCATGAAATGGGAAGTGCTGTATTTTAAGAAACTGAATTTTTGAAGTGAATCTTTCCTATATACTCCGTAGAGGTAGGTTCGTTACATAATTTATAGTGTGCCTAAAAAATTTAAAAATATTTTGTTAGGTAGAAAAACTCTCATATTACAATAATCTTGAGAGAAAAATATCCTACATTAATTTTTGTTTTTGCGAAAATAATTCTGACGTAGCGGACCACATCCTTTCTGAACAGTAACTAATATATCGGAAAATAAACCACTTAACAAATGAACATACTATACTTTTAAACGCATAGAATACTGTACTCTTTATGAAGTTACTTCTTCTGCATATAGTTTGGTATATATTATCATTAGATATATGTGTAGCACAAGAATCCTGCCTGCAAAGGACGTATTTTAGAGTAAAAGACAATAACAAAATACATATATCAATTTTATAATAAAATTCACATTTCTATCACATATCCAAAATTCTTCAAACAATTAAATTAGCTGAAAATTAGCCAGAGATCCTAGACTAACCCTGGATCCGGCGAGCTAAAACTTGAAATGAAGAATAATGATTTAATGCTTAATACACATATATAACATATGTACATTTAATTATTCAATTTCGATTAACTTTTGAATAATATTAACAAAATAAAACCTTATTAATTTAGTTTATTGAACTTATATATTCCAAAAGAAGCTGGGCACACAAGGATTTCAATGATATCTGTCGAAATTATGGGTCGGAAGAGAAAAATAAAAAAATAATAACTGTCACTCCCCGGCAATCGCCAAAACTCGTCTCTATAGGTTTTCATATTATTAATTGTTTAAGTATTTTAATGATTTTTGTCGAAACTATGGGTTAGGAAAAAGAAAATAATGATCACCTCATGACAATCGCCAGAAGACGTCTAATTAAGTTTTCTATTTTTTAGTAATTAAGGATTTCAATAATTTTTGTCAAAATTATGGCTCAGAAGAAGTAAAAGCTAATATTGATCAATTGTCACGACAATCGCCAGAAAGCGTCTATTTAGGTATTTTTGGTTCTTAATTAACAGAGGAAGAAAAAAATGATGCTTAACTATCACTTTACGACAATTGTTAATAGACGTCTTCCAATATGTACGTACCAATGCTATTCCTGTGGTACCACAATGGGCCATCATTTGAACTCAAGTGGGCTTTTTGGAAACAAGACCACCATTCCTACCTATCTACCTGCCATCAATATCCTCTCTATGAGTTTTAAATTGTTGCTGACAGAGTAGTAACATTTGATTTCAAATAGGAGT
>NC_051847.1:185492081-185559722 GCF_002237135.1 Teleopsis dalmanni | reverse complement strand
ATAATTCCTTTTTTCTGTTAAGAAAAAAATATCTTCTCTTTTTTTTTGTTTGAAATTAATAAAGAAATAAAAAATAAAAAATAAAAATCGCTGAGAAATTTTTTTGTTAAAATAAAGGAATTAATTTTATTGCCTTAATATATCCACCACATACAGCTGATAACATTTTATCAATTCACCAAACTCTAATAGTATCATTAGATATATTATATTAAACTTAGGTCGTGTGCGAGTTAGGCTAAGTTGCGTTCTAAATGAGGGAAATTCTAAGTTGTGTCGATAATGTATTGATGTGTCGATACGTGTTGATAAATGGCAAAATGTGTGCAGTGCAAAAAATCCCAAAAAATCTCCCATTTGGTTTAGCATCAACTTAGCTTAACTCGCACACGACCTTAATCTATTAATATTTTTGTTGTATTAATTATGTTTGCAAGTAAATATCGAAAGCGTTTACATGTAAACACTGTAGCGATATTTCCTATAACCACAGCTGATACTATTGTTTTTGTAAAAATATTTTATTTGTGATAGAAATCAGATATCTTATACTATGAACTCGCTTTTTTGATTGGAAACCATATTTTACTATTGATAGAATCCTCAAACGACTCAATGTAGATAAATTTTCGTGTCTGGTACCATAGCACGCTAAAACAACTGATAGTGGTGATCGGAAAAGCGAATTGCATCTGCATCAAAAGCACTCCGAAAATTTAATGCTTAGGTTGAATGAAATTCGAATAATGTAAAGAATAATCTAAAAACAACTAAAAGTAAAACCATTAAAGTTTCAACAACGGTAAGATTTCATCGAACTTCAAAAATCAAACTGTAATAGATAGAGCAAAGGTCTTTCTCTCATACGAACGCGATCAATTTGCTAAGTATTGTTTTATTAAAGAGGGTAGATTCCACAATATAGTAGTTCGTTAACAATTAAAATGATCGAAGTATCTTTATAAAATAGAAGTCTCATAAAAATTTAGTATTCGAATGACCACAACAATTCGAGCACTATCGTTTGTGTAAATTTAGAAAAGTTAGACGATCGATGGTCGCGACTCTTTTCGGACCATGGTATATGAAGCGCTCAACCAAGACTTTTTTCATAAAAAGATGAAGAAGTTAGTGCAGCGTGCGACTCGTTCGTCAACTGACTCATTTTAAATAGAGCAAAACAAGGTTTTGATTAGTTGCAGAGTAATTCGGCCACAAAATATTAGTCATTGCACTTCCCTAAACCCCTTGAATGTTTTTATTTTTTTTATATATATTTGTAATAATACTTCATACAATATTGTTCGGTAAAACTTTTAAATTGTTTCTGTGATTATACTATTTATAATTTATTACTTATTTCTCGACTGATTGTTCCGTAGTACACACATAATCAACTTTTATATCTTAATTCATTATAATTATTTTTTTCCGTACGGAATAGGCTCACGTCCACACTATATGTAATCAGAAATAAATATTAACATTGTTCTTACATTAATAAGAATTTAATATTTATTAATAAAATTATTTCGAGTTCAACATTATCACGTTCTAATTAACACAAAAGTTTTCTTAATCTCAGAATAATTTTTGAAATTTAATTCCCTTTAATGGAGAAATTAATCGAAGGTTTATTTAAAAATACCACTAAAATGAAAAACTTAATATTTATCGAACGCAAACATTGTGCTATGGAGCCCCACATAATGTCAAAACACTTTTCAACATAGACATTTTATAATGTCAAACATTAAAATATGTTCTGCATTGGTCCCAACATGTTTCAGTTGTTGTTACTTCAGTTAATGATGTTGAAAATTTTCTTTAATGCTCTAGTATAGTCTTTCTCAACCGCTGGTCCACGCCAATAATACAAATGAGCCATTAACTATCATAATATCGTAATTAACGTCATTTTTTTGGCTTTATATTGTTATTCGGTCTTTCGAATCGAAACTATTGAATATTCTACTGATCCTTGTTAAATACATTAAATATTTCTAAATATTTCTCCCTTTCGCAGTACTTCTGTAGGTGAAGAAACAATGTTCTACAATGGGCACAATTTTTCTATATTGTATTTTCTTTTTTCAAAATTTTTCTGTTAGTGCTATTAGCTGGCATTTAGACTGTTTCTTTTTTCCATCGTTTTTAGAGCTGTGAATTGGTACAAATGCTGCTGTCCACTATGATTAATATATATCTGCTTAGTGAGTGTACTTCATAATGGATGTATGTTCGATTACAATTGACTGAAAGTGTTTCCATTGTATTTTGTTGAAACATAAATACATCCATAAGTAAGTCCACTTTATAATAAAGCCATTTTTCAATGTCTGATTCAACAGTTTAAATGAACTTTAGCAAATGGTACTACATTTTTTATTATTAGATTACGGAGTTATTCTTTTTGTCTATAAAATAAATATTATTAAATCAAATATTTTTTACTGCTTTTTTCAGACAAGACCATAAAATTTTATACATTATTTTATTATTATTAGATATTTATTTATTGTTTTAGAAATCTTTTATTATTTTTATACATAATCAGCGATTCTACTGTTCTTTATAGAATTAAATTTTTATGCTTTGGTAGTAAATTTGGAAACACAACTTTTGACTGAAGTTCATAATTGATTATCTGGTTAAAGTAATTGCATTTAACACCTTTCGGAATTCTGTTTAAACACTTTAAATAAAAAAACTTTTCTTCAACTTATCCGTACACTTAAAAACTTATTTTTAAGTTTTAATTGGCCTTTGTCGCACAGTTTGTTTTGCGTTAGTTTATCAGTTTAATTAGACTTTATCTTTTGTCATATTCGGTTCAGCAAAAGTACGTCAAGTGAAGCTTTCATTTAAACCCACTCACCTATAATCTACATACAAAGACCACCTACCGTTCTGCAAACTGTTATGCACCTGAACCATTTCATTGTCAAATGAACTTTTTTATATTTCAACTTATGTACACAAAACGAAAAATGTTAGTAGGGCAAGTACCTAGCAGTGAAATGAGAATTGAGGAATTTTGTAGAGGCTTAGAATTTGCTTTGAAAGTACCTTTTAAGCTGAAATATTCTTAGAAATTAATTTTTATTTTTTTCATTTCTTAGTATTTCTAAGTATGTATAATTTTAAAAATATTTAAAATCTAGAGGAAAACGTTTCCATAAATATTATTAAAGGCAAATAAATACTTATGAATTAATTATTTAAATTTATATTTTTTATAATATTACACACAACTTAGATTAAGGTATAAGGTGTATTCTGTACAATTTATTTTCAATTGCATAATTTCAAAATATATTGCTTAGTAATTATTGTTGAATAATTAATAAGAAATTTAAACTTATTTTTATTTTATTAACTTTTATTTTAATATGTTTTTTATTGTAATTTTGTTTTTAGTCTATTATTTGTATAAAAATACATATAATTTTTGTTAATTGATTATTTAATTTGTTAAATAATAACAGAATATTTTGAAAAATGTTTTATATTTTTTATATCATATTTTTTATATTTTATATAATATATTTTATATTATTTATTTATTTATTATTTCATAAATTATTTAATTTTTTAAATAATAACAGTTTTTTGAAGGTAGCATTAAAATTATTTTATTAAAAAATTAAAATATATATTTTTTTATTATTTTATTAAAATATATTATATTTTTTATTTATATATGTATATTTTTTATAATATATTTATACATTTTATATTATATTTAAAGACTACTGTATATTTCAATAATAATAATCCGATCGCAGGAAGAAGTCAAAATAATTTGAAACATCAGTGATGTTTATAGCCATAATTATATAAAATTAAAATAATAAACCAATTTAAGTTTCTTACACAAACTCAATTAAGCCACAAATTCACTAAAAACACATTTAATACTAAAAAGTAAACTTGTAACTACTCTAAAAAAATTTTGTATTATATTTTATGAACAAATATATTTTTATATATTATAAATATATATATTTATTATATTTATTATGTATATATTTATATTTCTGATCAAATTAAATTTATGTATGATCAAAGAATAATTAAACATAAACTCTTTTTATACATGATATGATTATGTTTTTTTTGAATTTAATTAAAAATATATTAACATACAATACGTTATTTATAAAAAAGTAGGAAAGTATTTTTCAATATAGTATAAGAATTTATTTGCTAATTAAAGTTAAGAAATAAGTTAGAAATAACATAGAAACATTTTAAATTATATAAAATGAAATAAAATACATACTTAAATTTAATTTAATTTATCTCTTTTTAATGTAAAAAATTCAAAAGCACATTGCCAACATTTTCTAGACAGTAAGATATTGTGTATGTTACGATAATGTGTAGATATGGTTAAATTTTTCTGTTTCTTTTAAATTTGTTTTTTTTTTTTGTAATTTTTATTTGCATTTTTATATATGTATATTTGCTTTTTTTTGTACTGAGTGCACTTCTCTGCAACACAATTGTAAGAAGTGGGTCAAGACAAAACGAATCGATGCAACATAAAAAATCGCTTAAGCTCACCAACAACAATACTAAACACATATAACCGTAGAATATATGTAATATTATATCCTTCTATCATTATTTTGGTGCAATGAGAAAGTACAAGTAAAATCTTCTATCTTTTTCTTATGTGTCATTTTTTTCTATTTGTTTGAACAAAAATAGTTTTCAATGCCATGAGTTTTTCCACATAAAACCAGGCCTTTAGAACCTTACAGCAATGAATGAAAAAATGAAAATTTATATAGTATACTATGTGAAATATATGAAAATAAAACTATAAAGTCTCTAAAATATTGTTGCATAATAATAATTTCGTTACTATATAATATATATGAAATCAAAAAAGTGACGCAATGTAAGCAAAAAACGGAATAATAATTAGTTGAGGATAAAAAGTTTAAGTATTTGGAGGGAACACAATTAAGGACAACTGCAACTCAACAAGCAACTAGCAGCGCAGTAGAACATGGGTAAATATTCTTTATTTCCATATATATGATATATATCAAAATCATCGAATCGTACATACTTATATATTGTACAACTAATATACAAATGCCATTTAAATATATTTATAATAGCAATTATATCTTTCATATATTCTCATAATTTCTAACATATTTATTATATTGTTTAAGCACTTGTACTAATATGTGTTAGCGTAGTTTTAATATTTTATATATTCTATTCAATTATTCTACATTCTATTTAAATATCAAACTGTGACTAACTATTTTTTCCATACAAAACTAACATATTAAAAAGGTAATTCTTTTGTAAATATATTTTCTCTGATATATCTATCTAAAATTTTATCTATTCTATTTTAAATATTAACTATTTTTAAATTTTTCATACATTTATAGTGTCTAAATAATCACTCTCATTTACATATTTTCTATAATGTTTTTATAATCTCAAATAACGCTTCATTCATACATTTCTATTACAGTTTTTTTTTATTTTACTTTAACTTTCAATTCCTTTTGCTCATACTTTTAATACATTTTGTTATATTTTTATAATTTTTAATGACACATTCCTAAAGTAAACAACATGATTCTGATTCCTAAAATATGCACAACAAACCCATTCATGCAAACGTACATCCTTACGCCAATACGAGGCATTGCCTGCGTAAACAAAATCTTCCCGTATTTCTTCCCATCATTTTCAGCGCCATTTTTATTTCTATTTGTAGCTGCTCCATGCACACTGTACACACACACACACACACACGCAAGTGGATACTCCTTTTTTTTGTTTTGTTTTTCTTTGCAAACAACTGTTGCATGCTTGCTTTCGCATATCGGCACGTTGTTGTTTTAGTTGTTGTTGTTTGCGTTTAAGTTGTCGTTGTAGTTTTAGTTGTTGCTGTAGGTATTGTTTTGATGTCAGTTATCCTGTTGACGTTAAAGTTATTGTTTATGTTTCAGTAAGTTTATGTGGTTCCAAATGCTATTCTCTCTACTAGAAGCCATGCAATAAACACTGTCAAAGTCATAACCACACAAACGGCAACCACTCACACTCCACAAAACTTTATTGTGATTTTTTAATAAATGCCACAGAGTCCTGTCAACTTGCACAGGAGTTAAGAACCTTTTGCAAATTTTTTTTTTGTTTTTGATTTTATTTCAATGTTTATGTTTTAAAAGCTACTGATTTTTAATCAAAAGCTGAAGGAAATTAAGGTTAAAAGTTAAGCCTCAGGCATGAAAAGGCAAGAGATTTTTCATTAAAAATTAAAATTGCCTTTAAAATTAATTATATATGTATATGTTATAAGATGTGTTTATGCTTTTTTTTGGAGTAAAGTTAAAAATATGTTAATATACAGTATGTTACTTACAGACTGTTGATTTACAAATTCCCACTGGAAGTGCCAAATAAAAATATAACGGAAGAAATTTATATATGAGGGTATATACGTATATAATAAATTATTGCGCTATTCTATAATTTTTTTTATATTAAAAAAAAAACATTTCAATGACTTTAATACTTAATTACTTAGCCTAAATATGTAGTACCTTTATATTATTTGGTATGCTGTGTTCTATGATTGTAAGTAAATGTAAAGAAGGCCACTGCAACTAGTATTTTCTTGTGTTATAAATAAATAATATTATAAATAATATAATATTAATAAATACAGACTTACCAACACCGTGTTATCAAATCTCACAATGGTTACAGACTCCTCGGGGAGGTATGCAGATCTGAGGTCAATTATTGCTTAGTCGGATCAAGTGATAAACCATAATCTAGTGTAAAGAGGAGTTTTAGTAATAAAGTGTAAAGAGGAGTTCTGAAAATACCTAGAGTTAAAAAATAGTATAAGTGCTTAAGTGCACTAACTCAAAACAGCTTCAACATAATAATAATATTATTATAATTAAATAAATATATAAAAAAGTCATTGGATATCTTATTTATATAGTATAAATATTTTATTCCTTAGTTTTCTCTTAAGAACATTAGTTTTTATAAATCACTCAAGTACTTTTATAAATTAATCAAGTACTATTCATTATAGATAGTTCTATATACGTCAGTACATCTTTAAAATTACATATTGTTATATAACATAGGTTTTTGCGCTATTTTTATTTTTAAGAAATAGTAAATTTTGTTTTAATAAAAATATTTCACAGATACGAGTTCTAAGCCTGGCATTTGTAGTACAAATAAATTATATCGGACTATGAACTAATTAAAAATTCGAATAATTTCTAAGTATTTGGCAATACTCGAAACTACAATTTTTGTCTTTTCTTTGCTATTCGAATCCGTCTAAATTTTGAATAGTTTCTTTTCGGCATAAAGATGGATCACTTTCAGCAAGAAAAAATTAACATTAAAATTTTATCTATTCTAACTATGACTTTTGATCGTCTTTCTGACATTTTATGGATTCCATGAAGAAATATCTATTCATTGCATAATTTTTTTTTGTGGTTTTTTAAGGGTTGGTCTTGAACAGCGCTTACACTGATCGGAACAAGTTGTAATCTGATGGAACACAACCTGGTTATGCTTCCAATACGGTGGAATTTTCAATTTAAGCGCTTACAACGTATTTTTTACTAGAATTGCGACAAGTGGTTCAGCTTTAGTTCAGCATTATTCTGCAATCGGTCTTTTTTATTTAATGGATAATTTAAATCTATCATTTGCTGTTATTCAACGGTAACAATTTCGTTTGGTTCTAGTAACTTATAGTATACGACTCCTTTCTTATCTCAAATAACCTTTCTTTGTTTAATGTTTCATTTTGCTGCAGATATGAATGTTTCATCGAAATGAATCCATATTTTTATTTATTTTTCAATTTTTAATATTGACTTCAGTCAGTTCATGTGGTTCCAATTTTCAATCTTTTTAAATCATGTTCATAGCATGTAAACATTCGTTAATGGATGTTTAAGTGACACCTAACTGTTCTGCAAGTATTTTATTCTTGAATTAAAATATTCGTGGAAGCATCGACTTTAAAAAGTTTAAAGAAGAAAATTTTAAATTTTTTTATCTATATTAATTTAGTTAAGCTATTCATCTTTTTTAAATGATATCTTTTATTACAATTCAAATTATTGTTCATAGATAAAAAAAAATTACAGTTCTTCATCTCGTAGGTTTTAAGCCTCCAAACATTTCTTATAACCCTCCCCACACTTGTAAAATTTTATTTATTTTATTCATATTGATACTAAACTTTTTAATGTGAATAAAATTATTTAAACTCAAATTAAAACTTTATTTCGAAGAACAACGAGATAAATATTTAATACAAGTAAATGAAATTAAAACTTTTTTCTAAGGTTGAATTTAAATTCAATTCAATTCAGATAAATTGTTAAATAATATGAAAAAGGAAAGTTCATTTTTAAATTAATTTTTATTTCAAGAAAAGAAAAGAAATATTTTACAAGGATACCATGGCAGCAAGCGAATTTTCTTATTAGCTTCGAAGGCAAATTGATACAATAAAGCTCTTATTTTTTTGTATAAACTGAAAAAAGTTTAATTCAGAGGAATAAATTATTTCTTCCGTAAAGCAAAATAATAAAAGGGCAAAGATGGACTTATATAAAGGAAACCGACATGCTTTCATTGCTTTTTAATTATTAAATTGGTTCATAATGCTTTATGGGTAAAGAGATTGTGCTTTAGTTAAGTAATAAAAGCAATGACCATCAGTGGTTCGCAATTTCAGTTAATAAGTCTGAGGTCAGTAATAACATTATATATCTCTTGGGAGTACAGGAAGTATTAGAATGAAGAAACACAAAGGGAATATGTTAGTAAGTAGTAAGTAAATATACTGATGTGACAGTCTATGTATGTACTAGAAGCATATCATATTCCGGTATATACATTGTGACCGAAAAGTTTCCGGTCATAAATAAATAAAACGCAAAATTCTTAATCTTCATCAATATTTATTTTATCTCCTTCAAATATGCTCCATTAGAAGCGATACACAAATGCCAACGTTTCTTCCAATCATCAAAACATTTTTTATAGGCGCTTTCCGGTATGGCTTTGAGTTCCCTCTGCGAATTCTGTTTTACGTCTTCTATGGATTCAAAACGCGTTCCTCTGAGTGGTAATTTGAGGTTGGGAAACAGGAAAAAGTCACACGGTGCAAGATCAGGTGAATACGGTGGCTGTTCGATGGTATTTATTGAATGTTTGGCCTTAAAATCGTTGATAATGTTGAACAAATTGAGGTGAATCGGAACAAGCCGGGCGTTGACACGTCGCATACACAAATTGTCCACCAAAATCAAACGAGCCATCTCACGACCGATGCCTAGCTCTCGTGCTATCTCTCTAACACTCACATGAGGATTTTTGAACACGATTTCCTTTGCCTTTTCAATGTTTTCGTCGGTGGTAGAGGTCGAAGGTCGTCCAGAACGCGGCATGTCTTCGACGGTCGTACGACAGTCCTGAAAGGCTTTGTACCACTCATAAACTTGAGTTTTCGATAAAACTGATTCCCCATAAGCCTTTTGTAGCATTCGCAACGATTCTGCACACGAAATTTCGTTCGAAAAACAAAATTTGATGCAAACTCTTTGTTCAATATTTTTTTCCATTGTTTTTTTCGCAACGCACTACTGAGGTGAACTGGTTTCAACAGCTGCCGTAAACGAACTGTCTCGACAGATCGCGCTCATTTTTGGCATAGTAATTTAAGGACAGTGCTGCCAAACTACATAAACTTAAAATATCGAAAAATATACAGCGCGCGAATTTTAAATGAGAACCTCCGAAAACCTTTCGGTCACAATGTAAATAATTTATGGTGGGGTTAATTTTATTATAAGCATATGTCAAAAGCTTGTGGTTATTTTTGCAATAATTTGTGATAAATTTTAATTTAGTACTTATGTTGTTTTAAGTAATAAATCGTTATTCTCTCAAAAAAAATTTAAATCTAATAGAAGCTGAATACTATTGTTGTATGTTTTTTTTTGAGTGTCAAATTTTAACTTGAATTTTTGAAATTCAATTTCATGGCAAAAAGTAGTCAGTTCTTACTGCCAGTTCATGTGGTAGGGTACCAAAATAAAGCTAAATGGCTACAGCTTAATTTTTCATACTATAATTATAATTTACATATTGAGTGTTGCTAACTAACTATAACCTATCGACTTACTACTTTATGCACGGGAACGAAGAAACATGGACGAAAGCGTTGAACGGTCGTCGGATTTGACGTGAGATCAAGATGTAAACATAAACGATCCTAACTATATAAACACCATTCCAACGAAACAACTAATCCTAACATTGACGGCAGATGAGGACTTTCCACTCTATATACACTAGAACTTACTCTACTCAGCAATTCAATTTGTACATATTTATAGAAGATAGTAATTTACTGAATAGGAAAGAGTAGCTATTGACTACTCAATATAATCTGACTATTGTTAGTGTGTGGCAGTACTGCAACCTCACATTCCAAGACATTATCCGAGGGGAATTTAGTGAATAGGAAAGAGTGGCTATTGTCTAATCAATATAATCTGGCTTTTGTTAATATGTACCAATACTTTACATTCCAAGACGTTAACCGTTTGTTTAATTATCCAACCACGCACAGAAATCTGAGCTCAATTTATTATGATGCCCCACGAAATTGCAAAATTTCTATGCTTTAGTATTGATTGGAATCAATTTCTACATTTTGTACTTTTAATATCTTTTTCCACTACTTCATTTCTTGGCATTCCAAAGTCGTCCTTAGTATGGTATTACTGGGGACTATTGCAGCAACAAAACTAACTGACACTGTTGTGCTTTAGCATATTCCACAATCCGATTAATAAGTTATAAGTTTGCTTCATAATAACAATATTGCTAGAACATAAAATATATCATTCCATCACCCATCAATTTGCTAATAAAGAATACCAGACCTTTATCAAAAAATTATACTAACATATTTGTGTTATGTATGTATATAGTATGTAAAGCTTATTAAAAAATTTTTTTACCTCATTATTGAATGACCGATTTATTTCAAAACAAAAAATTATACTTGATGCTGATAAGACATATACATAATTCACAATAATTTTGATATACTTGCCTATATTTCTGCTTATCTATAAATTATTCATGATTATTAAATCCTAAACCTGTAAGTAAATTTTTGCATACTCTATACATTGTTGTATAGATAATCACACCCACACAAATGTCGCATTAAATTAAGTATTCATCTGGTATGAATGCACCAATTAATTACTTATTGTGTGAGCTTTTGCTGCTATTTTAATGATATTCCATGAAATCCTTATTAAATCCCATTTGTGTGTGAAGTGCCCATAAACTTGTTTATTTTGTGTGTGTTTTTCTTGGAATTAAGTTCACTTAATTTGTATGATTATGCAATTAGTACATAAAATAACTCCTTGGATGAGTTTTCCCATCTTTCAAGTGTTAATATTTTACTTAGCATTCATATCCTTGCGCTTTATATGTATACTATGTGCACAAATATAAATGTAATTATATTGAAGAAATACATTACAACAAGCGATATTAAGTGCAATAAAGCAGTGAAGTACATCATATAAGCAGAATTATTTATGTATACGAATGAATCTAATATAATATATTAATTAAATTTAATATATTTTATATTGACATTAGCAAATTCTCTAAGATTGCATGGTTTATTAAATAACTTTTTTAAATCATTTAATAAAGTAATAATCTTATAAAATTATTTTTAATTTGACTAATCAAGTAATCGACTTATGTATCTTTATATACTATATATAATGGATATATCATTTCATATTTATATCAATATTTATGATTTATATATATATTTATATATATATATATATATATGAATAAAGTATTAGTGTTGCTGTAAAGCTAGACTTACTTTGTATAGTGACAAAGAAGCTTTATTAAATTTTTAGAAGGGTTTTCGAATAACAAAGAAAGAAATAAAGGACAAACACAAAAATTTATTTTTAATTTTATTGAAGTTTGGCTGACCATACAACGCTGTTTCGAGTATTGCCAAGTACTCTTCATCAGTGGTCTTTGGGAATAATCGAATTTTATTTAATTAGTTTATAGTCCGTATATAATTTGTTTGGACTGCAAGTGCCAGGCTTAGAACTCGTGCCTGTCAAATTAGAAGCGATGACTAATCGTGTTTATCCACAAGAAGCCAAGGCTGCACAAACTTTCAATGCTCAAGTTCCAGGTTTTATTGTCACTTATTTTTATTTAATTAGTGACAACAACCAAAGCACTTGCCGTGCTTTAAATTAGAACGAGCTTATATATATATATATATATATATATATATATATACATATATATAGTCAGCTTTAAATATTATCAAAAACCATTAATAAATTGCCAATGATCGATTCTATAGATTTCTTCAGATTTTTATTAAATATATTTTTACTATCCCTTCAATTTCACTCCTGGTATCTTGTCAGTACTTATGTTTTCTTTGAAAACTCTTAATTAAAGTTTTGGATGAAGTTTTATAATACATGAATGGCTTCTTAGTTAATTTCAGATGATAGCAGAGATTTAATTCAATTCTTTACAGGCTATTGCAGTTCAGAAAGCATTAAGTCTTTATAATCTCACTAAATATCTATTTTGTTATAAATCTCGACATTGCTATTAACTAAAACATTATCGTATGTGAACCACTTATCGTCAACTGTTGTCGTACATCTTAAAAATAGCACGATTTTCTTCATTTTCAACGTAAATCATAGGTATATCAACTAAACTTTAAACATATTTTTCTTACCAGTTTTATAAAAAAATAATAATCTGAAACTGTTAATCTTCAATTATTTAGCGACCTTATCCTAATACTTAGCGACCTTATTAGTGAATACTTTAGAAGATTGATCGATTAGAATAAGAACCAGTTATCACATCGTAATTTCTGGAACTAAAACCATTTTCTGTAGATCATTAGAATAGGCTATCTTTATCAGAGACAGCACAAATCTTTTTATACATCTATATCGAAACATTTTCTTTAGTAAAATTGCAAATATAGCTCTACATTGCCTTGCAAGGTTTTTAAATTACTAAAATTATTGGCTCGGGAAGTATCGATTGCAATAAAACAAGTTAATATTATTATGATCGTATCTATGATATATTAAAGAAAAAATATTTTCAGATGAATTTAGCGGTTTCAAAGTTATGTACGTAATACAGAAGGCTAAATATAAAACACAATATTGATGTCTCAGTATTTTAGAGACTAATATATAAATAATTAAATATGAGAAATATTACAGCCAAAAATAGTACAGGTCAAATCAAATAGTTCGATTATATTCGATTTCTAACATTTGCACCGAACATTTCAAAAGTTCGAAAATTTTCGAACAGCTTTATATTGGTGGTTAATAAAAGATGGGAAGACTCAACAATATGGAGGCATCTGTATGGCCACTTTCCACTAAAAAGAAATCCAATATTCTTATGGTAGGTATACTTACAGGTCACGTAGACTAGAAAACCATGCTAGAAGATGGAATCTGCCTTTCATCTACTCTGTCTTTGCCTAGCTTATGCACGGCGGCGACTCAACACTTTAGGAGCCCTTTCTAGAGGATCTTTATCAACTACAAGACAAGACTGAACAGTTAACAAACTAAACTAAAGAAGTACAAAATAAAGCAAAAACTTGAACCAACAGTGTTCAAATATTTTTACGTCATTCGTTGAGGTCGAGTGTTTCATAGATTCGAATATTATAAAAACGAAGAACAGAAAAACTTTGAACAATTGGAATAATATTTAACATGTGTCCAATTACTCACTCAACCGATTAAATAGAGAATAATTTTAATACCCTGGTCAGATTTTAAATAATTTTGTCTAATTAAGATTAGTTTCCAATTGACCTTTCCATACTTGAAGGATGTAGTCATCAAGTTAATTTTCGTATCGTTAAAGGAAACAGATATCGGCGTAATCGAGGTAATGTTGATATTTGGTGAATGTAGAAGCTCTCTACAAGAATTTTGGATTATTCAAATATTTTTCTATCATTAAAAATTTACCTATGGTATATAATATTTATTTTTATAAAGCATAACTAAAGGAAACGTCTTAATTCAAATTTTCGAAAAATTAAAAAACATTCTGCGTACTTGAACAAAATCTTAATCTTGAGAAATTCCAAAATAACACAACAAATATCCTTAAGATATTTTTAAACAATTTCGCATGCTCAAAAATTAAGACATTCAGCTCAAACATGACCTAAGTTACGTGACTGTGCCGAAAGTTTCTTTAGCTCACGGTTTCGTACATACGAGTGAAGGAACCGTGAAGGAACGATGCACGCTTCTGCAGTAAAATCCAAAATCGAGACTGTCACTTCGAATTGGTATGCGTCTGAGTATACTTGCGATTAACAATTTAAAGTGCTTGTGTCTTACAACTTGGAATAATATTTTCTTAATAGGCTACTTTCGAATATGCTTCACTCCACAGCGAATACTTTCCGCCCAAAACCCATTTGAAATTCCCTTTTGCGCCAGGCATGCACGCCTTTATGAATATTTACGCAAACTAAATGAAGTTAATTTTGGGGCAAAATTAACTTCAAGGCAAAACATAGTTGAACTTTTGGGCTTGCAAAAAAAATGTATGAAAAGTATTCGCAAATAAAGCAAAATGATGGAAATAATCATTTAGTATGAGTACACAAAACTTAGGTTGTGGTGAACACTTTCAACTGTCGGTGGCAAGTATTGTGGACCGTGTCAAGGATGCGCTAAATAACAAATACTCATAGTGCTCATCTACAAATTTCTGCTAAACACAGCAAAGATAAAAAATTTGTAATGAGAACAAAAATGGGTGTTAAAATGTTAACGTTTAGGAAATTATTAAAACAGAATTTAGAACGCAAGCTGCGAATCATGGCGTGCGGGAAATAATTACGCTGCAATCAAGCACTTATTTATTACAAGTACATTAAAGTTAGTTTTCACTCAAAGTAAATTCTTTAGTTCACTTTATGAATTGTTGCGGTTCCTTAACAAAAATAAAAACTACTTAAATACCTCTAACTGCGAGAAAATATAAAAATGCAAGTTTTTACAATTTTAGAAGTCTTCACCTCGATTTTTTTCATACAAAATTTTTGTGTTAGTTTGAAACTTAAAGTCCTATCAAAAATAAACTGTAGAAGAATGTTAAGTATCAGTCCAAAAAGGTCAACGACTGATATCATGTTCCTGTAATTAAAGAAGAAAAATTAAGGGATTTAGTATTTGAATTTCCAAAATTATCTTATCCAGAACCGATAACACTAATTACTTAAATTATAAGAAATTTCGGATATTGAGATAAAGTTCAGGATCAATAATCGTATTCCCTTTTGAATGAAGTACTATAACGCGCTATCAGTTCAAGTTGAAAAAATTCATAAGTCCATAAGAATCTCCACAGTAAATATAATAACAGTAGTAAAATTATGGTACCGGGTTAGCTATCTGCATGTCAGAGACAATAAATATACAAGAGTTTCACCCTTTTTTTCTTAAATCTATGTTGACGTGAAATTTAAATTGAGCTTTATTACAACACTTTATTTTGGACTTTACGTTAAATTCATTATATCTATATATCAGAAATTCTCTACTAAATGGCCCGACTTGCTTTGTTTTTATGTGGATGATAAAATAAAATCAACGGACTCAGTTATGGCATTTACGGTTTGTAAGTCTGGGTTAACTTTTTTCAATAGAGATCTTCTTTTACTGCACTTTTACTGCAATTTACATTTTCGATTGGTAAATCTGGGGCAAAATGTATAACACTCCAGACTAATTTTTAGTACTCTAGATATTTTGACAGAGTAGTAAGATTACCCTCAACAGCTGGTTTATATGATTTAACAGATAAACTGTGATTTGATGTGTGATTATATGGGTTTGTGAAAAATATAAATGTCTGCTAACGCTACTAAAAAAATGTTAGATTAATCTAAAAATGTTTGATTGGACAACAAAATTTGATAGATAGAGAGTAAATCTATATTGAATTTAGATTTACTAATAGAAAACGTCATTAGTTGACTATTGTGCCCAAATCTAAAAGCAGAAGAAATTGGAAATAATTGTTTTTAAACTAAGAAAATTCATATGATCAAATAAGAAGAAAGAAATTTTTACGCTACACTTAAGCACTAATTTATTACGAGTACATAAAAGTTAGTTTTTAATTAAAATAAATCCTTTACGTCACTTTATAAATTCTTGGGATGCCTTAACGTAGGGAAAACTATTTACGTGCCTTCAGTTGCAAGAAAAGAAAAAAGTAATAAATACGCTACACTCAAGCACTTATTTATTACGATTATAAAATAGTTAGTTTGCAATTAAAGTGAATCCTTCACGTCTTGGGATCCCTTCACGTAAAGAAACACTACTTAAATCGTCGTTGTGTTAATATAATAGTTTTGCGTATATTTAAAACTTAAACAACCTCTTGTGAGTATATTGTCAAAATATATAAGTCATTCGTCTATCAACATTGTTTATGCTTAACATAATACAACATATAGAATCAAGTTTTTATGAATACGTGGTGATAACAAAGGAAACTCTCTATATCATCCAAATTCTGTGGACAGAATAGGCACATTAGATCTATAATAATATATACAGTGCTTAGTTAATGAATAACTGTTTTGTTTGGTGCCCTAAGATATCTTCGATTTCTATTCTAAGTCTTGAATTGCAAAAAAATATAGTTATTTTTTTTTTAGATGTATAGATATTTTGGACCATCTTCTTTTATGAATACAGGTTACAAAATAATTGACTCAATGCGTAACTTAACTTAAATGCGAAAAATAGTTTGTTTTCAAAAATCTTCATCTTACAGAAAATACTATACAATTTATAAATAAGATATTTCATTGTTTTTTTTATCTATTATAAAAATAATAATAATATTTTACAATTTTAATATTACAAGTATACTACATCAATCTTAGTTAAATGAAATTATTTTATATCTTGCAATTTTAAAAAACATCTGACAACATGAATTAGTTATATTCACTTGATTTGATCCTTAGGCGACAGTCATTACAATCTGTAACATTTTTTTAGATTATTTTAAATTAAGACAGCTTAAAACAATACATTTTCTCAACAATTCAAAATCTTCAACCAGAACTTTTTATGACAAATACAGTCACCAGCGCTTCAAGCACAAACAAGGACATCAAAAGGATACAACTAAATGTTTATATATACACTTGAGTTGCAATATGTTCTGTACACACAAACTGAGCAATGACAAGTACAAGTAAACACACAGATGACGATGGCATATAAAAGTAAACATTCGAGCTGATTTATCCTTTGGGCTTATTTTATTAGCGGTTTTTTAAATGTGTACTCCTTGTTTGTATTTCTATTTCTCTGGTGCTTGTACTCTAACTGGAGGAGTCACTAAGTCTGCTGTAGACATTGAACAAAAACAAATTATATATTCAATTCATAACATTGACGTAAAATTATAAAATAGGTTTTTTTATTTTCCATTTTCCACAGGTTCAAGGATGAAGAAATTTTCTTAATGTTCCGTAACAAAGTTTTTGTTATGTCAATATTGAATATGCGTTATGGAAATTTAGATAGAAATATTTAAATAGCATGTAATAGATACAATATAAATATAAGTAATTTATTTCTCGTTCTCGTGGAAATATAAATATAAATATTAATATAAATGTAACAATAAAGAACAAAATTTAGCTATCCGTTGTGTTGCCTTTACGACGGTAGTAGAATAATATACCACTGGTTGTAAAGTTTTTTATTACAAACACGTGTCCTTTTCTCTTCATTTCGATTTCTTAATAAAAATCTGTTACAGCTATTAACTTATACCTATATATCTCCATACATATTTTGTTTTTGTTTTTTTGTATGTATATATTTTTATATACAAAATTTTTATTTTTACCTCATATTCTTATGACCAAAATTAACTAAAGTACATAGCTTCATCGTTATTATTAAATATTATAAATATATATTATATTATATTAAATATTATAAATATTTAAACACCTACATATAATTCACTTTGTTTTCATCTAAAATATTTTTAACATCCATAAAAATCATAAACTAATGACTGTACAACTAATGGCTGTACAACTAATGACTATATAAGTTGATTGGAACTGTTAGAACCATGAGTCAAGCCAGAAAGCAGATCAAGGAGTTCACACTTGCACAATTACAATTTATAAAAATGTAAAGTTGAAATATAATTTATAGCGATAAAAAAAATTAATATTATCAAATCGTGAATCTGATTTCCTTATTTGACAATGACTGTCTGCCCATACACATACCCATATCTACGCTATCGACCTCTCATATTCAAGGGAGCCGTTCGTCTATACGCTCTTTTTTTTAAAGCATATTATAATAACTCTATTTACATATACATATGTATGTCCAAAGACAATAAAATAATTGACAACAATTTTAAAATGACTAAAAACAGTTTTATCCGTGTCAAAGCTAGGCTTACTAACAGATTGAATCATAACTTATTTGAAATTTATTTCCAGTTCAACTTTTGTGATTTACTCTCTGAAAACCTATGGTTCTATTTATTTTACATGTTTATCTATTCGTTACCTATTCCATAGTAACGCTCTTATTCTTTCTTTGCGTAAATGAATTAATTTTTTGATTTATAGGGTATGTCAGGGCTGTCCAAAGTACGGCCTGCGGGCCACAGCATCCCATCGCTAATTTTTATGCGGTCCGCGACATGTTTTTAATCTACTACAATGACGCCAATTTTCTTTTGGTGTACTGGTGAAACCACATTATTTTATTTTTATGGTAAACTAAATAAATGAATTTAAATTTGTAAATTAGTAAAACTAAATTTAACATAACATGAATGTATGTATTTGTTTCTGCTGCCCTTCAATCTGTACAGTCTAGCCTGTACAGCAATGGTATATATATATGTTTATGACCTTAAGCTACGTTATTGTAGATAAAATATATTAGCTATCCAGATCTCAAATTTCAAAATTTTAGTAAACATATATCTTTTATGGCATTGGTCATCTCTATATGAGTTATCTACACTTATGAAATTATACATCTTGTACACTTTTATGAGAGATGTCATTGATCTATATATCCCAAGTTGTCTATTCCCATAATTAATACTTAAAAATCTAATTTCCTGCGCATAGTTAATAGTATTTTAAAACAATTACTTCAATAAGTCTTCCTAAAAATGTTCAAATTTTAATACCTTTTATTTCTTTCTCATTTTCATACAAAAACAATAGGCTTTTTTGGTAGGTCGCAAATATGGCAAAAAATAGCAAGTTGCTGGCCTATACTGGCCAATGTAATGTACGCAAAACAACAACAAAGTGCCATACTTGCGAGCCACCGAAAAGGCCTGATAGCAATTCTCGGAAAATAAACAGATTTTATATATAATACAAGTATAATACAAGTCCTGTTTTCAGTAATACCCCGTCTACACTATACGATTTTGTATATTATTTAGTTTAGTTGTATTGCTTATAAGAAGTAATAAAACAGATATTAAAGAAACAACTTCGTTTTTATCTATCTGCCATAATAGGGTATAAGAATAATATATTTAAGCAATGTTAATCTAAAAATACTCTTGATAATTTTTATCTGCGTATATTATAATTATTATTCACCTGAGGGATAGTTATTATTCACACTTTACTCACTATAATTACACCCATTAAAACATTTTGTCAACACTTTTATCCGTCAAAGTTTAACATGTGATCAACTACAGTGGTGAATTATTTATTTCTAATAGGTACTTGTTTAAACAGGAAGTGAAGAAGTGTGTTTTTTAAAAGATTAAGTTCAATAAAAAGGTTAGAGTGGTAGAGAAGTTATGTCCGAAAATATATCATCTTCTCCAAAAGTAATAGTGCAAAAAATAACAAAAGCCGACAAAATACCAAATCCTAATATAAGGCAATTAAATTGCTTGTTACAAGGAAAACGTTGTAGAATTTGCCAAGAATTATTAGCAACTGACGAAGAACTTAAATATCATTTCTATGATTATCATCAAGTAATTAAGAAAACAATTAATATATATAGAAATATAAATACTTTATATAATATATTGTATATACATAAGGTAAAGACGTGCTTCAAGTTTGCGTGCTGTTAAAATATGAACGCCATTTTGTTAATTAGTGTACACATTCTTTTTTTTAGATATAGCTTAATGTGAAATAGAGTATGTGAATAATTGTGATAACTGTATTTAAAACAAATTTTCCTATTAATTGAATATAAAATTACAGCACAAGTGTTTATAATATTAAATACATATACAGTAACCCCCCTATAACGCGGTAGATTGGTTCCGCGTTATAAGAAAACGCCTTATAGGGGTATTCCCGTATACCCTATATACACACGTGCAAAGGTACGTAAAGCTAATTATGAATTGTCCAAATCCCCGCATTATATGGGAGAACGTCCGTGTATACGGGGGATTGAAATCGCGTAATATGAGCCGCGTTATAGTGGGGATTACTGTATTTAAAAATTATATTATGTTGTACTATGCAAAAAAAATGTCGGTACAGTAACATATGCATTCAACCCAACACAACTGATATTTTTTATGTATTAGATTGTTTGTTAGGATTTAAAATAATATTTATATAAAATAATGAAACAACAGGTTTACCGATTATTTTATTATAGAATATTGATTGAAAATATAATCGATTTTTGAAATCGAAATAAATTTTTTAAATAATTCTATAGTAAATTCAGTTTTACTACTCCATTCTATTTTATATTGCATACTGCTTTATCTCCAAGCACTCTTTACTCCTGTTTGTGTTAATAACATTTATGTTAAATCACTGTTAACGGTATAGTGAAAATTTGAATTGAGCACACTGAGTTGAAAAAGCAACATGTGCAATTGAAGCTGATCATTGATTTAAAAACAAACCCAAACTTTTTTCTGTTGTCTACCATAGTTTTCTAAAAGAAACTGAGAGGTAAGTTTGAATCATAGTGCCTCTTTGTGTAATATCACAAAAAAAACTCTTAACGAATTTTTAACGCTAAAAACCAACACAAACAACGAAATTTTTCGGGAAGTGCTCTTATTTTAGCAAACATTGTGGTGAGTAGGGACCGAGTGGGGAAAATTATCACACACCATTGTGTAGCATTAGGCTTTTTGTTTTTGTACTGTGTGATATATTGACCTCATTACTCAAAATTTTGAATAATATTTGAATTATCCAGAAAATTTTATACACAATTTTTCGAGTAACTCTCAGTTTATTTTCTTTATCTTCTTTGGTACAGTATTGAAGTATGGAATATTGCCATATATTTTAAGGTAATTTGTGGTGTTTTCATTGGCTTTGTCAGTATTTAGCGTAGTGTTGAAGAAGAAAACTAAAGAAGCTATACATTCATTGTTTTGTTTATAGATTTGTGATTTGATGAAAATTTCGAAATAATTTACTTTATTTCTCTATTTAAATAAAATTTGGCTCAGATTTGTTTGTTATGAATAATAGAATTTGTTTGTATATTTAACATAATTACAGATATCGGTTGACTGTAATGCAAAACTGTGATGTAAACCAAATAATCAAAACTAAATTTTTGTATAAACGTGCACTTTTACATGTATACACATATATACATATGTATAAAATTATATACCTGAAGCTGATTATATGATACGTATGACTACTAATTGATATATATGGCAAACATCGTTTAGATCGCTTAAGATATAATTACATATTTGTATATGAATATAATAGTAATACAAAGTACTGATAAAGACATAGATTTCTAAAATAAAAATTCTTTAATTTATTTACATGAAGTATGTACCGCTTGTAACGGACACCTCTGTTATACTTATATTCCTCTGGTATGAATAATTTGACAAACTCTGCTGTTATGTGAGCATCTATCTTAGGTGGACAATTTTTTCAATAACTAAAATTTTATAGATCTGTCCGAAGAGATGGAGTGTCGACTCTGCTTAGAAGCAGACGAGACTTCCAGTCATATTCTCTGTGACTGGCCAGTTTTGATCTGGACCAGGAGGAGGTCACTGGAAGCAGATGAGACTTTCAGTCACATTCTCTGTGACTGTCCAGCCTTGATCTGGACCAGGAGGAGGTCCTAAACGCACGACATTCTGGCCTTCAATTAAAAGGTGGAATATCTTCTGTTTGGTTAGGGTTATTGCAGCACAAAAGATCAATCTGGTCGAAGTGCTCTGCTCCGTCGGGAGCTAGTACCCCTTTCATTCCTATCCTATTGGTAGCTCAAACAGCAATAGAGCCAATACTTTTATACTCAGTGAATAAACAGTAAATTCCGTATAAGTTTCTATAATTCGATTGTAAAGCACATAACTTGTAATACCTAAGACTGATCTATAAAATTGTTCATATATAATATTTCAAGCAAAAAATTGTATAAAAGTTTGTATTTTACATCATATGTACAAAGTTCTTGACACAATCCTTAAAATTTTGATTAAGTAAAACTTCCTAAAATATTTAAATATTAAAAAAAATCAAATGAGCAGCATATTTAGAAATAATTCTTTTTATTTTATTAGTCTATGTCGTATTGTATGGACTACAAGTACCATATTAAGTACTTTAAACCATACTTTATATTTTTGGAACTAATGACAAAAAATTTCCAATCAGTTTTAATTTAGTTATAGTTAAAGAATGGACTAACTTTCAATTCTTAGAGAACACTATTAAAGCTTTGATTAAGCTAGTGTTAACTACTTTAATTTTTTTGTTATTATATTAGAATATAATTGGCTAACAATAATAGAACATGTTGTACAGTTCTATGTGAATATGCTAGGATAACTCAATTGTAAATTTATTCGTATTTTTATACAGAACTACTACTTTGATTTAAATAATTATATATACATATATAGGTATATACATTTTTCATAATTCAGCATTGAGACATTTTTTATTTTAAAACTTTTGTTAAAAATAAAAAACAAGTTAATTAATTATTTGTATATACAATTTTTTAATTATATTACACACATTCGAGTAGCAATCTTAAAAAAAATATCCGAAGTGATATTTTAAAATGAAAGAAAGGGAAATGAGGTAATAAATACACTAAGCGTGTTAAAGTAATGGCCCAGTTATGGGCATACTCTGTGCAATCAGTCTTCAATAGCAATTCAACCCAGATGTTGAGTTTTAAAACCATTTTTTATTTAGTAATTATTTAGTAAATAATATATTATTGGATATTGAATGGAACTTAATTCAATATTTTATTTTCTTCTTCCGTTTTATAAAGGGACTTTGTTGTTTGAAATTCCATATTCCACTCTTCTTAGACACATCCATAAATAAATACAAATATATTTTGTAATCTATAATACGTCAGCATTTTATAAAAAAAAAATAAATATATTATAAATTGCAACTAAATTTATTTCATTAAATTTTCATTTCAACTTATTTGAATTATTTATACAATCAATTTCAATGTATTCCTAATGAGATTTTACTTATATATTTACACTTTTGTTGATACATATAATACATATATTCATAGGTCGAACATTGTTTTATTTTAACACAGAACCCATTCAATATTATTTATACAGAAAAACAAAAGTACATGACTCGCATCTGGGATATCATATGGTATGTGTTATTGAATATTCTAGAAAGCATGCATCCAACAATTGTTAGGTAATGTTTTGTGATACTCAATTATTACAGTTCATGTTGTTTTTTATTACAGTTATTTATGTTTTTTTTTTAAATATTTTATCCGAGACATTTCCCAATGTGACACTTTGAACAGTTTCATTCATGCTAGTCTTTATATCCTAGAAGTGCTGTTGCTTTATTTAATGACACCCAAGGGAACGTGTGGGAGCAAGCACGAGCTTTTGCAGTTCACAAGGAATATTAAAAGATATTTAAAAAAAAAAAAATATAGTACTTTATTAGTTTTACAATTTAACTTGTATACAAAGTAAATAGAAATTAAATTTGATATTTTTTAAATTAATATTAAATTACTGTAACGTATTATTTGAGAAATCCCATTTAATTTTGAAAACACTTGTGCAACTCTTAGTATATACTATATATAAATACTATAAATACTAAATATTATATATATACAATATATAAATACTATATAATATTATATAAATCCTATATAGTATAAATATAAATATTATAAATACTATATTGAGTCAAACTTCCATAACTCGAAGGTTCATTTTGCAACGAATAGGTTCGACTTATGGAGACTTCGAGTTAGAGAATTATTTTATTTTTTTTTATTTTTTAAAGAAACTAGAATTACATTTTAAGATATTTATTTATTTATTTGAAATAAAATACAGCACAGAAGTTATAATGAATTAAAATATTTAGAAATTAGGGTTTGGGACTTTAATTTTTTTTTTTAATTTTCAGTAAAAAGAGATATTCATACTCTTGTGGTGATCAATACTTGTAGTATCATTTGTTAGCAAATATAAATTCAAAATTTTGAATGAGTCTTCTACTTTATTCTTGGAAGGCTGATGAACAATTACATCCATCGAACTCTCATCATATCTTACCGTTGCGCTTAGAATTGGATCTAGTAATTTAGAGCTATATTGTTCAATAATATCGTCATCTGTAGGAAAGTTTGATGTATAAATTTCATTGTCAAGCTCAATATAATCCTTAAGAGTAGCATTGGTAATTATTTTATTTACTGGCATTTGCACAAAGAAGCAATATAAGAAAGAAAAAATTAAACATTTGATTTGGGACTTCCCCTAACAGCAAAATGCAATTATACTTAAAACAAAAATTCGACTTATAAAATGGGCTTTCCATATTCCTAACGGTACGGAACAAACTTTTTGTTGGAGTTATAGAGAAATTCGAGTTATAGAAGTTCGAGCTATGGAAGCAGAATAGAATTGTATGTAATTAGTTCTCTAAAATCTTGGTGCACTGTTTTTTGTTCGAATTATAAAAAATTCGAGTAATAGAAGTTCGAGTTATGGAAGTTTGGCTGTATATATATATACATATGTGTATTATTTATAAAAATTGTGTTTCAAATTGAGATAATTCAGAGCAGAAAATTTAATTTAAATTTTCATTTCATGAAACATTCAACTTCCTTCATAGTAAATATTTGCAATTTCAGATATGTGTGAGTGCTTTATAAATATTAGCTTCATATTTTTTTTCAAAATAATCATAACAGGGTAAAATCCTGCTTTGCTTACTTGAAGCTGAATGAAACACATTTATCATATACTATACTCACTTTATCATAGCAAGTGCGTTATTTGCCATAACTTTTACTTTGTACATACGGACATACATACATACAAGTATTTTTATAACGTATCTGCATCCTGCTGTGAAACTAAATCAAATCATTAAGTATATATTTTTACGTGAGTACATTTCATAAGCTCAGACAGTAAATATTCTATTATAAAACACAAATAGTGCAAATGTCATGGTCAATTTAATAAAAATAAAAATTTTATAATACATGTAGTGCAAACACAAGATTCTAAAATTTTACTACAATATAATATCATAAGAAATACAGAACATATGAGATGTGTTTATTTTAATAACACAAATGCAATAAAAATATTGTACATATACATATTAAAAGGTTTTTATTTTTATTCTTTTAAATTTTCATCTTTAACTCAGTTGTAGCTGATTTTATTATGCTCTAAAGTAACTTCTAGTAATAAAAGAGTTACTAGAATAATGGTTTCGATTATTCGACAAGCAAAACATTTCTAAACAGTTCCTGTAAGGATATCAAGAGTTCAAATCGATCTGTGTAGAAAAAGTTTTTAAATTGTTTAATACAATAAAGGATACACATTAGATAAGCAATTTGTAAATTTTACATAAACTTTACAGAAAATTAAATACAGTTATTTTATAGTTAACCAAAAGAACTTTGAGTATATTAATAATTTAATTTAATAATTTAATTTAATAAATTAAATATTATGTTTTATTTAATATAAATCTAAAAGGAATACACTGTCGAATTTGCCTGTAGCTAATTTGAAAACAAGCTAGAAATAAATTTACTTTATAATTAATTTTATGTTATTAGATATATTTTTATTTAAATAAACACTTAATTTTTTTTTTCTTTCAAATAGCACTACCAAAGCAACAAAATCTTCAAAAATACTAAAGTCTGTCAACACATTATACCTAATATACAAAAAGGTTCCAAATATTTTAACTGAAGAAGAAGTTCGTCCACATATTAACACACAAAAAATAAAACCTTATTAGTGTCGGAAAAATATTCTATATTCTCATCAGAACCTGGAAGTTTCAAAACCAATTTAGAGAATCTGTTCTGTTACCTGAACAAGCTATGGGTGGATTGAAGAGAGAAAACAACAACACTTCTATGACAAAAATGTCTATATTTTCTTAAATATAAGGAAAGAATTCACAAAATTATAAAACGATTCAAATACCATACTTTTGCCTAGCTTTTTAAAAAATCTTCATTTATAACTGTTTCGTTTATATGTATATTTAAAAAAATGTTAAAATGTATTTTTATATAGAATAGACACTCGTTATTTCTGACCAATTTTAAATTGGGTGAATAAAGAACCAATCTATCGATACTCACTAACGTGTTGCTAACAGCCTTTGACTTGAGTTATTAAACATAAGATCTATTAACCTATCTCTCTCTCTCTCTCTCTCTCTTTTTCTCTGTTTCGAACTCTATTAGTTACTTTCTTTCTCGCTCTTTCTT
The DNA here is from genome assembly GCF_002237135.1 of Teleopsis dalmanni. Classification (NCBI taxonomy): domain Eukaryota; kingdom Metazoa; phylum Arthropoda; class Insecta; order Diptera; family Diopsidae; genus Teleopsis; species Teleopsis dalmanni. The sequence continues at coordinate 185,532,729 of NC_051847.1, read as the reverse complement.
TCTTCCCCTCTATTGCTTTTTAATTTAAGAATGGGAAAATTTTGGTATAAATTTAAAAAAACTGTAAGTGAATCTTAAAAGTCCAAATTGTGAAAATTAATTTATATTAAACTTGCTACATACTTTAAAAGTATTTTTCTTTATCACCCCCTCTGTTCTTCTTTCATTTTTCTTTTTTTCTGTATTTCTCCTTTACTATTTTTCTTTCTTTTTTCCTTTCTCTTTACCCTCTCTCTCACTCTATCTTTCTCTTTCCCTATCTTACTTTCTCTCTCTCTTTCTTACTATCTCTCTCTCTCTTACTCTTCCTCTATCATTGCCTTCCCGTCTCCTTATCTCTCCCCGTCTCTCTGTTTGTCCACCTTTTCTTTCCCTCCTACACTCGTTCAGCAATTAAGGAGTTGCTTAATACGTATTTAGTCCATAACCGTCTTTTATTATCTCACTCTTTTTCTAACCTTCCCGCTTTCTTGTCCTATAACTTTTTTCCCTTCGCGAACTTATTGTAAACTCTAATATATTTCGATTGTACTAGATTACTGATCCATGGGACATTATTTTTGAAGTTATTTCCATTAAAGATATTGAAAAATGTTCATCGAAGAACTTTAAATAATTATACAAATATTATTAAAAACCTTTTATTTTTTTAATTAATTAAGACAATATTAATTTTATTTTTCAATTAATATACAAATATATCATATCACAATTTTTTATTTTTTTTTTTTTTTTTGTTTTACATAAATTATTTATATTTATTTAATGTTAAGCAATTGCTCAAAAATTGTTCCTTTAATGCAATATGTGCACTTGAAAGTATTGTATTTCCTATGAAATCAGTTGCATTTTCCAATAATGAAGAACAAACAATTTTATTTATAATTTAACACATATTTAATCAACACATTTTTGCAAAAATTAAATAAATTAATTTATATTTTAATATTCAAAAAAATTTTTTTTCAACCTTTCATAACATATTTAAACCATTTTCACAAACTAATTGCCGAATATTATAGACATAAAATTTATCATAACATACATAAAAAAACAAATTTATACTTAAACATATTTTACTAAAAATAATAATATATATATATTTTATTGTGTATTTATTCATTTCTAAAATATATATTTGTATTTTATTTTTTTCTATTTTCTCTCAAAAAAAAAAAATATACAAAAAAATCTTTTTACGTGTAAAATGCTAATAAAAAATAAACTTTTATAAAGTTTGCATACTGCACGGATATTGTAAGTCTCACCTAATCTGATATTAATATATATATTTTTTTATATACATAATATAATAAGTGTTTTCAAATAATTTTATATTTTTATTGAAGTCAAATTCAGTTAAAAAAATAAAATTCAATTAAAAATATTTATTTATATTTTTTTTTTTTGAAATATTCACACATCTTACAGACCAACCACCGCAACTAAAATTCTCACTATCACCACCACCACCAAAAGCTATCTTTGGTTCACCACACAACATGCAAGCCAAATCGAATGATCTACAATCTTCCAATTCAGTTAAGAGTGACGATGAATCCTCTTCAGTTGGCATGTCGCGTTCCACGTCCGCCACTCGTAATGATGACAATGATGCTGCTTCCGATTATAATCAATGGCTGCATGCTATGAAACTGGTAGCTCATTTACCCGGAGGAATGCCACCTGAATTCCGGCGTAAGGTAAAACTTTGCTTCCGTCCATACACTCGTACTTAAATCCAACGTGAAGTTTTTAATAAATTGTATAATTAAAATATTTTCTTAGTTGTGGCTGTCACTTGCAGATAAATATCTTAAATCAAAAAATGTTGATTGGACAAAGGAGGAGGAGAAATGCTTCTGTGAGAAATGGCGTGAAGATGACGAAGAATTGGGTATACAAATTGTGAAGGTGTGTTAGTTAATACAATGTAACTAATGTAATATGTAAACTTATTACAACCTATCTACATATAATAGTCAGTATTAGCCACGATACAAAAGTATTTTTTATTCTCTGTTGGTCAGTCAATATATAACATTATATTAATATAACATTATATAACATATATAATATATATAACATTATATAAACATTATATAAATTTATTAAAATTTTAATTTTATAAAGAGGTTTTTTCGAACAGTAGTGAAATACAACAACAAAAATTTATTTTTTATATTATTTTAATTAATTAAATTTTTGCCTGACCATACAGCTGTTTCGAGTATTGCCAAATACCCATCATCAGTGATCTTGGAAATAGTTCTTGTATTTTTTTAATTTTATAAATATTGATCAAATTCTGTAATTAATTACTTCAATTTTGATTACTTAAATTAACGATCATAAAGTAAAAGAATGGTACAATTTTTCTTTAAATAAAATACCCTTGTCAGATTAGAACTAGAAATGATTCTGAAGCTATATAAAAAGCTGTTTTTAAATAAATAATTTATAGTAAGCTCTTGACGTCTATATTCTATATATATCGTCTAAAAACGAACTCGTTTTGACCTTTAAAAAACAAAATGTCTTCTAAATATTAATATTGAAGATATCGATAAGTCTCTCTCTAGAACATATACTTGTAAACAATCTTTTGACATCCATATTCTGTATAAACCATCTAAAAACCAACTTTTATAGACCTTCTAAAAATTAATTGTCTTCTAAATATTAATACTGAAGATAGCGATAAATTTTTCTCTAGAACATATCTTTATCAACAATGGATAGTTTATATAGTATAAACCATCTAAAAACGAACTCTTCTAGACCTTCAAGAAACGAAATATCTTCTAAATATTAATACTGCAGATACCGCAAATATGATTTATTATAAATTTGGTATAACTTTTACATAATTCTTTTTCTGTAATATTTATTTCATTTAATGTATTTAGTAATTACCATAGTTTTGCGAGAATTATATCTTATCAGTTTAAATGCTTACCAAAATTCTTTTAATTTTTCCTACTAAAAACGGTTCGCATTATTGTTGTAGCTTAATGAAAACCTTTCTTTTAAATATTAAAACCTCAACGTCATCTTTGACGATCACGAAGAGGATGACGATGTATACTTACTCAAACGATGTTATTAACTACTCAAAGAGTTATATATAAAAATTTACGTATTTTAGATATTTAGATAATAAATCGTTTTAATCACAAAGATCAGTCCATAATTATATATAAGGCTTTACTATTATATGTTATACAACATTATCACTTCAACATTATACAGGTAACTGAATACAAATGGCGCATTTTAATAGAGAAAACCATAGAATCTCATTAAGATGCCCTGTAAAGATGTAAGTCTTAGAGCGGATTTGCTATTAGGTCAAGTAGCTAATTAACTAGGAAGATTTTCATATTATCATCAATAACCTTTATTGTATTTATAAGGAATATAATAAAAGTGCATTTTTATTATATAGCGTTAAAGAGCGTCTATAACATTACTTATTGTTTAAACTGGTTTTAATCCCATCGAGTCCTTTACTGCAACACAATGGACCAATATGTTGAATTGATTATCCAGTATCACAGTTATAACTTACCATTAGGTTAAGTTATATGCATAACTATGTCGAACTATATGTTCTATATCAATTATCATGTACAATTTGTTTTAGTATTTATTTACGACAATTCCTAATTGGTACCAAACCATTCTATATACTGCAAAAATAGATATACAGTTTCTGCCATCAAACTCTTATGAATGACAAAAAGTAATACAATAAATGGCTACTAAATGTCATATAAGCATATATATTGTATTCAGATTTTATTAATTATTTCAATTGAGCAGACGCGGGCTTTATTTTCTTTATTGAGGCTAAAGATGGTTCACTGACCGCCTGTATAAAGGATCTTCCTACTTTTGACAATATAATAAGGTCGATTATTTATTTTTTGTTTTTAATTATAAAAAGCATATTTTTACGAACAAAATTTATTTATTTTATTAAAAATATTTATTTATATATATTGTTTACTTGACTTGTGTGTTCTACAAGTCAATGCGTTGGGTTAGTTGGATAATTAACAGTGACTTTGAGCTTCAAATTTGGCTAGGCAGTGGTTCACCCGTTGGTACTTGCAGTCTCAAAAAATTATTTACGTTTAATTAGATACAAGAAATATTTCCAAAAAGAGACCACTGATGGTCTCTCCAGCCAGCCAAAAATTCAATTAATAAATAATAAATAAATTTTTGTTGTTTTGATTCATTACTGTTCAAAATACCTAAACAATGGCTTCCAATAAGAAAGATAGTTTCTTTCGTTAAAACTAACTTAAAAAATCAAATTTAATAAAGTATTTATTCTAACAATTTTACGTCTTTTTTTTCACGTTTTAAACAGGACTTGCATCGCACAGGCTCTAATTTATGTTCCATTAATCAAGCCAAACTTAAGCGCATACTGTTAGGTTATGCACGCTACAATCCTGAAGTTGGCTATTGTCAAGTAAGTCAAGAGTTAAGAATTTAATTTACTTATAGTTTAAGGCTTAAACATTCATTTCATGCCAATATTGTTAGCATTTCACGAATTCTAATTCTCAGAAGAAGTAATTGAAATATTTTCTCCTTGTACAGGGTTTCAATATGCTTGGAGCATTAATTTTGCAAGTTATGGATAAACAAGAAAGTGAATCAATGAAGGTGATGATCTATCTTGTCGAAGGCGTATTGCCTCAAGGTTACTTCTGTGGCTCAATGGGTGGACTTCAAGCAGATATGGGAGTTTTTCGAGAACTCATGCAAACTAAATTACCGCGTCTAGCAAAGCATTTGCAAAAACTGCAAGGCCCCATCGAGCATGCCTATGAGCCACCACTAACGAACGTGTTTACGATGCAATGGTTCCTAACATTGTTCTGCACCTGCCTGCCAATGACTTGTGTGCTGCGAGTTTGGGACCTTGTGCTTATTGAGGGTAGCGATGTGTTGTTACGTACTGCTTTGGTGTTGTGGAGTTTACTAGAAGAGTAAGTACAATGTAGTTTGCATTATAATTCATGTTATACAGTTTTGTGTGCCAGATTTGTTATCTGAAATTATGTCACGGCAAATGGCAGGTGAATGATATTGTTAAACATGTACAAGGCTGCCGGAAATGCACAGCAAATAAAACTTTTGAACCTACGTTCATTGTATGTATGTACAGCAATAAGTGAATGCAGCTACTGTCGTCTCATGTTTGCATATTTAGCAAATCTTTAAAGATACAAATACCAAAATTTGTAGATACTAAACGACACTAAATGTATAAATCAAAGTGCATACATTTTGTAACTGAGTTTTAATGTTTGTTTTCATTAGCAAAACTTAAAATTTACAATGTACTTCATACCTTCTGTTTCAACTTTTCAAGGAAACAATTAAGCAAATTCTAAATTTTAAATTCTGTTAAAAAATGTTAGCAGAATTTATATATATATAAATATATTTATTTATATTGTATATATATAAAATATGGTAATAGTATAGGTGATGGTTTATGGGTTAGGCTTAGGCCTTTATGCACTGCGACCAGCTTGATCTATTGTACACTCCTTTGTATTAGACATTTAGTATCTCGAATAATCGAACCACCTACTTCGGAATGAGTTTTTGAAGGTCGTCATCCTATAGTTGGTATACACGTAAAATTTTGTGTCTTTTGTGACCTAGTGCATCACAGCTAGTGATCAGATGTTCCATAGAGTCTTCCTCATCACAGCAGAATCCGTAAATGTTTGTGTTGCAGGCGACGTGGCCTGTTAGGGCTCCAGAGAGTGAATTTAGACTCTTCATGTTTTGGTTGTGAACGATGTTTGCTCTTTTGGCATCAAAATTTAAGAATTTTTTGGAATGATTAAGACCGTCTATGTCATTTCAATATTATATTATATTACTATTACTATTATATATTATATACTATATATACACATTCCTATTTCAAATTATAATTCTATAAATATATAATAATTATCTATTTTTCTTTAAGACGCGTGCTAAGTGCGCGAACTGCGGATGAATTCTATTGTAAAATGGGATCCTTCTCTAGTGAACTTCTGAACGGGCACCTTATCGATTCAAATGGTTTAATTGAAAAGGTAGTACAACTTGGACCTATTGCAGATATACAAAAGCTACGTGACAAACATCTTTACAATATAACACCTTTAGGACATAAGCAAGGTTTACAGTAAGTTAATTTTACTCATTTAATTATATGTAAATAGCAATAAAATATGTTCTATAGGCTATATTTCGATGGTGAAGAGCCACAAACTGATGAGGAATCACATTTAGCGGTCGCTACAGTTTGGGGTATACCTTGGGGACGTCGTGGTTCACATGGTCACACAAAACATCAAGAAAATAAGGAACGTATTGCATTAGACATATCTTTATTAAAAAAACAATATGATCGTTTACGAGAGCGACAGAAACAAGCTCATATTATCCTAACTACTGCATGTACTAGTGCACGCCAAAGTGCACCCACCTCAGCATTAAGCAATCCAAATCAAACAGTACCTGTTAATCAATTACTTATGGGTCGTTCAGCTATAATAAATAAAGGTAAACGTAGTGGGCCACCGCGTGGTGCAATACCACCCGCTCGAAAACCATCTTTACCGATAGTATTGCAAACAAAACCAGTACAAAAACAATTAAGACGTGGTGAAACTTTGCATTGGCAGGATATGGATATAAGCAAACAACGTCGAGAAAGTCTGACTTGGAAAGAAATTAAAGCTGATCGTGCTGCTCTTTTACGTGGTGAAAAAAAGGATATGTTACAAACTCGCAAAATTCGTACACGACTTGGTAAAAGTGATTCCTCTTCATATAGCGAAGATAGTGATGGGGAAAATGAAGATAGAGGCTCAAGTACAGATACTAGTCTATGTGATGATGAGCAAAATTCTGGTGAAAGAACGTCCAACGAAAATAGTCCTAGATTTAAATTAAAATTAAGCAATCGTAAGCAGAAAGAAGTGATCGATAAAATACCAAGTTTAAAACCTATACGTGATAAAAGTCAAGAACGTAAACGACCTAAATCATGGGCACCTTCTAATACAGATATACCATTCATGCTAATGACAGCTGATTCTCCCATACATAGTGACGATGAAGATAAAGATTTGTTAAGAGAAGATGTATCAGATATAGAAAAAGATCGGTTTCTTTTTAAACGCGTTAAAGATCTAAATTGGTCTGATACAAAATACTCACCAATTGCTGGTGATTTAGCCACGACAGCATTGGAACCGCTACAAGTGGAAACAAATAACTTAAATGTGCCTGCTATAACTAGTACAAGCCAATTGTCACCTTTGCCTGATATTCAAACATATCTTGGAAATAATACTATAAGTCCATTACCAACACCTAAATTATTGTTTCTTGATTCAACTAATTCTCTTGGTAGTGGTGATGGAGATGAGTGCAAAAAGTTTGATGTTAGTGATGATGGAGTTACAAATCAGTATTTTGAACGGGTTAACAGCGTGGAAAGACCTAATAAACTAGATTTGTTTTATTCCTTAAATGAAGAAGATAGCATAAGGAATGCTTATGTGGATACTGAAGAGCCACCAATCAATGAGGAGCATCTAGATACTGATACAAAAGAAGCAACCGATAATGATAATATCGTTGGTGAGATAGATTTAAAAATATCCGATACCGCGTATATGCCAAAGGTAATAATTGGTGATACAAGTCTCAAAGAAATTGAATCTGCTAATAATCGCCGCATGGAATTATTAATTGATTATTCAGAGAAGTCTTCAGCAGCATTTATAGCTGAAGCTACTAGCGAATTGCATACGACATTTAAGAATGAAAATATAAATAAATGTGAAGAAAAACTTGATAATACAATTGATATTAAATTTAGATCAAATGATATTCCTGGTGAAAATCGTAATGATTTTAAGGAGACATATAGAGAAAATATTGTGGAACAACAATCTATACTAAGGCCAACAGTTTTAACCAGAAAACATTCGCTCAATAACGCTTATAAGAAAAGAAGGGATCCTCGACGACTAACACTCGTAAAATGTTCGACAATAGATAATGAGGAACAATTCCAAGATTTTCAAAATCGTTTTAATTGTGATAATACGAAGTTAGTTAATATTGAAAAGTGTGATAAAGAAGAAAGAATAAAGCAAATACCAACGACTGCAGATTTAGAAGAACGATTCCATACTTTAGAACGGCAACTAACAATAGAGAGAATGCGTAATGGTACTGATAAATATAGTATTAGTATTCAATCGCCAAATACATCAAACAAAGATCTAGTTGCCAATTTAGAACATGATCAAAGTCCTTCTAATAATTTAGACTATCAAATAAATGCAGATATTACTGATAATAAAGACGATTTTTACGACAAAAATATTGTTATTACTTCGGAAAACTCAAACAAAACAGATCATGTTTCAACACTTGAACTTGATCGCAATGATTTAGAAAAATTAGTGAAAGATCGTCCAAATAATAAAACGCATATACAGCAAACTAATCATAAAAGATTATCCTGCGATTTATCAAGCGATGAATCTACATTTATATCAGAATCTGGTCTAGATCAAGAAAAAAACACTATTAAAAAGCAAATAAGTGACAGCCATTCTGATGAAAAAGGCGCTATCCACAGTTTATCAAATAAAACTCCTGATGCCATAGCTGAATCTAATCAAACCCTAACCCAACCTTCAGCACAACAATTAAGTTCCATTAGTACTGCTAATAAAAAAGATGATATTCAACTGAGTAGGGATGGGAACAACGAGGAACTTGATACGAATAAAAAGAAATCCAATGAAAACCAAAAAATTAGTAAAGAAAATGAAACAACCGATGTGACATCAACGAATGCTAATACTAAAAAGCATGCCAAACAAACAAATGAAGAAGAAATACCAATAAAAAAAACACCGCCATCTACTGCCGAATTAGAAAATCGATTTAATGCATTAGAAAGACAATTCAGTGTACAAAAAACTAGTCAGACACCTACTAAAAAGGAACCACCTGATGATGCAACTGTTGAGAATAGAAATGATAGAGATAAAACTTATAAAAGTTCTGAAAAATTAGAAACTAATGAAGAATACACTAAAACAACTTCACCTACAAAACAGTCTGAAGCGAAGATAAAAACTGCTGAGAAAGCAGAAAACTCAAGACAAAAACGAATAATATCTATTGGAAGTGACTCAATAAGTAAAGAAGATACGGAAGCTTCCATAAAAATTGTTGAAAAAGAGACGTTGGTAATCGACCATGAGACTCCTAGAAAAAAATCGCCACCTTCTACAGAAGAACTAGAGAAACGCTTTGCTGCCTTGGAAAAGCAATTAAGCACAACAAGTATTGACGGTAATTCCAAACCAAAAGAAAATCATCAAAGTTCTTCAAATGAAAAACGAATTACTAAGACTAAAGGAACTGAAAAATCCGAATCTAATCTCGATTCAGAAAGTAATGATCAAATGGGAAGTTTAGTTCAAAATGAAGCAGTAAATAAAAAATCAATGCGAATATTTGAGCAAAAATGTAAGACAATAAATGAGTCTTTAACTGAAAAAACTTCTAAATCTGCTGCAAAAAGCAATGAACTTAAATCTGCAGATAAAACTGAAAAACCTTTACCAGAAAAGGAAAATAGTAAATCTAAGCGTAGAGCTTCAGAACCTCCATCAACCGAAGATTTAGAGAAACGCTATGAAATACTAAAACGGCGTATGAGTTTTAAAAATGTTATGGAAAAAGAACTAACAAAATCGGAAACAGTAGAAGAAGCATTACAAAGAATTGAAAACGAAATAATCGAGGAGATCGCTGAGTTAAGTGATAAGAAAGATGAATATGATATTGAGCAATGTAATATCGAAGAAAATCAATCTCAAACAGAGGAAAATATTGCCATTAAAAAAACTACTTCATCCCCTAAAGAAGCAAGTAAAGAGAGTATAGAACTCAAGTCTAAAGTGCGAAATACAATCATAGCTCCTGAACTTGAACAGAAAGATATCTCAAAATATTCTCCAGAAGATTCCAAAAAAGTAGCTGTTTTTAAGATTCCAGTAGCGCCTCCCTTGCCGTCTATTAATAATCACAATACATATGATAGTTCAACTCAACAACATCGACGTGCTGTAATTGAAGAACTGCAGAATAAAATAAAAACTCCACCAAATGGTGAAAACTTGAAACCAAGTGTAATAAATCCTAACAAGAAAACTCCACCTCATAAGCAAAGAAAACTTGATATGGGAATCGATGGGACTACGGAAACACATGCAATCACCGCTTTTAACAGATTGGAAAACAACGAACAATGGCACATGCAAACCAGGAAAATGGTTCGTCGATTTTCCGATTTACCTTCAAGAGCAGATCTTGAGAATCGCTTACAGTTCTTAGAGAAACAATTAAGTAAGAAATTCTACAAGCAGCGCTGTGCAAGTGATTCCGAAGTAGCATCGAAACGTTTCGGGAGGAGTAAGGATGAAAAGCCAAATACATCAAACCAAATAAATTCTGATGATAGTTTGGAGTATCGAGTACAGGCACTAGAAAAGCAATTAAGTGAAAATAGTTTAAAACTCTTAGAAGCCATGCAGTCCAGACAAACTGCTGAAATATGCCAAGAAATTGAATCAACAAAACAGTTAAGTACAGAGACCATCGATGCAACCGGTAAGGAATTGGTTAGATATACACATTTTGGTGAAGTGGAAGATTCTGATAGTAATAAACCAATAAATATAAGTATTAATATTAAAATGCTTGTTAAGGATGATAAGGAACAAAAAATAAAAACCGAAAAGTTGCCCACAACTGAACAGTTGGAGAAACGTCTTGAAATTTTAGAGCAACAGTTAAAACTTTCTAAAAATGTCGATCAATTCAGTACGGAAGACTGTGCCAAACAGCAAGAAAGGTGTGAAAATAATTTGAAAACTTCTCAAAATGGTAAAAGTGAAAATGAAACAAAACATGAAAAACATAGAAAAGATCAAAATAATGAAGAGGTTAAGAATGATTTAAAAGATTCAAGTTCTAATATTGAAGTGGCACCCTTAGAAGAAAAGAATATTGATCAAAGCAAAGACAATGCAGATCAGTTGGGAGAAGTCAAACACTTAACGAAAGAGAAGAAAACCTTAGAGAATAAAGAAATTGTCCTTCAAAAAAGTACTAAAGGTATACAACAAACGAGCGTTGATGAAAAGAAAACAACTGACACCATACGTAAAGAAACATTGGTAAAAGAAGTTCCGTTAAAAGACGAGGGAAAAGTAAAAGTGTGCAATAAACAAAACACACAAGCAGTAGAACATGGAAAAATATCAAGAACAGACAAAGAAAGAGATCAAGACATACTTGTTTGTGATGAAAAATTTAGAAAAAAAGAAGAAGCTGAAACTGCTAAACAGTCTTCCAAGATAATCAAAGAAACCGATATTCAAAACAAGCAAGAAAGTAATCATGCAAGTTTAAGTAAACTACAACCAGCAACTGGAGAAGATAAAGTCAAACAAAAAGAAGATGAAAGAAAACTACAAGCTTCCAAGGATGTTAAGATCGAACATAAACATGGTAGTCAACAACCAAACAAAGAACCGCATTCATCATCAGTTGACATTAAAAAAACGCAGGAAAATAATTCTGGCGAATTATGTCTGAATGAGAAGAAGAAAGTCGAAGAAAAGCTAACACCTCGTGTTGAAGACACTGAAATAAAAACTGGCGATGAAGCAAACGCAGTAGCAACTGATTCTTCATCAGCTAATATGATTATTAATGCGACAGATGTTGGACCAGTGGATCCCAACAATAAAACCCTAGTTTTGTTATTGGATAACGAGCCAAAAGCTGTAAAAGTTCGAAGATTAACAAGGGCGAATACTGAGGAACTTGAAAATTTATTTCAAGCACTTGAAAAACAATTATCAGATCGCAATTTAATCAAATCGGTAGATGGAAAATTAGTACGTGCTGAAAGCCTGCAGCAAGACACCGATATCCCTACTGAAGAATCGAAAGCAATATCAGATCTAACTAAAGAAATAGAACAGTTTACAAATACCGACGAGACACAAAAGATAAAAACTGAAGTTAGTTCAGAAAAGGAAACAATTCAAAAAGAAGAAGAATATGATTGGGGCGCAGATCCAGTTAAAAAACATCTTAAACGTAAAACAGTTTATTTGCCGTCAACAAAAGAATTAGAAGCGCGTTTTCGTTCATTAGAACGACAAATTAAGTTCTTAGAAGATGTAGAAAAAATTGATGTTGAACAACGTCTGAATGAGATTGAAAGAAAAATAAAGTTACAGTATTCACTCTCACATGAAAAAGATTTATCAAAATTTTTAGAACTTTGTGAAAACAAAGGTTTGGATGAAACCCCTACCACAACTCCTACCACAACAAAAAAGAAACACCAACAAGCTGAATGTCAAACCGAAAAACAAAGAAGTCGAAGTTGTTCACCAAAACAGTGTCGAACTAAGTCTGCCTGTACATCTCCTATAAGAATTAAGGAAAAAACTCCACATACATCACCAATTCGTACTAAAACTCCGCACACATCTCCAGCACGTGCTAGATCTAAAAGTCCCTATACATCACCAGCACGCGAAATAGACGAGGCTAAACAACATGCAAATATGGAAGATTTAGAATATCGTTACCGCATACTTGAGCTAAAACCATCCAAATCCAAAGAAAATTTAGATAAAATAAAAAATAAAATTAGCACCAGAAAGCAGCCAATACATCCAATTGAAATGCTACTAGATTCAAGTCCAGATGACAGTCATATACCAACTACTGGAGAGCTCGAACACAGAATGCGAGTTTTAGATGAAAAACAGAAAACCTTTAAGTTCACTTCGAAATTATCTACAAAGTCACCAACTGATCGCGAACTACCAACAGAAGATGAATTGGAAGCACGTTTACAAGCTCTAGAAGAGCAACAGAGTTTCGATATTAAAATGCAAAATAAATTTAAGGAATTCAATCAAAAATTGAGAGACGAAGTATCTCCTTCATTATCATTTGAAGAGTTCAAAGCAGCGAAATCTCGTGAAGCAAGTCCACATCGTATTGAAATACAACGGCCAACAACGCCAAAATCCGCATTACGTGATACTGAATCAGAGCATAAACGTGATTCCCATCACTACCGCTCTACGAGCCCTAAAGTCATACGTTTCAGTGAAGATGAAGAACTTAGAACAAAATCTAGAATTGGGCAACCGGAAGAACAAATGGTGGGCAAAAATAATGGAGTTATACAAATAATACAAGAAAATTCTAAAATTCTTCAACGTATTCTTAAGAAGACTATTGCAGATGCCAGCAGTACCAGTTTAAGTGGATCTAATCCAGCAATATCTGAAGGTCTTGATGCTTTAGGTACTCGACTAATGCGGGTAAGTTTTTAGTGTATTTATAAAATAATTTAAAAATTAATTGATTTTATAATATTATAGCAAACGTCGCCCTTACGTCGGACTGGTACTCATACCGGTGTTCCATTAAGAACAGATGACAACATCAATGATCGTTTAAACTCAATTAAAAATACAATCAAATCTATTGACTCACTTTGTGAAGAGAAGCCATATAGAAAGGAGAGATGTCAGCGTTATATAGATTCACTATTTTCAGATTCGGTTCATTTTTCTAATCAGCATAAGAAATCACTTGAAGATCTTTCTCGCAGCGAAAGTCGTAAACGTGGAGATTATGCACCATCGATACGAGTTTCAGATCATAGCTATAGGCCTTCAGAATATTTATTAAGTCGTTCTATGGGTTCAGCAGAATCAATACGTTCAACAAGTCCATTGCGTGCCATCAGTCCTCCACATTATCGATCGAACAGAGATTTACGGCGTGACGTATCACCACGACGTAGGCGGGACGAAGAGCGAGAAGAGTATGAAAGTAGGGTAAGACGTGAAAATTATTTGCCAAATTATTATAATGAAAGTAGAGATTTAAATAGTGATAGTTTAACTAAGTTTTATAAAGTAGATAGACAACTAGATACTTACAAATTAGACGATAGAGAACGTTCAAACTCACGATATGGATCGAGAGAGATATTGACGTCGCACAAACCAACAACACTTAATACTACCACCTTAAACACTAAAAATATATCTAATCGTTTGGAAATGGATAAACCAATTTCCCCATATCGTCAAACATCACATAACCTATTGGGCTATGATACACACAAACGTAACAACACACCGATTTATGCACCTACAAAATTAGATATACGACACACGACAGTTACGTCAACATTTTACGATCGCCTACTGGCTGAAAAGCAAATTGAAAAAACACTTTCACGGCCACCAAGTAGATCACCTGTTATATCACCTTCGATAACAAATAAAAGTTATCTGGATTTACCTATCGCAAGTGCCAACACAAATAATATCACACAAACAGCAACAACAACAACAATTTATTCAAAAATTACAAATCTTAGTTCTCCGCTCACAACTATGCCAATACGTAGTTATATTGGTACAACTGGAAGTACTTATTCTGGCAGTGGATACACTGAAAACAGCAGTATTTATATTAAAAGTTATACCAATACTACTACTACTACTACAACAACTACAATTAGCACCTTACCAAATTTTACTTCCAATCTTGCAAATGCTACAACACAAGCCAAATATTCGGCTACCACGCCCACAGGTAATTCTAGCACATACCTTAACGCTTTTAATACAAGGTTACCTCTCGGTACCGATGTTGCTACTCTTAATACTTCACATATTACCGTACGTAGTTGTGATAACATACTCATGCAATTAAAATCTAATTCTACTACGAATACAGCGATAACAACAGCTGCAGCAACATATCTTGGTACAACAACCACTACTATCACAACAACAACTACAACAACGATTACTTCTTCAGCTATTAATTTTACAACATATAACTTCACAAGTTTATATAATACAACAACAATATCAAATATTGGTAGTCTTGGTATTGGACTAAATAATCCTACAAATATTAGTAGTGCTACAAACCCGAATCCGATCATCTCCAACATTGGTGCCGGTACTAATACCAACTCAACATTATATTCAACTGGTGCATATAATTCGCTTATGCCTTTAACTGTGCGTCAAGCGACAGATAGTAATATCGGAACATTTTCGGGTCTTTACCCTAGTGCAATGAACAATAATTACACTTCTACTACGGCACTTAATTTTGGTTCTACAAATGAGCTGCCTAAAACTTAATGCTCTTCAGCTATAGAACATATTTTCTTTACACCGCTTAGTAAGTTAACATTTACTGTCGTTTCTTGCACCAATGTTCTATATACTCGTACACATATATATTTATTGGCAGAGATATTTATACTTAGATGCTACTTTATAATATACAATCATATACACATATAACATATAAGTCAAACGTAGCCTTACATTTATGTATATATACTAAAGATTTTATTTTTAATTTTATAGAACTAATATATTATTAATTTTGTTATAATTATATATTTTTTTTAGTATGAAATGGAGTGTGTTTTTTATTACCTTATCCATGTACTGGTCTATAAACAAACGAAAAGAAACTGGTTTTATTATGTGTAAAATCCTGATAAAGGAATAATTAACACAGATTTCAAAACCAATTGACCTTTGTTTTTTGGTTTATTTAATAGTGACAGATTTGGTTGGAAGAACTTATAAACTAGCGATAGAACTCCTAACTGGAATGACCCAACTAACATTATTTAATTTTAAACAATAAACCTTTACTTCTTGTACTAATCCTTTAATTGTTCTTAAACTATTAACCCATGTTTGTTACAATATATAATCTCGTATAACATAATTCTTTAAATTTCAAGCTTTATTTATATGTAATGTATATAATAAATAATAAGTGCATTCTTATGATTCTTAGCTATCACGGATCCAAAACGAATTGATATTCATTCAACTAATATAAATCTTTTCTATTATATTCCTTAAAAAATTAAGTAAATTAAGGTTAATAATAACTATGATAAAACATTTTCTTCAGTAGTCACCTAGTCCTATTCTAAAGTATATTGTTATTCATTCCTTAAAGATCCTCCTTCTCTTATTGTTAATTGTTTTGATATTTCTTCTTTCTTGGGTTGTTTCTTTTCCAATACCATTTTATTTAAAATTTGTTTTTTCCATGATACCTTAGACAGACAGAATTTAATTAAGATGATGGCTCAGTTTATCATGCACTCACTATACTTACCAAAGTATAGTGAGTTATATTAGAGCACGATCTGCTATCCAGTATGTTAATACCAGCTGTTTCTGCAATTATACATATGAAAGCTTGTCGAAAGGGTAATTCTTAGCAGATTAAATGATGTAGTGGCTTCACGCAATATACTCCCTGACGAACAATTTGGCTTTAGGAATGACCTGTCCACGGAGCTTCAACTGGCTAGAACGACCCAAATGATCCAAACAGCCCTTAGTAGAAGAGAGTCAACTGGAATGATCATTTTTGATATTTCTAAAGCTTTTGACAAGGTCTGGCATGATGGTCTGATAGTTAAAATGTCTCATCTAGGTGTTCCAGGCAGACTAACTAAGATCAT
Organism: Teleopsis dalmanni; assembly: GCF_002237135.1. Classification (NCBI taxonomy): domain Eukaryota; kingdom Metazoa; phylum Arthropoda; class Insecta; order Diptera; family Diopsidae; genus Teleopsis; species Teleopsis dalmanni. The sequence goes on along the minus strand of NC_051847.1, from coordinate 185,516,033 downwards.
TGGCAGCTTCCTACGTGGGAGGTCCTTTCGCACGAAAATCAACAGCGCTCTCTCGTCAGTCCGATCTATAGAAGCAGGGGTTCCTCAGGGATCGCCACTTTCCCCCACTCTCTACAACATTTATACTTCTGATATTCCAATGTTAGGTCCCTCGACTCTGGCGTTATATGCTGACGATACGTGTATGCTATACTCTGATAAATGTGCTCTCAACATAACGAACACACTTCAAAAGCATATAAACCTCATTTTGGAGTATTTTCAGAAATGGAAAATAAAAATCAATAATGAAAAAACTAAGGCTTTGTTTATAACGCGTAAGTGGAGACAGAATCCGTCGAGAGTGAGAGTGGGTGATATGGTGATAAACTGGGAGGATAGCTTTAAATATATCGGCATCACGTTGGACAAACGATTCGCATGGCTTAAACATGTTCAACTGAAAAGAATTAGCTGTACAAAAATTCTTCATTACCTCCAACCGCTATTTAGAAAAGAAAACCTCAATGCTAAGAACAGGAAACTGATATATAACCAAATAATTTGTCCGTCACTTCTATATGGTTGTGTAGCGTTTAGCAAAGCTTCAAACACTACTATTCACCAATTAGAAATTGCACAAAGTCAGGCTCTAAGAAGACTTTTCAAAGTTCCTTGGTATATTAGGACGAATGACATCCTTAGGGACCTCAAGATTGATCCCATCAAAAAATACATAAAAGATAGAGCCTTGAAATTATTTGCGAAATCTGACAGACTTACTAACACCGCGTTATCAAATCTCAGAATAGTTACAGGCTCCTCGGGGAGGTATGCAGATCTGAGATCAATTATTAATTAGTCTGATGATGAGATAAATAATAATCCATTCAAGGCACAAAGAGGGGTTTTGAAGAAACCTCGCAGTTAATATAGAGTAAAAGTGCTCAGGTGCACTGACTCAACTTTCCTCAAGATAATAATAGTTCTCGGAAATTATAGGGAATCAATCTTTAACTCTCATAGTTTGGACCCTATAGAAAAGACTGCTGCCTTAACAATATTATTTGCTAGCATGTGACCTCCAAACCTGTCACGCTTCGCTGTGTGGTTATAGTCATTTCTTGCTATACCTGTATGTCGACATGGTTATACCGCCACGTATTCGGTTAATAAAATACTCCATTTTAATTTTTTTTTAATATATTTAAAATAAATTACCTGATTTTCTGTAAAAAGTGCTTTAAAGTTTTGATTCTGTTAAATTTTATACTCGTATAAAACTAATTTTATTAATATTTTATTTGAAATTTATTTCATTCAAAGTACTCAGCATGTTAATACTAAATACCTATTTTATTTAAATATTTTAAAATTACCTATAGAAAAATTTACTAAAAAATAAACACTACTATAAAATAGTAATCAGTTCAAAGAATTTTTTAAAATATATATCTGCAATTCTTCTTCTAATAGTATACATATTATTATTATAAATAAAATCATCAATTAAGTATAAAGAAAGGTTGTTGAAAAAAAAAGTTATAAGCATTTGTTTCCAATCGTAAAGAACACTATTTTCATAAATAAAAAAGTTAAAAATAAAATTATAACTAAAAGCAATATTGTTGGTATATATAATAATGAAACTAGAGTATTAAAAAATTGACTATTTTCTTACCTATAGTTATATTATATATAATGCATATGAAATGTTTACATGTTAAATACTATATAGCTTTCGAATAATATATATTAGCCGGCTGTTTCTTTTATAATTCCATGAAATAGTTTAAAAATATATTTTTCAAATTTAAAAATAACACGATGTACTTAATATTTAAATATTTTCTTACTTTGTCAAATATACGTATTTAAAATATATAAATTAATATATGTATTAATTATATATATATTAATTAATTTATATATGTAATAAATATATAACTTAGAGAAATTCACCATTATATATTGGTATAGAAACAAATGCACCTCATACTGGCTTACCTCATATATTTAATATGTTATTGTAATTAAATTTTAATTACAAATTTAATATATACATATAAAAACAATTTTTAAAACTTTTGGCACCGATTACTCTACTCTTTTCTCTGAACCTTATACGTATTAACTATTAATTTTTATATTACATTCCTTAAATTATTGCACTCCTTAAACTTATAAAAACAAAAATATTTTTCCAATTTATATATATAATTTAGTAAAATATTAAATTAAATGTTAAAATATGACCCTAAATAAAATTATATACAGAAAAATGAGAGATAGCCGTTTTTATATATTTTGTCAAGAATATATTATATTATTTTATTTTTACATTATATATAAAATTAAAATAAAAAAGAAATCTTAAATTTAAAAATAAATTTAATACAAATATGTGAAACTTTAAATTTAAAAAAAAATATAAAATTATATTATATATAGTGTATTATATGCGTTCTTGTATATATATAACATTTAAAGACTATGTCTGGTCTCAGTGCCGTTTTCGTTACAGAAGAAAGACCACAAATTAATTATTCCAAGAATCTAACTAAATAATTTCATGTTTGACTTATATACGGTTATAATAATTTTTTTTTGTTTTTTATTCCTCTCTTTTTCCCTCTCTCTTACTCTCCTTAACTTTCCCTCTTTCTTTCTTACTCGTATATGCATAATCCTCTTAATGGGTTGAATTCGCGGTCGATCGAAATTTTTATACATATTAATATTATATATAATATATACTCATGTTGATGACCTTTTAATGCTCTTTTACAATTGAAGCATCCTTTCTCCTACTCCCTACACCACTGACGGTCAGCAGCTTACGTTATAATCAGTATATATATAATTATATTTAAGTGTAATGAGTACACTTTTTTTGTAATATAGTCAATGGATGCTGCAATAATGACTGTCGCAATAATTTAAGTTCAGTTTAAAGCTGAATAGTCAATTAAACAATAAAATATAATTATATAATTAAACCGATTTTAAATTAAATCATATATTGATATGTACAGTGTTTTCGAGTCGTTCGAAATATTAGCAGGTTATGATTCAAGACCCAAAAAAAAATCGTTTGGAGGGCATATTTTCAATATCCTAATATCCCTAATCCATGAAACGAAAAAATTTTTTTGGGAGGGAAGAAATTGTCATTATTTACTAAAAGTAAATACAGGGTTAAAAAGACAAATACTCGATAAAAATATGTGTTGATTTTAGGGAGGTGAGAAATTTTCAATATTTACTCTAAGGGTAGATACAGGGTCGATAATACTAATGTCTGATGAAGAAAGGGTTTGCAATTTTATATATATATTATAGATTACATTATTCATGTGTCCAAACCTCCATGAATAATGAAACCATTTTGGTGTTGAAGCTCCAGTGGAGAACTAACGGTTCAGACACATGAATAATGTAATCTAATATATATAAATTCGTATTAACATATATACATTCTTTTTTAAACATCTTTTTTAACTTTTCATTTATCTTACGAACTATTGACAATCTATATAAATAGGCAGACTCTTAAGCACGACTTTAGGAATAATTAGTAAATTTTAGTGAAATTAAATAAAAAAAAATTATCTATTAAAAGAAAAGCGAATTTTTATTAAAAATAAAATCGTTTCAAAACAAGATATATAAATTATTTCATAATTAAAAATAATTTATAATAAATTATTATTATATATATAAATATAATTTGAAACCAATTTTTGAATTGTTGTTGACTGAAAAAAATATTTAATATAAACCCAAAATATTATATATATAGTATATGCATAAAATATTCATTTTTAATTATATATGAAATTAATTTATACGTATAATGCATTTTAAAATTAAATTTTATAAATAAAAAAATGTTGAATGAAACAATTTTTTATATATTTATTTATTTATTACAGTTGTTGAAGATAAATAATACATAAGCAAAAAAAATATTGCAAAAATGAAAAACGGCTTCAGAGATTTTTAAAAGAATTTTCAAAAAAAATATTTATAATAAACGAATGCGATCACATATAGTATTTAAATGAAATATATTTAAACACAATTATTTAGTTAAATCAAATATTGTTATATTAATACAAATATTAAAAAAAAAGTGACAGTACTTATATATATATATATTGCTAAAGCAAAGTTAAAAATGTACTATATTGTTAAAAATTGTTATAATGTATTATATAAAATATCAATCTCATTTTGTATAATTTGTTAATTAGTTATATAATATTGTGTTTTATTTTTTTTCTTGTGTTAAATTAAAGAAATAAAAAAAATATAAATAATCTTATGTTGTTTTAATCGTTCCAAATGTTATGTTATGCTACAAGTCCGTTCCCAAGAAAATGGTGCTTTTCTGCTATTGTTTTGAACATTCAAAAAGAAAATGTTTATATCCACTTCACAGAATGGCAGATATTGGTCAGTGATAGGTAAATCTGCAATGTCTTGTGAGAAACTCATTGGGACTCTGTGTAGGCTACAGCAGTTGACTAGTTTGGTGTAACAACCTAGTGCATCAAACCTCACTTGTGCACAAATAATAGCCAGTTGTGATGTCATTATTGACATAAGTCAATATAAAGACCATCTTAGAGAAAAATATAGGAAGCATCTACTGAATGAACAACGATTCTTTAATAAGACGTGATTCCCACATTCATGCAAAAATGGAACAACCTGAAAATTCATGAACTTAGCTATGTCCCTCATTTTTAAAAATAAGAGCACAATCAGGTCAATTATACTGATCTAAAAGGCGCTTGGAAGGTTTTGAATCTCCTAACCAATAATATCCAACAACATATTAACTGAAATGCATTTTTCTCATCAACCGAAAAGCCACAATCTTCACAAAAGTTGTTAAAAGGTTAAATCGAGTCTATCTGCATACCTTTCGAATACACAGTAGCCTGTTAGCAGGCTATAATCCAGTAATACTGGATTGGTTTTGCTTTAGTTAAAACAGCGTACAGCTGCGAATCTTGTCTAACAGTGCAAAGACAGTGCAAAGAATCTATTCGAGGTTGTGTTAAATTGGTAATGTATCCTTCAGCCTGTCCTTAGTGTTCACTGTATTGATCCATTAGATGGTTCTTAAATTCCTCTCAGTAAATAAATTTTTTTTCAACATGTCTTCTAACATTACTAGAAAATGGCTCAATTGTAATTACTTAAGGTTGGGCTCTTCGCTTGGCAAATCAATCAGGTCTTTTGTTGCCTTTGTATCCTTGATGCCTTGACTCCACGATAAAGCGATGCGATTGATTTGTTTCAGTACCTTGAAAAACGACAGAATTTAGGGTATATGATTTTGTTTAAGCATTCGCGTGCAAAAGGGCTTAATCCTGTTCATAAGCATTCTTAAAATGTCAAAAAGTGCTCTTAAATCTTTTAAATGAGTTTTGCTTTCTATTTAAACTTATTAGATATTATACATCGCAGTGTACCAATACCCCAATTAATTAGAATTTTCGTTCTAATCAAGAAGTCTAATCTAGACTCTTAATCTTTGAAGACAGTTAGGTCAGTTTAATTTTAAACTTAGATGATTAATATTTATAGGGATTTATTGCCAAACGACAGTTTGTTTAGATGCTTTGTAAATAAAGATATCTTTTGAAACTGCAATTATGATACATAAGTATAGCACAACGAGATCATTAAAAATCGTCGACATATTTCACCAATAAGACTATTTCTCAATATGATAATGAAGTTATGTCAGGAAGGTATTAGATAAATTCGAAAGAAGATACAATATATAACTTCACTTGAAGGAGTTGTTTAATGATTTTTTATAAAACTGATTCAAACTTATTAATACTCAGATAACTAATATTGCTAATATCTAATATAATTTAAATAAATAAAAATTATACCAATAAACTACAATCTACACTAACTTTATCATATCTTTCAAATTAAATAATTACATTCTAAAAATAATATTTTAATATCCATTCTTCTCTTCACTTTATCTTTAATAATTTCGTATCATCATTAATATGCAGCTTCTCAATATATTATCTCAATAAGAGGTCCCATCAGCAATTTATTTAGTATTAGCACAGAATTTATGATTATCTCTCACAATGCTTCACATCAATTTGTCGTCAATTACCAATATTAAAAATACTTTGACCACTACTTGCCTTATCGGCGGGAAAGGTTCTTATCTCACAATCAAAGGCTGTACTCAATAAAATGATAACGATGATCTTCCAACAAGCGGATTTGGCAAGTCGATCTTCAGTCAGTAACTATAGATCGCGAGCTCAAGTTGTGCCTCAGTTGAGTGAAATTAAATTTAAAATAAAAAATTAAAATATATTAAATAAATAATTATTAAAATCACAAAATGCAGCATTTTACTACAAAATCGACAAAGATTTTTATAGGGCAAGGTCTTAAGTCACTGCATAAATCTGTTCTTCTCATGCAAACACGTTTCTTAGCCACAACTCCCGTGGGTGAGGTTTTATTTCCTAGCAAGTCAGATTTTCCTAGTAGACACATTGGTCCACGTAAAACTGATGTGGTGGCTATGTTAGACACACTTGGTTATAAGGTAATTTAATTATTTAATTTATATCAGCAATTGTCATCATCTATGAATTTTTAGTCCCTAGCAGAATTGACCGGAAGAGCGGTACCAAAACGCATACAGTTAAATCGTGATCTAAATTTAGACAAACCTTTAAGTAAGTATTTAAATAATTGCTATATAATATATTAAAAATTTTTTAAAACTTTTAAGAATTTTTATTTAAACAAAAAAAATGATATAGAAATATAATTAAAATATTATGGGACCCCCTAGTGTTTTTCGCTAGCGAAAGTGATAAGGCGCGATTAAGGTTACAAGTTCAGTCTACGCCTGTTATTGTATCTTATCAGACAGCATATGTATTCAAAATTAGTTCAATGAATAATGTATAGGGAGTGTAGCTGCGGAATTAACAACAATAAAAAACAATTGAGACGTTCTTAAATCATGCGGTAGTTCCAAATATATTAAATTATTTCAAGTCTAATGACTTGACATTGAATTTTTAAAACGATAAAGCGAATAATATAAAATAAAATTATATTTTGTGGTTCCACACAAAGGCTCTAAAAAACATATACTTAGTAACAATTTTACTTAATAATCTTCAATATTCTATTGATTTCTTGAGACCAATTTTGATATACATATTATATATTATTTATAGATGAACATGAACTCATACGTCGTATACGTGATATTGCAAAAAAGAATCAAATTTGGCGCTCTTACATCGGCATGGGCTACCATAACTGTCATGTACCTCATACAATACTGCGTAACATCTTTGAAAATCCTGGCTGGACCACACAATATACACCCTATCAACCTGAGATAGCTCAAGGCCGTCTTGAATCATTACTGAACTATCAGACATTAGTCTCCGAACTGACAGGTTTGGATGTGGCTAATGCATCATTATTGGATGAAGGTACAGCAGCTGCAGAAGCAATGTGTCTATGTACTAGGTAGCATTCTATATTCTAAAATATATTGTATATAAAAGACTCATATTTAATGTAGACATAACAAGCGCAAGAAAATTTACTTGTCAAACAAAGCACATCCACAAACACTATCTGTAGTGCAAACCAGAGCAGAAGCTTTAGAGTTGGAAATAGAAATAGGTCCTATTGAAAATGCAAACTTAGCAAGTCGTGAATTTTCCGGTATACTACTACAATACCCCGACACATACGGCGATGTAAAGGATTTCGAAAATATTGCGGACTTGGCACGTAAAAATGGTGTAAGTTAAGCTAAAACTTGTATATTCAATAATTTTATTAGTTTATCATAAGATACCAATAATCTCTATAATTTTTCTAACAGACCTTAGTAGTTGTTGCAACGGACTTACTAGCACTAACTCTACTTCGACCACCTGCTGAATTTGGTGCTGATATTGCTATCGGCACATCACAACGCTTAGGTGTGCCACTAGGCTATGGTGGTCCTCATGCAGGCTTCTTTGCTTGCAAACAAAGTCTTGTACGCTTGATGCCAGGTCGCATGATTGGCGTTACACGTGATATGGATGGTCATGATGCTTACCGTTTAGCTTTACAGACACGTGAGCAACACATACGTCGTGATAAGGCGACCAGTAATATTTGTACTGCACAAGCACTCCTAGCTAATATGTCAGCAATGTATGCTATATATCATGGCCCTGAAGGACTTAAAGCCATAGCAAATCGTATACATCATTTTACACTAACGCTACAAACTGGCTTACGTGAGGCTGGACATCATGTAAAGAACAAAAATTTCTTCGATACTTTACACATTACACCCAATGAGGATTTAACCATTGATGAAATTAAATCGCGTGCAGCACAGAAGCATATAAATTTCCGTTACTTTACTGATGGCACAGTTGGCATTGCTCTGGATGAGACTGTTGGTCCAAATGATGTTAATGATTTATTATGGGTTTTCAAGTGCAAATCCTTGGATGACATATTATCTGGGCATGACATATTAAGCAATTCAATTGAAAAATCAAAATTCCTACGCACTTCTCCATTCCTAACCCATCCTATTTTCAGCTCACATCACAGTGAGTCACGCATGGTTCGTTACATGAAGAAACTCGAAAATAAAGACATTTCATTGGTGCACTCTATGATACCATTAGGTTCATGCACTATGAAATTGAACTCCACTACTGAAATGATGCCTTGTTCTTTCCGTCACTTCACTGATATACATCCATTTGCACCTGTAGAACAAGCACAAGGCTATCATCACATGTTCAAAGAATTAGAGAAAGATTTATGTGAAATTACTGGTTACGATAGAATATCCTTCCAACCTAATTCAGGAGCTCAAGGTGAATACGCTGGTTTACGCGCTATTCGTAGCTATCATGAACACCGTAATGAAGGTCATCGCAATATATGTCTCATTCCAATATCGGCACATGGCACAAATCCTGCTTCCGCACAAATGGCTGGTATGAAAGTGGAACCCATACGTATATTATCTGACGGTAGCATTGATATGAGTCATTTACGTGATAAGGCCGCTGAACATGAAAGAGAACTTTCTTGCCTTATGATTACATATCCCTCAACCATGGGCGTTTTTGAGGAAACTGTTGCAGATATTTGTGATTTAATACATCGTCATGGAGGACAAGTGTATTTAGATGGTGCTAACATGAATGCACAAGTTGGACTTTGCAGACCCGGCGATTACGGCAGCGATGTTTCTCACTTGAATTTGCATAAAACTTTCTGCATACCACATGGTGGTGGTGGTCCTGGTATGGGTCCCATAGGTGTTAAAGCACATTTAGCACCCTATTTACCTGGCCATCCAGTTATAAGTCCATTAGATAATCAAGACAATAGTTTTGGTGTAGTTTCTGCAGCACCATTCGGTAGTTCAGCTATACTTCCTATATCTTGGTCTTACATTAAATTGATGGGTAGCCGTGGTCTTAAACGTGCCACACAAGTTGCTATTTTAAATGCAAATTATATGTCAAAACGTTTAGAAAATCACTACAAGACACTTTACAAAGATGAAAAATCTGGTCTTGTAGCACATGAATTCATATTGGATATACGTGATTTAAAGAAGAGTGCCAATATTGAAGCTGTTGATGTAGCGAAACGCTTAATGGACTACGGTTTTCATGCGCCAACAATGTCATGGCCTGTAGCTGGTACACTTATGATTGAGCCCACTGAAAGTGAAGATAAGGATGAATTGGATCGTTTCTGTGAAGCCATGATATCAATTCGAGCTGAAATTGCCGAAATCGAAACAGGACGTATGGATAATAAAGTGAATCCATTGAAAATGTCTCCACATACTCAAGCGCAAGTTATCTCTGATAAATGGAATAGACCATACACGCGGGAAGTTGCAGCCTTTCCAGCGGTAAGTAGATTAAATTATTTTTCTTTTTTTATCACAAATAATGTTTGTTTTATTTATTCATAGCTCTTTGTTAAACCCGAATCCAAAATTTGGCCTACAGTTGGCAGAATAGACGATGCTTATGGTGACAAACATTTAGTCTGCACTTGTCCACCAATTTTACCTGATCTGTAAAGTTTTAATATATTATACTAAAGCAGTGGTAAACATATATATTGAGTTTACAATTTTTAAGTAATTTATAAAATTAGAATTAAGAAATAAAAATTAAAAATAAAAACTTTAGAATCAGCTGTTTCCATTGACGGATAGCACTATACCTCATCCATGTTTTTTCATTTTGCTTTTAGTTGTAGAAAAACTCACCACTTAGGTACTCCATGAAATGTTTGTTTTCAGGTATTTTAGTTTAAATATACTTACTTCACAAATATGCGGATCATTATCACCAGGCGTAAAAGAATTTACAGCTCTTATTATTACTTGATTCACTTATACCGATCCATATTACTTTACTAACTTTTAATAAATAGATTTTAAACCATCTACATTTAGTAACTAAATAATTCCAAGAACGGCCGAGTCTGCGTCCCGGAGCCACTCTTCGCCAGCGAAAATCAAGTGCCGTCCAAATCTTTCCAAAAAGACTTTACAAGCAGGTCCCAGCGGGTTACACCAACAAGTAACTAATTAAAATAACTTACATATTGTGCGAGCATACTCCAAATCTTAAACGTTTAAAACTGTGTTAAACCATCGCAGAGATATCATTGGTAACCCATTATCGCCTTGTAGATAGCAGCTAATGTTTTGAGTACACTAATTTGATGGACTGCAGGAATCAAACATAAAATATAATAACTAATATAATAAAAATATAATATGAATTTAATATGGGATTCACTTTTAGAACAATTTACATTTCCAATTGAAAAATCTAGATCTAAACACTAGATGTTTTGTCAGGGTAACAAGGTTATCCTGAAATTAACAACTGTTTTATATGAGATTAATTTATAACATTAGATATTTTGCCGGAGTAGCAAAATTACTTGAAATTAACAGCTGTTTTGTATGACCACAAATAAATTGTGATTTGATTCGATATATTAAGTCTGTTCCACGACCTACTCGTAGTAAAATTCAAATAAAACACCAGTAAAGTACAAAATGAGAGCGTAACACAAAAATTTCATTCTCTACACAGATTATCATGGAACTGCTTTGTGTAAAATCTGGTGAGAACATCAGTGCGGGACAAATAAATAATACAAAAATTTAAATTGAAATCAAAACAGCTAATTCACACATCACATAAATTTTACTAAAATAAAATGCACGAGTAAAGTCTGTCTAGCATTTTCAAATTTCAACAATTACATATTGCTACTCAAAATTACTACGAGTAGCTTCTGGAACAGACCTATTATATGTATTTATATAAATGCCCCGTAACACAACTACAAAAATGTTAGATTACTTTAAAAACATATGATTGGGTAACAAAATTTGACAATTCGAGAGTAAAACTAAATTAAATTCAGATTTACCAATCGAAAATGCCATCACATTTTCAAGTATATCATCCTCAAAACAGATGTTGGATCTATGTTCAGTTTGTAAAAACAAGGTACATAATATAAAGGACATATAAAGGCTATTTAAGACTTTTCATATACATTACTTCCCAAACTGAATGATCTACACATGTTTATATACAGATATATAAATATTGGCATATACACAATAAGGTTTTCGTGAACACAAAATTTAAATATATAAATAATAAAGAGGATTTTTCGAAAAGTATGAAATACAAACACAAATTAATTTTTATTGAATTTTTGGCTGTATACAGCTGTTTCGAATATTTCCAAATACCCATAATAAGTAGTCTTGGAATTATTTCTTATAATTAATTATTCGTAAATAATTTTTTGAGACTGCACGCACCAGAAATAAATAATATATTTTTGAAATAACTAATTTATAATCATTGAATATTTGTATTTAATTTATATTATATATTGATTTAATAAATAACAAATTTAGTGAACATATCTGGTGATAAAAAAATCACTAAACGTAATTGAATTACGTTTTCCAGTCCTTTTACTCTTTGCGAGCGCAGCAAAAGCTGAATACTACAAAAACTCTTTTTGACATCTGCGTGACAACGAAAGTTCTGCCGGCAGAAAAATTTAAAGCGTAGTGTGCTTTTACATGGTTTGTGTTTGATCAATATTGTCATAATAAAGTATAAAGATTCAAATTCATTAATAAATTTTTATAAAAATGAAAATCGAAGAAGTCAAAAGTACTGTACGAACTCAACGCATTGCAGCTCATAGCCACGTTAAAGGCTTAGGTTTAGATGATGCTGGCGTACCAATTACAATTGCTTCAGGACTTGTTGGCCAGAAATCAGCAAGGGAAGCTGCAGGTATTGTTGTCGATCTGATTAAATCGAAAAAAATGGCTGGGCGAGCATTGTTACTAGCTGGGCCACCAGGAACTGGCAAAACAGCAATTGCACTCGCTATAGCACAGGAATTGGGTAATAAAGTGCCATTTTGCCCAATGGTCGGCTCTGAAGTGTTCAGCAGTGAAATTAAAAAAACTGAAGTTTTAATGGAGAACTTCCGTCGTTCAATTGGTTTGCGTATACGTGAAACCAAAGAAGTATACGAAGGTGAGGTAATTGAGTTAACTCCTGTCGAAACTGAAAATCCTATGGGTGGCTATGGCAAAACAATCAGTAATGTAGTTATCGGTTTAAAGACTGCAAAAGGTGTTAAGCAACTTAAACTTGATCCTAGCATTTTCGATGCTTTGCAAAAGGAAAAGGTGGAGGTTGGTGATGTTATTTATATAGAAGCTAATAGCGGCGCCGTGAAACGCCAAGGTCGTAGCGATACTTACGCGACAGAGTTCGATTTGGAAACAGAGGAATATGTGCCACTTCCCAAAGGCGATGTACACAAGAAAAAGGAAGTTATACAGGATGTGACATTACATGATTTAGATGTGGCCAATGCACGACCACAAGGCGGTCAGGATGTGCTCTCAATGATGGGACAGTTAATGAAACCGAAGAAAACTGAAATTACTGGTATGTAAACCTAAAATAATAGTGTTATTATTTATTTATTATAATATAAATGACAAAAATATTTAATTTGCAGATAAGTTACGTATGGAAATTAACAAAGTGGTTAATAAATACATTGATCAAGGTATTGCTGAGTTAGTTCCTGGTGTACTTTTTATTGATGAAATTCATATGCTTGATTTGGAAACCTTCACCTATTTACACAAATCTTTGGAATCACCTATTGCACCAATTGTCATATTTGCTACAAATCGTGGACGTTGTGTTATACGGTATGAAATTGTGCATATTTTTATATTAATTTGTATATTTTATACATTTGTTTCTTTTTAGTGGCACCACTGATATTATATCTCCTCATGGTATACCACTTGATCTGCTCGATCGTTTACTCATCATACGCACTCTTCCTTATTCATCTACTGAAATGGAACAAATTATTAAGTTACGCGCACAAACTGAAGGCTTACAACTGGAGGACAGCGCATTTGCTTGCCTCAGTGAAATTGGCAGCAACTCTACACTACGTTATGCAGTACAATTACTAACCCCGGCTTACCAAATGTGCAAAGTTAATGGACGCACACAGATTACTCAGGATGATATAACAGATGTACATTCGTTATTCCTTGATGCAAAACGTTCTACAAAACATCTCTCAGAAAAGAATAATAAATACATGATGTAATTTAAGATCGAAGTCATATGTACTTCAATATTAATAATTAAAATTAATTTTAAATATATTAACGTTCATTTTGACGAAAATAAAATATATTGTTTATAACATTAAACAATTATTATAAATTTAAAAATTGTTATAAACTTTAATTACAAGTACATATTGGACAAGTCGCGTCTATAGCAGTAGTTGTTTGTGTTGTATCTCAAGAAGACCCTTAGAGCAGATAACATAAAAGAAGTTGGTAATGGTAATGGTTAGGTAGAGAAACTATAAAAGAGGAATATACCAACAAGAGTAGGTAGAATTTCAAATGAAGTTGACCTGTGTCAAGACGGAAAAACCTTCATTGGGACGGAGGAAAAGAAAAATTGATGTGTTAGGGGAGATATTTAAAATTAAAGTATTTATGCGAGACAAATGTAGAACACTGCTATATTCTCACAACAATGAGGGCTAGTTGTTGTTACACGAGGAATGCGAAATCTATGCAAATGTAGGCTCGAACAGAACACTGAATCTGTGTAAAAAACGCAATAGTAATTACTGATGCTGTACGCCGGAAACACGTATAGATCAGGAAATATAAATGAATTTATAAGACATAAACATGGGTTATGAAAGATGTGGCTAAACAGAAGAAGGAAATTTCTTTTCTTAGATATTTATATTTAACATTTTCACATTTATTATAAGTTAGAAGAAACGGCAATGATTAGCATAATTGTCCGCCGCAATTTATGAAGTATTTCGTTTATTGATCTTCTAAATAAACATTCAACCTTGTGAAATTAACTTATTATTTTGTTTTACTCAAATACCATTTTCGGTGCGCAACAATTTGAAGACAGATTTCGCTAAAATCGCCTTCATTTACCGAATTTCTACCGAATGAAGTCAATTTGGCATAAAATGCAGTTAAAAACATTGCTCAATACAACGAAATTTATCAAAATCCATAATCAAATTACGACCTCCCGTAAACTATATCATGCCCCATGTTTATTTTTTATGTTAATTGTATTAAAAATAAAGAAAAACATATGATAAAACTATCAAGCGTTTTTACTTCATTAATCAAAAATTGTTTAAATAATTAAACGAATGTTTTTATTATTGAATATCTCGTCTACTGCAAATAAAACGAAACTATCATATATTTTCAGCGTTTTTCAACACTATTAAACGTCAAAACTGTCAAAGAAAAGTGAGAAGAGCATTCATTGTCAAGCAAAGTGAGTATTTCTAATTGGAATTTTAGTTTAGTCGTTGTTGAGTGGTGGTTCGTTCTTGTTTGCGGCAAATGTGTTCAGGGATTGTAAAATAATAAATTTTAATAAAAATGTTTAAAAATAAAATAACTATAAATCATAATGAATAAAATAGAAAAAAAATACACTAATTGAAAGTGTTTAAAATGGAGTGCTAAAAATAAATATTAAATAATACCTAAACTAAAAAGCGACCAAATTGTATAACGTAAAATATCACATTATAGCGCCCTACTGTCGTATGAAGTTACATTTTTGTTAAAAAAAAAAAAAAAAAATTCAACGTTAACTCCCGCCACACCGCTTAGTGTAGAAAGCACAATTTTTTTTGGGTTGTCATTATTTGCATTTAGTTTTTTAATTCAATGATTCTTCTCAGCTGGCCGCCCACGTTGCGTAAAAAGTCAGCCACTTCGTATATTGTTAAACGTTGACGCCGTAGTTCTATTTGTATGTGTGTTTGTTGTTTTTGTGTAGTCGTGTTGTTGTTTATTACCTGCTAAATTTCTAGAGAAACGGTAATAAATGTGATCTATGCTTACAATTATGATCGCAAATATAAAAATAAATATGAATTGATTAATTGATTGATTGGGTTTATCTGACAAAATAAATTGAGTTGTTGTGCATGTGAACCAATGCAACAACACCCTGTAACGAGCATATTTAATAAAGCGCACCCAAAATGTTGTCTCCCTAAAAAAGGAAAACTGGGCGCGGATCGTGAATTTTAAACGTATATTAAAAATTTTTAGTGAACAAACATCCAAAACAACAACAAAAAATAAAAAAAATAAATAAATTTATTTTTTAATAAAAAAAAAATTACGCACACAAAGCTAAACGGACGGCAGCAACAAACAACATATTTTCCCCAAACCAAAAGTGGACTTCGGCTCGGCGCTGGTACAAGAACGTGATTACTGCATGCGTTTTAAACACGTAAGTTCAGCTTTTGTTATGCTAATTAAAGCTTAAAAATTACATAATTTATTATTATCATTATTATTGGTGAAAAGCGAAAGTTATTTTAAGAATCCCATTCATTATTAAAAGCAATGATTTTTTACCCAATTTCTTTTCATTCTTTTCGCTATTTTCATTCTAATGTGTTCCTTTGTAGTCTCTTTCTATTTATGTTTATTGTGTGATGGAAAAAAAATTTAATTACTGCACGGCATTGTTCACTCTTTCTGCAAAATTGTTAAGAAAAATATAAATAATATTTATTAATGTCTTTGGCTGTGTTGGAGCGTGTGTATGTACACATTGACGCCCACAGATGTTACAGTATTGCTCTTCGCAGCTTAGCTTTTCTCTCGCTGCCGATCGCCGATGAAAGCAAAGACTCTTTCATAAACATTTGTTGCAAATCGTCAAAATGTTTGTGCAGGAGCGCATTTAGACAGAAAAACACAAAGGCTTCAAAAGATTTTAACAGAAAAAAAAATAAAATAAATATTTTAAATTAAATTAAATTTTATACTATATTCAGATAGCCAAATTTTCTTAATTTCGTAAAAATAAAATTAAGTTAATTTCGAAAGTGTTCATACTGTCCCAAATTAAGAAAATCATATGTTTTTTGTTTACAAATCAAATGTTAAAATGTTACATGCTTCAAACACTATTTGTATCTAGAAAATTTTAAAATTTGATTAATACAACTATAAAGAATGACATTCAGTAGTTTTATTATCTTTAATGGATTTCAGGTATGTGAATTATTATTTTTCACTCTATTTTAAATTAATAACAGTTCTACATTCAAATTTAAAAATTTATACTACTTTCAAAATATTTTCCCGGTTTTATTAAACTCAACTGTCACTGACATTTATTACAAAAAATGTCAGTTTTTCGTTATCTCAACTTTATCTCAAGATTGATTCCATCAAAAAATACATAAACGATAGAGCTCTGAAATTATTTGCGAAAACTGACAGATTTACCAGCACCGCGTTATCAAATCTCAGAACGGTTACAGGCTTCTCGGAGAGATATGCAGATCTGAGGTCAATTATTGCTTAGTCTGATGAAGTGATAAACAATAATCCAGTCAAAGCGTAAAGAGGGGTTTTAATAATATCTCGAGTTAAGAAAGAGTAAAAGTGTTCAAGTGCACTGGCTCAAATAGAAATAAATAAATTAAAAATTATCTCACGCATAGTTGCATTTGAAATGTCCCTTAATTTCAGCCTTCGTTTCAACGACATTAAGGCTATTTACCTTAATTTCGTTCTATCCTTAAAACTAAATTTTGTATGAAAAAACTAACTTAATTTTGCTGAAGATGAAATTAAGATTTTTGCGAAATTAAGGTGTGTCTGAACATAGTATTAGTGTCCGTTTTGACGAAAGAAACTAAATTTTTAAGTTTATATAAATATTTTAATATTTTTTTGTTAATATTTGTTTTTAATATTTTAAATAATACAAATACTTGTTTGGACTTAATACTAGTAAAAAGAACCAATAATGTTCATAAATTGGTTGCTTGTTATAAAAATAATACTCATCTAAATTAATAAAAGCCTTATAAACCTTATAAATGCATACAGTGTGCCCCTCTATAACACAGTACCCTTATAACGCGTTTTCATATTACGCGATTTCAATCCACTGTATAACACGGGGATTTGTACAGGTATAATTACCTTCGCGTACCTTTGCACGTGTGTATACGGAGTATACGAATACGCCTATAATGCGGAACCAATCTACCGCGTTATAGAGAGGATTACTGTATATTTATCTGCTTGATAAATGAAGTGTCAAATTTTGTATGAAAAAGAGTTTACACAAATTTGATAAATTTACACGAAACTTTTACCGAATAAATTTATATCGTATAAATTTATCTGTTGTCAATACAGAGTTGCATTCCAACACAAGCAAGGCATTTACAAAAATATCTTTATAAATTTTTTGGTTTAGACTTTTCGCTCAATTCAGGTATTTTATTTTATAATTTATTGATAGCGACACAGCTGATCAATAAAGTTTACACAAATATTTAAAATTGCAACAATATTGGCTAAAAAATTGCGCTGTTAATCATTGCGTTTTATGCTGTCATAATTATTGCTCATATAAATAGTGCTATTATATCATATTATAGCATAAATCATAAACCAGCTGTAGAATAATTAAATTAATTATATTTTTATTTTAAATTGTTAAATTTCAGTACTATTCTTTTGTAACCTAAGTAAATTGTAAAAGAAAATAAGATAGCTACAAAGCGAAACAGAGAACTTCGAAATCTATAGCTAAACTCAGTAGATGCAAATATCAAAAATTTCAACCTTCAAGCCATTTACTGAGTATATTAAGGAAAAACTGTGAATTGTTATAGCTAAGAAATGATTATGATGAAAATTTGTTATTATATAGAGATTCGGTTGCTTTAGAATTTTCCAGGTGTCATAATATACATATAATTTTACGTTCTCTTGTTATTAATTCATTATCCTTAAATATCGATAGATCCTTATTAGTATGTTGAGGCTAGTTGAGTCAGTACACTTGAGCACTTTATCTTTCTATTAACTACGTGATTTCTTCATAACCCCTCTCTACGCCTTGACTAGGTTATTGTTTATTACTTTATCAAACTAAACAATAATTGATCTGAGATCTGCATAATTCTCCGAGGAGCCTGTAACCATTCTGAGATTCGATAACGCGGTATTGAGAAGCCTGTCAGTTTTTGTAAATAATTTCAGAGCTCTATCCAGATTGGTTGAGATGAGTTAGTATAATTTTAATGAACTTATTAAAAAGAGTGTATAACTTTTGACAGAATCTTTTCAAATTTCTTCTATATTTTTTAACAGCTGTTTAGAGTGTAGGGCACCAACGATGATACCCCTTCACCAAAAAATATTAATAAATAAAATAAATATGATACCCCTTAATATTTTACAAAGAATTTCTTGATTTTAAAAAAAAAACACAATAGACCACCTAAGTTGTCATTTATAATTTCTATTTTATAATTATGTTTATTATTTCTCGAACACAACTACTTAATATATAATTATTGATAATAGTTTTTTAAATAAGACTATTAGATTACCATATGTACATTATAATTCTCGATTATTCCATTTGGCAACATAATTAACTGTCACATTTCAAAAAGCCTCTACTTTAAGCTGGCTCTATTGTAGATCTTTTTTTTTATTGTAGATCTACTGACGTATCTATACATGATTTTATTGCGTCAGTAGTGTTTGCTGGAACAATTTGTTTTTTCAGCTTCTTGTTGTTAGATTTTTGCCACTTAAATAAACTCAAGAACTATCGCAACCTACAATAAATCGCTAGTTGCGTGATCTTGTTGGCAATGAGTTGCTGCGGTCGTTGGTTGCTTCTATTTTGCTTGCACATTGGCATGCGATTCGCAACTATTTCGACAATATTCCTCTAAATAAATACACACTAACAACAAGACACGAAATTTTTAGAGATACATTCGAGTGTATAATAAAATTCTTAAAGCGAAAAAGTTTTAAAGCCAAAATGAACAAAGAAAATACTTTGAAATACATTGACGACGATCTCTCATTGTCACACAATGACGTTAATAAGAAACATTTGCATAAAATGGAGGTTGATCAAGAACATTTGGCTAACAATAGTTTCTTGTTCTTGTTGTTGTTGTTGTTGTTGTTGTTGTTGTTGTTGTTGTTGTTAGTTTACTTATGAACAGCCAAAATTAACTAACAATAAGTACGATGATTGCATATAAACAATTATTGTTCCATATTGTTTTTAAATTTATACATAATAAATTTTGTTACTTTCAGAAATCTTATAAAATTGTATCTATTATGATTGTTAAACTGTCTGAAAATATTTAAGGACAATTTAATCCTAACGTTTATAATCGTATTATATCTCTATATTAGAGCAAAGCACCTAGTAATCCAGTTCCTTATTCTTATCTAATTTTAAAATTAATTTTAATGTTAACTCACAAATACATAAATAAAATCTCTATATCTATCAATATCATATGTCATTAGATATATATAAATATGAATATGAATGATATAAATAAAGTATAAGTTTATTAGATTAAAAAGAAAGGATACCACAAGTGATCATTCGTGGTTTAATTTTTTATAAAACAACCTTCGCTCTACTAAACAACCATGGGTTGTATATAATGAAATTCGTAGAGTTGGCAGATTGTGGAAGACGGCATATACTCAACACACGTACTTTATACATTGCAATCAGAAATGGTCTTTTTTTCAGTAGGTCGAAACCCGCAGTATGAGACTTGAACCCACTTAAACCACCTCTTTGGAATTAATGGAAAAAATGTCTACAACAGAAACTTCATTCCAGTAATTAAAGTACAGAGATTAGAGCAAGAGGCTTAATACCTACTAGCCTAGATTTATTTAAGCCAGAAAGCATGGGTATGTATGAGGTAGACTGGGAATTAACGAAGAGGTCGGGATTATTGTACAAGCGCGGGGGTAAGGTTAGCTACCATATAGAATGATGTAGTCTTCAAAAAATGATTAAGATCAAACTATTAAGATCACTACATCCTAACGTCATAAATCTAGAGTAAGGTGTTGTTTATGGAATACTAAAAGTAAGATTTAAGTGGTTTTATGCTTATTATATAGTTCAGTAATTTCAATATAGCATTATTATTTAAATATTACAGATCTATCCGAACACTATATATTTAATATCTGTTTATCTATCTTAATCCATTACAATACACCAGATACTAGGGAGTAGTTTAAATTTTTGATTTCTCTAAGCGGTTCGCAATCGAAAACACCCAGTTGGGTTCATCAGTCAACAATTCAATTCATGGTGTTAGTTTATATGCTATATAGATTAGCTTCATAAGAAAGAAATAACAATCGGTGAATACTTATTGTAACTAATAAGATTGTTTCATTTAACGATTCGCAAAAAACACAATCCCATTTGATCAAGAAAAAATGTTCTTTACCTTGCAATGTACGAAGTTAAAAATTTCTGAAAATCATATATATGTAGTATCATATAGTCATATAGTATCATTATTTGTGATAAAGTGAGGTTTGGTGCACTAGGCTACCACTCCAAACTAACCTAATCTAAAAGAGTGTGTGTTGTTTGAACATACGTTCTTGAAAGTGTATGATTTTGAATACTTTGTGAATAAGTAAGTAAACACAGTAGCATGGTGCTGCTGTACCATGCTAAAACAATTGCTTTTTGTATTATAGTTATTTAATATTAATAAACGAATCGATTTCTGTTAGAGTGTATGCTTGCGCCCAAAAGCGTGTTTTATTACTGTGTTGAAAATGTATAACGTATGTAACTGGCATTACACAATTACGTGCAATAAGCTGCTTACATAGCTTATAAGCTGTGTGAAAGCACTTGACTTGCTGTACATCCCTGATATAATCGCAAAATTTTTTTATAGACAGTCTGCGGAAATTTCGCGAATTGAATATTAAATTTGTTTATTTTAGTGATTTAGTTTTAGCAAGTACGTACTGAAAATTTTTTTTGATAACATATTTGTTTTTAATGTTGAAATTCCACAAACCTACAAATTTATTTTCTAAATTTTTTTTCTTTTTATTTGGCACTACAGTCTAGTGTAAACCTCCCTCACGATCTGCCTGCATCTATCCCGATCTTCTACTAATCTCTTTTAGTTTAGTACTCCAATATTTCTTGCATCACCATACATATTCTCATCCCATCTTGTTCTTGACCTACCTACCTCTATGGCTGGTTGTCATCGGCTTTGTGTTGTATATGCTGCTCGGCTTTCTCTCCAGTTTCATTCTTACTACATGAGCAGCCCATTGTAAAAATTATTGAAAATCAAAATATATTGAGTTAAAAAACAATGGTTTTTTTTGTGCATCTAAAACTATCTTTCATTAAAAATTCACTGCATTCTTTTCCCCCCATTTATGCGTCGCAAATGCTTATCAGACATGTCATAATATTATTTTCTCTAAAAATTTAATTAAAAATATTTTCATTTAACCACTGAATTTGACAATATTATATTCAAGGGCTAGTACATTACATTTCAAAACTAGAAGTACATAAACCTTTCATAAATGTTTGCCAACAATTTTTGCTGCACTTAAATCTGATGCACCTCCAGAAGAACCACAATAAATTGCATTTTTCTATTAAATAAAAAGTTGTTTTTTGCTCTTCAAGCTGCCCACTACAATATGAGAAAAATGTAATTGTTTCCCTTCAAAATGCCATAAGGCTTTGTTGTTGTTATTGTTGCTATTGTTGTTGTTGTTGTTGTTGATTTGCTGCATTTCGAAAATGAATCTGCATCTGCAACTGCTTTAGACACTTATTCTACACCTGTACTTGTCGCTTGTATTTAGGCGCCGCATGTATTGTACTTTTAGGTATCTTCTTTGAAATCATCCTACAATGGTAGAACATTCAAAGCATTCGCAAGCTTTGAACGATTTAACAACAAAAATGCTACAACCTTGCCGCCCACCCACATTGTTGCTTGTATATTGCAATACACAAACAAACATCCATACATACACAAACGAGATTACTCTCGAAGCCCTCAAATGCGTATGTATTTGTTTGTATCTATGTGCACTTGTATCTTTGTGTGAATGTGTCGTCTAAATGAATATTTTGCGGCTTGGCTTTGTTTTTGTCTTTTTTTGTGTTGGTTTGTTATTGTTTTTTGTTTTTGTTTACGTCTTCGTAGGTTTTAACATGCTCTTATTTTACGACTTAAGTGGGGTGCAGACTATCATACTGGTATGTCATACGAGAGAGAAAAACGTCGTATGACACACAGGTATGATAGTCTGCCACCTTTACCAACGTGTTGGCGTGCTCACCAAAATTTTGGTGAACAGCTCTCGCATACGCGTTGTGTATGATAGTCTGTCACCCCTAACGATTCATACGTCATACAAGAGCATTTTTGCCTTGCAAATTTATTGTAAGCAGGTGGAATATGTAGAATTATAATATAAATTTAATATGTTTTATATTATTTTATTATTAATGTATTTATTATTATTATTAAAATTACACTTATAAATTTGTGTTAAATATTTAATTGTATCTTAGTTAAAAAAAATATAAATTTTTACATAAAATTCTTATAAAAAATTAAAATACAATTAAATATTTTATGTAATATATTAAATATTTTGTTTAATTTATTAAATATTTTATTTTATTTTATTTTAATTTATAAACGATGATTATAAGTAAAATTTTTTTTAAAAAAACATCTAAATATAAACATCGTTAAATTTATGATCTAAGCCCAGTAATAAAAAAACATATTGAAAATTGGTCGTAATAACAATTAATTAATAACCCAAATTTAAGATATAATACTTTGTATTCTAAATATGCTTTTCTTGTTATTAAAATAAAAGAATTTTAAATGTTAATAACCTTTAACTAACAAATATATGGAAATGATCAAATTTCTTCAAAAACAATGAAGATATATACATTCTTATGTATATATATATATGCATTATTTATGATCTATTTATGAAAAATTTCTTAAGAAACTTTCCAGGTAGTGAATGAAATTAACTACGGTCCTTTACTGATCTTTTCATTTTAACTACTGTGCTTAATGACCAATAAACCTAAAAAAAATATGAATATGGATGCAGATAAAGCATTTTTAGATGCTTTCATCGAATGTTTATAAAAGTAATCGCTGTTTGTGGGATGTCTAAAGCTGTGAATATAAAAATCGCAAAAAAAAACGCGGCATATATAAAATATACAAAATTATAATCAATTATAAGCAAAGCACAACCTATACGTTAACTATCAATTTTTTCAATTTTAAAATTTTATTTTAAACACACAAATTTTCACAGCACTACCCGCAAAAGCACTCTTCAAAAATTTTGCC
>NC_051847.1:185464511-185491981 GCF_002237135.1 Teleopsis dalmanni | reverse complement strand
ACCCCAAACTGTAGCGACCGCTAAATGCGATTCCTCATCAGTTTGTGGCTCTTCACCGTCGAAATATAGCCTATAGAAGATACTTTATTGCTATTTGCATATAATTAAATGAGTAAAATTAACTTACTGTAAACCTTGCTTATGTCCTAAAGGTGTTATATTGTAAAGATGTTTGTCACGTAGCTTTTGTATATCTGCAATAGGTCCAAGTTGTACTACCTTTTCAATTAAACCATTTGAATCGATAAGGTGGCCGTTCAGAAGTTCACTAGAGAAGGATCCCATTTTACAATAGAATTCATCCGCAGTTCGCGCACTTAGTACGCGTCTTAAAGAAAATAGATAATTATTATATATTTACATAATTATAATTTGAAATAGGAATGTATATATATAATATATAATATTTATATAATAGTAATATGATATAATATGTATAATATAGAATATAATATAATATGCAAAAAAGTATATATTATATATATATAAAACAGGAGACCAATAAATTATTCAATATTGGAATGGCACAGACGGTCTTAATCATTCCAAAAAATTCTTAAATTTTGATGCCAAAAGAGCAAACATCGTTCTCAACCAAAACATGAAGACTCTAAATTCACTCTCTGGAGCCCTAACAGGCCACGTCGCCTGCAACACAAATATTTACAGATTCTGCTGTGATGAGGAAGACTTTATGGAACATCTGATCACTAGCTGTGATGCACTTGGTCACAAAAGACACAAAATTTTACGTGTATACCAACTATAGGATGACGACTTTCAAAAACTCATTCCGAAGTAGGTGGTTCGATTATTCGAGATACTAAATGTCTAATACAAAGGAGTGTACAATAGATCAAGCTGGTCGTAGTGCATAAAGGCCTTAGCCTAACCCATAAACCATTACCAATACTATTACCATATTTTATATATATACAATATAAATAAATATATTTATATATATATAAATTCTGCTAACATTTTTTAACAGAATTTAAAATTTAGAATTTGCTTAATTGTTTCCTTGAAAAGTTGAAACGGAAGGTATGAAGTACATAGTAAATTTTAAGTTTTGCTTATGAAAACAAACATTAAAACTCAGTTACAAAATGTATGCACTTTGATTTATACATTTAGTGTCGTTTAGTATCTACAAATTTTGGTATTTGTATCTTTAAAGATTTGCTAAATATGCAAACATGAGACGACAGTAGCTGCATTCACTTATTGCTGTACATACATACAATGAACGTAGGTTCAAAATTTTTATTTGCTGTGCATTTCCGGCAGCCTTGTACATGTTTAACAATATCATTCACCTGCCATTTGCCGTGACATAATTTCAGATAACAAATCTGGCACACAAAACTGTATAACATGAATTATAATGCAAACTACATTGTACTTACTCTTCTAGTAAACTCCACAACACCAAAGCAGTACGTAACAACACATCGCTACCCTCAATAAGCACAAGGTCCCAAACTCGCAGCACACAAGTCATTGGCAGGCAGGTGCAGAACAATGTTAGGAACCATTGCATCGTAAATACGTTCGTTAGTGGTGGCTCATAGGCATGCTCGATGGGGCCTTGCAGTTTTTGCAAATGCTTTGCTAGACGCGGTAATTTAGTTTGCATGAGTTCTCGAAAAACTCCCATATCTGCTTGAAGTCCACCCATTGAGCCACAAAAGTAACCTTGAGGCAGTACGCCTTCGACAAGATAGATCATCACCTTCATTGATTCACTTTCTTGCTTATCCATAACTTGCAAAATTAATGCTCCAAGCATATTGAAACCCTGTACAAGGACAAAATATTTCAATTACTTCTTCTGAGAATTAGAATTCGTGAAATGCTAACAATATTGGCATGAAATGAATGTTTAAGCCTTAAACTATAAGTAAATTAATTTCTTAACTCTTGACTTACTTGACAATAGCCAACTTCAGGATTGTAGCGTGCATAACCTAACAGTATGCGCTTTAGTTTGGCTTGATTAATGGAACATAAATTAGAGCCTGTGCGATGCAAGTCCTGTTTAAAACGTGAAAAAAAAGACGTAAAATTGTTAGAATAAATACTTTATTAAATTTGATTTTTTAAGTTAGTTTTGACGAAAGAAACTATGTTTCATATTGGAAGCCATTGTTTAGGTATTTTGAACAGTAATGAATCAAAACAACAAAAATTTTTATTATTTATTAATTGAATTTTTGGCTGGCTGGAGAGACCATCAGTGGTCTCTTTTTGGAAATATTTCTTGTATATAATTAAACGTAAATAATTTTTTGAGACTGCAAGTACCAACAGGTGAACCTCTGCCTAGCCAAATTTGAAGCTCAAAGTCACTATTAATTATCCAACTAACCCAACGCATTGACTTGTAGAACACACAAGTCAAGTAAACAATATATATAAATAAATATTTTTAACAAAATAACTAAATTTTGTTTGTTAAAATATGCTTTTTATAATTGAAAACAAAAAATAAATAATCGATTATATTGTCAAAAGTTAGATGATCCTTTATACAGGGGGTCAGTGAACCATCTTTAGCCTCAATAAAGAATATAAAGCCCGCGTCTGCTCAATTGAAATAATTAATAAAATCTGAATACAATATATATCCTTATATGACATTTAGTAGCCATTTATTGTATTACTTTTTGTCATTCATAGGAGTTTGATGGCAGAAACTGTATATCTATTTTTGCAGTATATAGAATGGTTTGGTACCAATTCGGAATTGTCGTAAATAAATACTAAAACAAATTGTACATGATAATTGATATAGAACATATAGTTCGACATAGTTATGCATATAACTTAACCTAATGGTAAGTTATAACTGTGATACTGGATAATCAATTCGACATATTGATCCATTGTGTTGCAGTAAAGGACTCGATGGGATCAAAATCAGTTTAAACAATAAGTAATGTTATAGACGCTTTTTAACGCTATATAATAAAAATGCACTTTTATTATATTCCTTATAGATGCAATAAAAGTTATTGAGGATAATATGAAAATCTTCCAAGTTAATTAGCTACTTGACCTAATAGCAAACCCGCTCTAAGACTTACATCTTTTTAATGAGATTTTATGGTTTTCTCTATTAAAATGCGCCAATATGCATTCAGTTATCTGTATAATGTTGAAGTGATAATGTTGTATATCATATAATAGTAAAGCCTTATATATAATTATGGACTGATCTTTGTGATTAAAATGATTTATTATATAAATATCTAAAATATATAACTCTTTGAGTAGTTAATAACATCGTTTGAGTAAGTATACATCGTCATCCTCTTCGTGATCGTCAAAGATGACGTTGAGTTTTTAATATTTAAAAGAAAGGTTTTCATTAAGCTACAACAATAACGCGAACCATTTTTAGTAGAAGAAATTAAAAGAATTTTTATAAGCATTTAAACTGATAAGATATAATTCTCGCAAAACTATGGTAATTACTAAATACATTAAATGAAATAAATATTACAGAAAAAAAATTATGTGAAAGTTATACAAAATTTATAATAAATTATATTTGCGATATCTGCAGTATTAATATTTAGAATATATTTCGTTTCTTGAAGGTCTAGAAGAGTTCGTTCTTAGATGGTTTATACTATATAAACCATCTATTGTTGATAAAGATATGTTGTAGAGAAAAACTTATCGCTATCTTCAGTATTAATATTTAGAAGACAATTAATTTTTAGAAGGTCTATAAAAGTTGGTTTTTAGATGGTTTATACAGAATATGGATGTCAAAAGATTGTTTACAAGTATATGTTCTAGAGGGAGACTTATCGATATCTTCAATATTAATATTTAGAAGACATTTTGTTTTTTAAAGGTCAAGACAAATTCGTTTTTAGACGATAAATATAGAATATGGACGTCAAGAGCTTATTAAAAATTATTTATTTAAAAAGAGCCGTTTTAAATAGCTTCAGAATCATTTCTAGTTTTAATCTGACAAGGGTATTTTATTTAAACAAAAATTATACATTTCTTTTACTTTATGATCGTTAATCTAAGTAATCAAAATTGAAGTAATTAATTACAGAATTTGATCAATATTTATAAAATTAAATTTTTAATAAATTTATATAATGTTTATAAAATGTTATATAATGTATATATGTTATATAATGTTATATCAATATAATGTTATATATTGACTGACTAATAGACAATAAAAAATACTTTTATATCGTGGCTAATACTGACTATTATATGTAGATAGGTTGTAATAAGTTTACATATTACATCTATTTGTATTCACTAACATACCTTCACAATTTGTATACCCAATTCTTCGTCATCTTCACGCCATTTCTCACAGAAGCATTTCTCCTCCTCCTTTGTCCAATCAACATTTTTTGATTTAAGATATTTATCTGCAAGTGACAGCCACAACTAAGAAAATATTTTAATTATACAATTTATTAAAAACTTCACGTTGGATTTAAGTACGAGTGTATGGACGGAAGCAAAGTTTTACCTTACGCCGGAATTCAGGTGGCATTCCTCCGGGTAAATGAGCTACCAGTTTCATAGCATGCAGCCATTGATTATAATCGGAAGCAGCATCATTGTCATCATTACGAGTGGCGGACGTGGAACGCGACATGCCAACTGAAGAGGATTCATCGTCACTCTTAACTGAATTGGAAGATTGTAGATCATTCGATTTGGCTTGCATGTTGTGTGGTGAACCAAAGATAGCTTTTGGTGGTGGTGGTGATAGTGAGAATTTTAGTTGCGGTGGTTGGTCTGTAAGATGTGTGAATATTTCAAAAAAAAAAAATATAAATAAATATTTTTAATTGAATTTTATTTTTTTAACTGAATTTGACTTCAATAAAAATATAAAATTATTTGAAAACACTTATTATATTATGTATATAAAAAAATATATATATTAATATCAGATTAGGTGAGACTTACAATATCCGTGCAGTATGCAAACTTTATAAAAGTTTATTTTTTATTAGCATTTTACACGTAAAAAGATTTTTTTGTATATTTTTTTTTTTTGAGAGAAAATAGAAAAAAATAAAATACAAATATATATTTTAGAAATGAATAAATACACAATAAAATATATATATATTATTATTTTTAGTAAAATATGTTTAAGTATAAATTTGTTTTTTTATGTATGTTATGATAAATTTTATGTCTATAATATTCGGCAATTAGTTTGTGAAAATGGTTTAAATATGTTATGAAAGGTTGAAAAAAAATTTTTTTGAATATTAAAATATAAATTAATTTATTTAATTTTTGCAAAAATGTGTTGATTAAATATGTGTTAAATTATAAATAAAATTGTTTGTTCTTCATTATTGGAAAATGCAACTGATTTCATAGGAAATACAATACTTTCAAGTGCACATATTGCATTAAAGGAACAATTTTTGAGCAATTGCTTAACATTAAATAAATATAAATAATTTATGTAAAACAAAAAAAAAAAAAAAAATAAAAAATTGTGATATGATATATTTGTATATTAATTGAAAAATAAAATTAATATTGTCTTAATTAATTAAAAAAATAAAAGGTTTTTAATAATATTTGTATAATTATTTAAAGTTCTTCGATGAACATTTTTCAATATCTTTAATGGAAATAACTTCAAAAATAATGTCCCATGGATCAGTAATCTAGTACAATCGAAATATATTAGAGTTTACAATAAGTTCGCGAAGGGAAAAAAGTTATAGGACAAGAAAGCGGGAAGGTTAGAAAAAGAGTGAGATAATAAAAGACGGTTATGGACTAAATACGTATTAAGCAACTCCTTAATTGCTGAACGAGTGTAGGAGGGAAAGAAAAGGTGGACAAACAGAGAGACGGGGAGAGATAAGGAGACGGGAAGGCAATGATAGAGGAAGAGTAAGAGAGAGAGAGATAGTAAGAAAGAGAGAGAGAAAGTAAGATAGGGAAAGAGAAAGATAGAGTGAGAGAGAGGGTAAAGAGAAAGGAAAAAAGAAAGAAAAATAGTAAAGGAGAAATACAGAAAAAAAGAAAAATGAAAGAAGAACAGAGGGGGTGATAAAGAAAAATACTTTTAAAGTATGTAGCAAGTTTAATATAAATTAATTTTCACAATTTGGACTTTTAAGATTCACTTACAGTTTTTTTAAATTTATACCAAAATTTTCCCATTCTTAAATTAAAAAGCAATAGAGGGGAAGAAAGAAAGAGCGAGAAAGAAAGTAACTAATAGAGTTCGAAACAGAGAAAAAGAGAGAGAGAGAGAGAGAGAGATAGGTTAATAGATCTTATGTTTAATAACTCAAGTCAAAGGCTGTTAGCAACACGTTAGTGAGTATCGATAGATTGGTTCTTTATTCACCCAATTTAAAATTGGTCAGAAATAACGAGTGTCTATTCTATATAAAAATACATTTTAACATTTTTTTAAATATACATATAAACGAAACAGTTATAAATGAAGATTTTTTAAAAAGCTAGGCAAAAGTATGGTATTTGAATCGTTTTATAATTTTGTGAATTCTTTCCTTATATTTAAGAAAATATAGACATTTTTGTCATAGAAGTGTTGTTGTTTTCTCTCTTCAATCCACCCATAGCTTGTTCAGGTAACAGAACAGATTCTCTAAATTGGTTTTGAAACTTCCAGGTTCTGATGAGAATATAGAATATTTTTCCGACACTAATAAGGTTTTATTTTTTGTGTGTTAATATGTGGACGAACTTCTTCTTCAGTTAAAATATTTGGAACCTTTTTGTATATTAGGTATAATGTGTTGACAGACTTTAGTATTTTTGAAGATTTTGTTGCTTTGGTAGTGCTATTTGAAAGAAAAAAAAAATTAAGTGTTTATTTAAATAAAAATATATCTAATAACATAAAATTAATTATTATTCATTATTTATTTCTAGCTTGGTTTCAAATTAGCTACAGGCAAATTCGACAGTGTATTCCTTTTAGATTTATATTAAATAAAATATAGTATTTTAATTTTAATATACTCAAAGTTCTTTTGGTTAACTATAAATTAACTGTATTTCATTTTCTGTAAAGTTTATGTAAAATTTACAAATTGCTTATCTAATGTGAAGCTTTTATTGTATTAAACAATTTCCAAACTTTTTCTACACAGATCGATTTGAACTTTTGATATCCTTACAGGAATTGTTTAGAAATGTTTTGCGTGTCGAATAATCGAATCCATTATTCTAGTAACTCTTTTATTACTAGAAGTTACTTTAGAGCATAATAAAATCAGATACAACTGAGTTAAAGATGAAAATTTAAAAGAATAAAAATAAAAACCTTTTAATATGTATATGTACAATATTTTTATTGCATTTGTGTTATTAAAATAAACACATCTCATATGTTCTGTATTTCTTATGATATTATATTGTAGTAAAATTTTAGAATCTTGTATTTGCACTACATGTATTATTCAATTTTT
Organism: Teleopsis dalmanni; assembly: GCF_002237135.1. NCBI lineage: Eukaryota > Metazoa > Arthropoda > Insecta > Diptera > Diopsidae > Teleopsis > Teleopsis dalmanni. The sequence goes on along the minus strand of NC_051847.1, from coordinate 185,484,509 downwards.
ATTTTTATTAAATTGACCATGACATTTGCACTATTTGTGTTTTATAATAGAATATTTACTGTCTGAGCTTATGAAATGTACTCACGTAAAAATATATACTTAATGATTTGATTTAGTTTCACAGCAGGATGCAGATACGTTATATAAATACTTGTATATATGTCCGTATGTACAAAGTAAAAGTTATGGCAAATAACGCACTTGCTATGATAAAGTGAGTATAGTATATGATAAATGTGTTTCATTCAGCTTCAAGTAAGCAAAGCAGGATTTTACCCTGTTATGATTATTTTGAAAAAAAATATGAAGCTAATATTTATAAAGCACTCACACATATCTGAAATTGCAAATATTTACTATGAAGGAAGTTGAATGTTTCATGAAATGAAAATTTAAATTAAATTTTCTGCTCTGAATTATCTCAATTTGAAACACAATTTTTATAAATAATACACATATGTATATATATATACAGCCAAACTTCCATAACTCGAACTTCTATTACTCGAATTTTTTATAATTCGAACAAAAAACAGTGCACCAAGATTTTAGAGAACTAATTACATACAATTCTATTCTGCTTCCATAGCTCGAACTTCTATAACTCGAATTTCTCTATAACTCCAACAAAAAGTTTGTTCCGTACCGTTAGGAATATGGAAAGCCCATTTTATAAGTCGAATTTTTGTTTTAAGTATAATTGCATTTTGCTGTTAGGGGAAGTCCCAAATCAAATGTTTAATTTTTTCTTTCTTATATTGCTTCTTTGTGCAAATGCCAGTAAATAAAATAATTACCAATGCTACTCTTAAGGATTATATTGAGCTTGACAATGAAATTTATACATCAAACTTTCCTACAGATGACGATATTATTGAACAATATAGCTCTAAATTACTAGATCCAATTCTAAGCGCAACGGTAAGATATGATGAGAGTTCGATGGATGTAATTGTTCATCAGCCTTCCAAGAATAAAGTAGAAGACTCATTCAAAATTTTGAATTTATATTTGCTAACAAATGATACTACAAGTATTGATCACCACAAGAGTATGAATATCTCTTTTTACTGAAAATTAAAAAAAAAAATTAAAGTCCCAAACCCTAATTTCTAAATATTTTAATTCATTATAACTTCTGTGCTGTATTTTATTTCAAATAAATAAATAAATATCTTAAAATGTAATTCTAGTTTCTTTAAAAAATAAAAAAAAATAAAATAATTCTCTAACTCGAAGTCTCCATAAGTCGAACCTATTCGTTGCAAAATGAACCTTCGAGTTATGGAAGTTTGACTCAATATAGTATTTATAATATTTATATTTATACTATATAGGATTTATATAATATTATATAGTATTTATATATTGTATATATATAATATTTAGTATTTATAGTATTTATATATAGTATATACTAAGAGTTGCACAAGTGTTTTCAAAATTAAATGGGATTTCTCAAATAATACGTTACAGTAATTTAATATTAATTTAAAAAATATCAAATTTAATTTCTATTTACTTTGTATACAAGTTAAATTGTAAAACTAATAAAGTACTATATTTTTTTTTTTTTAAATATCTTTTAATATTCCTTGTGAACTGCAAAAGCTCGTGCTTGCTCCCACACGTTCCCTTGGGTGTCATTAAATAAAGCAACAGCACTTCTAGGATATAAAGACTAGCATGAATGAAACTGTTCAAAGTGTCACATTGGGAAATGTCTCGGATAAAATATTTAAAAAAAAAACATAAATAACTGTAATAAAAAACAACATGAACTGTAATAATTGAGTATCACAAAACATTACCTAACAATTGTTGGATGCATGCTTTCTAGAATATTCAATAACACATACCATATGATATCCCAGATGCGAGTCATGTACTTTTGTTTTTCTGTATAAATAATATTGAATGGGTTCTGTGTTAAAATAAAACAATGTTCGACCTATGAATATATGTATTATATGTATCAACAAAAGTGTAAATATATAAGTAAAATCTCATTAGGAATACATTGAAATTGATTGTATAAATAATTCAAATAAGTTGAAATGAAAATTTAATGAAATAAATTTAGTTGCAATTTATAATATATTTATTTTTTTTTTATAAAATGCTGACGTATTATAGATTACAAAATATATTTGTATTTATTTATGGATGTGTCTAAGAAGAGTGGAATATGGAATTTCAAACAACAAAGTCCCTTTATAAAACGGAAGAAGAAAATAAAATATTGAATTAAGTTCCATTCAATATCCAATAATATATTATTTACTAAATAATTACTAAATAAAAAATGGTTTTAAAACTCAACATCTGGGTTGAATTGCTATTGAAGACTGATTGCACAGAGTATGCCCATAACTGGGCCATTACTTTAACACGCTTAGTGTATTTATTACCTCATTTCCCTTTCTTTCATTTTAAAATATCACTTCGGATATTTTTTTTAAGATTGCTACTCGAATGTGTGTAATATAATTAAAAAATTGTATATACAAATAATTAATTAACTTGTTTTTTATTTTTAACAAAAGTTTTAAAATAAAAAATGTCTCAATGCTGAATTATGAAAAATGTATATACCTATATATGTATATATAATTATTTAAATCAAAGTAGTAGTTCTGTATAAAAATACGAATAAATTTACAATTGAGTTATCCTAGCATATTCACATAGAACTGTACAACATGTTCTATTATTGTTAGCCAATTATATTCTAATATAATAACAAAAAAATTAAAGTAGTTAACACTAGCTTAATCAAAGCTTTAATAGTGTTCTCTAAGAATTGAAAGTTAGTCCATTCTTTAACTATAACTAAATTAAAACTGATTGGAAATTTTTTGTCATTAGTTCCAAAAATATAAAGTATGGTTTAAAGTACTTAATATGGTACTTGTAGTCCATACAATACGACATAGACTAATAAAATAAAAAGAATTATTTCTAAATATGCTGCTCATTTGATTTTTTTTAATATTTAAATATTTTAGGAAGTTTTACTTAATCAAAATTTTAAGGATTGTGTCAAGAACTTTGTTGACATATGATGTAAAATACAAACTTTACGTATACAATAATTTTTGCTTGAAATATTATATATGAAAAACAATTTTATAGATCAGTCTTAGGTATTACAAGTTATGTGCTTTACAATCGAATTATAGAAACTTATACGGAATTTACTGTTTATTCACTGAGTATAAAAGTATTGGCTCTATTGCTGTTTGAGCTACCAATAGGATAGGAATGAAAGGGGTACTAGCTCCCGACGGAGCAGAGCACTTCGACCAGATTGATCTTTTGTGCTGCAATAACCCTAACCAAACAGAAGATATTCCACCTTTTAATTGAAGGCCAGAATGTCGTGCGTTTAGGACCTCCTCCTGGTCCAGATCAAGGCTGGACAGTCACAGAGAATGTGACTGAAAGTCTCATCTGCTTCTAAACAGAGTCCACACTTCATATCTTCGGACAGACCTATTTTATTAAGGTGATAACGCAGTCCATGGCGTTAAATAACTGTAACTGTAGGGGTCTTTAGCCAGACGGTTACCTCGACTGTCGCGTCAGTAGCGACTTCTCTCGGTTGCGATCTATTTATCAATTAGAGACCTAGTTGTAGACCAACTTAATCCACAAAAAGGTTCCGGCCCACAGATTTGAATGGCAGATCTAGTGCTACCAATAATAATATGGAAAAATTTTAGTTATTGAAAAAATTGTCCACCTAAGATAGATGCTCACATAACAGCAGAGTTTGTCAAATTATTCATACCAGAGGAATATAAGTATAACAGAGGTGTCCGTTACAAGCGGTACATACTTCATGTAAATAAATTAAAGAATTTTTATTTTAGAAATCTATGTCTTTATCAGTACTTTGTATTACTATTATATTCATATACAAATATGTAATTATATCTTAAGCGATCTAAACGATGTTTGCCATATATATCAATTAGTAGTCATACGTATCATATAATCAGCTTCAGGTATATAATTTTATACATATGTATATATGTGTATACATGTAAAAGTGCACGTTTATACAAAAATTTAGTTTTGATTATTTGGTTTACATCACAGTTTTGCATTACAGTCAACCGATATCTGTAATTATGTTAAATATACAAACAAATTCTATTATTCATAACAAACAAATCTGAGCCAAATTTTATTTAAATAGAGAAATAAAGTAAATTATTTCGAAATTTTCATCAAATCACAAATCTATAAACAAAACAATGAATGTATAGCTTCTTTAGTTTTCTTCTTCAACACTACGCTAAATACTGACAAAGCCAATGAAAACACCACAAATTACCTTAAAATATATGGCAATATTCCATACTTCAATACTGTACCAAAGAAGATAAAGAAAATAAACTGAGAGTTACTCGAAAAATTGTGTATAAAATTTTCTGGATAATTCAAATATTATTCAAAATTTTGAGTAATGAGGTCAAAATATCACACAGTACAAAAACAAAAAGCCTAATGCTACACAATGGTGTGTAATAATTTTCCCCACTCGGTCCCTACTCACCACAATGTTTGCTAAAATAAGAGCACTTCCCGAAAAATTTCGTTTTTTGTGTTGGTTTTTAGCGTTAAAAATTCGTTAAGAGTTTTTTTTGTGATATTACACAAAGAGGCACTATGATTCGAACTTACCTCTCAGTTTCTTTTCTTTATCTTCTTTGACTGTACTATACTGCAATATACTACAATACCAACTATGGTAGACAACAGAAAAAAGTTTGGGTTTGTTTTTAAATCAATGATCAGCTTCAATTGCACATGTTGCTTTTTCAACTCAGTGCACTCAATTTAAATTTTCACCATACCGTTAACAGTGATTTAACATAAATGTTATTAACACAAACAGGAGTAAAGAGTGCTTGGAGATAAAGCAGTATGCAAAATAAAATAGAATGTAGTAGTAAAACTGAATTTACTATAGAATTATTTAAAAAATTTATTTTGATTTCATAAATCGATTATATTTTCAATCAATATTCTATAATAAAATAATCGGTAAACCTGTTGTTTCATTATTTTATATAAATATTAATTTAAATTCTAACAAACAATCTAATACATAAAAAATATCAGTTGTGGTGGGTTAAATGCATATGCTACTGTACCGAGACAACATAATATAATTTTTAAATACAGTAATCCCCACTATAACGCGGCACCCTTATAACGCGGCTCATATTACGCGATTTTAATCCCCCCGTATAACAGGAACGATCCCCATATAATGCGGCGATTTGTACAATTAGCTTCACGTACCTTTACACGTGTGTATACGGGGTGTACGGGAAGACCCCTATAAGGCGTTTTCTTATAACGCGGAACCAATCTACCGCGTTATAGGGGGGTTACTGTATATGTATTTAATATTATAAACACTTGTGCTGTAATTTTATATTCAATTAATAGGAAAATTTGTTTTAAATACTGTTATCACAATTATTCACATACTCTATTTCACATTAAGCTATATCTAAAAAAAAAGAATGTGTACACTAATTAACAAAATGGCGTTCATATTTTAACAGCACGCAAACTTGAAGCACGTCTTTACCTTATGTATATACAATATATCATATAAAGTATTTATATTTCTATATATATTAATTGTTTTCTTAATTACTTGATGATAATCATAGAAATGATATTTAAGTTCTTCGTCAGTTGCTAATAATTCTTGGCAAATTCTACAGCGTTTTCCTTGTAACAAGCAATTTAATTGCCTTATATTAGGATTTGGTATTTTGTCGGCTTTTGTTATTTTTTGCACTATTACTTTTGGAGAAGATGATATATTTTCGGACATAACTTCTCTACCACTCTAACCTTTTTATTGAACTTAATCTTTTAAAAAACACACTTCTTCACTTCCTGTTTAAACAAGTACCTATTAGAAATAAATAATTCACCACTGTAGTTGATCACATGTTAAACTTTGACGGATAAAAGTGTTGACAAAATGTTTTAATGGGTGTAATTATAGTGAGTAAAGTGTGAATAATAACTATCCCTCAGGTGAATAATAATTATAATATACGCAGATAAAAATTATCAAGAGTATTTTTAGATTAACATTGCTTAAATATATTATTCTTATACCCTATTATGGTAAATAGATAAAAACGAAGTTGTTTCTTTAATATCTGTTTTATTACTTCTTATAAGCAATACAACTTAACTAAATAATATACAAAATCGTATAGTGTAGACGGGGTATTACTGAAAACAGGACTTGTATTATACTTGTATTATATATAAAATCTGTTTATTTTCCGAGAATTGCTATCAGGCCTTTTCGGTGGCTCGCAAGTATGGCACTTTGTTGTTGTTTTGCGTACATTACATTGGCCAGTATAGGCCAGTAACTTGCTATTTTTTGCCATACTTGCGACCTACCAAAAAAGCCTATTGTTTTTGTATGAAAATGAGAAAGAAATAAAAGCTATTAAAATTTGAACATTTTTAGGAAGACTTATTGAAGTAATTGTTTTAAAATACTATTAACTATGCGCAGGAAATTAGATTTTTAAGTATTAATTATGGGAATAGACAACTTGGGATATATAGATCAATGACATCTCTCATAAAAGTGTGCAAGATGTACAATTTCATAAGTGTAGATAACTCATATAGAGATGACCAATGCCATAAAAGATATATGTTTACTAGAATTTTGAAATTTAAAATCTGGATAGCTAATATATTTGATCTACAATAACGTAGCTTAAGGTCATAAACATATACATATACCAGTGCTGTTCAGGCCAGACTGTTCAGAATGAAAGGCAGCAGAAACAAATACATATATTCATAGTTGCTATTATAAATACATTAAAGAAAAGAATAAGAAAGAATAAGAGCGTTACCATAAAATAAACAACGAATAGATAAACATGTAAAATAAATAAAGGTTTACATAGGTTTTCAGAGAGTAAATCACAAAAGTTGAACTTTTCAAATTAATTATGATTCAATTTGTTAGTAAGCCTAGCTTTGACTGAGATAAAACTGTTTTTAGTCATTTTAAAATTGTTGTCAATTATTTTATTGACTTTGGACATACATATACATATGTATATAGAAGTATTATAATATGCCTTAAAAAAAAGAGCGTATAGAGATAACGGCTCCCTTAAATGTGAGAGGTCGATCGCGAAGGTATGGGTATGCAGTCAGGCAGTCATTGTCAAATAAGGAAATCAGATTCACGATTTGATAATATAAATTTTTTTATCGCTATAAATTATATTTCAACTTTACATTTTTATAAATTGTAATTGGGCAAGTGTGAACTCCTTGATCTGCTTTCTGGCTTGACTCGTGGTTCTTACAGTTCCAATCAACCTATATAGTCATTAGTTGTACAGCCATTGGTTTATTATTTTTATAGATATTAAAAATATTTTAGATGAAAACAAAGTGTATTATATGTAGGTGTTAAAATATTTATAATATTTAATATAATATATATTTATAATATTTAATAATAACGATGAAGCTATGTACTTTAGTTAATTTTGGTCATAAGAATATGAGGTAAAAATAAAAATTTTGTATATAAAAATATATATAAAATATGTATGGAGATATATAGGTATTAGTTAATAGCTGTAACAGATTTTTATTAAGAAATCGAAATGAACAGAAAAGGACACGTGTTTGTAATAAAAAACTTTACAACCAATGGTATATTATTCTACTACCGTCGTAAAGGCAACACAACGGATAGCTAAATTTTGTTCTTTATTGTTACATTTATATTAATATTTATATTTTTATTTTCACGAGAACGAGAACGAGAAATAAATTACTTATATTTATATTGTATCTATTACATGCTATTTAAATATTTCTATCTAAATTTCCATAACGCATATTCAATATTGACATAACAAAAACTTTGTTACGGAACATTAAGAAAATTTCTTCATCCTTGAACCTGTGGAAAATGGAAAATAAAAAAACCTATTTTATAATTTTACGTCAATGTTATGAATTGAATATATAATTTGTTTTTGTTCAATGTCTACAGCAGACTTAGTGACTCCTCCAGTTAGAGTACAAGCACCAGAAAAATAGATATACAAACAAGGAGTACACATTTAAAAAACCGCTAATAAAATAAGCCCAAAGGATAAATCAGCTCGAATGTTTACTTTTATATGCCATCGTCATCTGTGTGTTTACTTGTACTTGTCATTGCTCAGTTTGTGTGTACAGAACATATTGCAACTCAAGTGTATATATAAACATTTAGTTGTATCCTTTTGATGTCCTTGTTTGTGCTTGAAGCGCTGGTGACTGTATTTGTCATAAAAAGTTCTGGTTGAAGATTTTGAATTGTTGAGAAAATGTATTGTTTTAAGCTGTCTTAATTTAAAATAATCTAAAAAAATGTTACAGATTGTAATGACTGTCGCCTAAGGATCAAATCAAGTGAATACAACTAATTCATGTTGTCAGATGTTTTTTAAAATTGCAAGATATAAAATAATTTCATTTAACTAAGATTGATGTAGTATACTTGTAATAATAAAATTGTAAAATTTATAAAATTGTAAAATTTTATTCTTATTTTTATAATAGAAAAAAAACAATGAAATATCTTATTTATAAATTGTATAGTATTTACTGTAAGATGAAGATTTTTGAAAACAAATTTTATTTAGTATTTAAGCTAAATATTGAGTCAATTATTTTGTAACCTGTATTCCTAAAAGAAGATGGTCCAAAATATCTATACATCTAAAAAAAAAAAAACTATATTTTTTTTTGCAATTCAAGACTTAGAATAGAAATCGAAGATATCTTAGGGCACCAAACAAAACAGTTATTCATTAACTAAGCGCTGTATATATTATTACAGATCTAATGTGCCTATTCTGTTCACAGAATTTGGATGATATAGAGAGTTTCCTTTGTTATCACCAAGTATTCGTAAAAACCTGATTGTATTTGTTGTATTATGTTAAGCATAAACAATGTTGATATACGAATAGCTTATATATTTGGACAATATACTCTCAAGAGGTGGTTTAAGTTTTAAATATACACAAAGCTATTACATTAACACAACGACGATTTAAGTAGTGTTTCTTTACGTGAAAGGATCCCAAGACGTGAAGGATTCACTTTAATTGCAAACTAACTATTTTATAATCGTAATAAATAAGTGCTTGAGTGTAGCGTATTTATTACTTTTCTCTTTTCTTGCAACTGAAGGCACGTAAATAGTTTTCCCTACGTTTAGGCATCCCAAGAATTTATAAAGTGACGTAAAGGATTTATTTTAATTAAAAACTAACTTTTATGTACTTGTAATAAATTAGTGCTTGAGTGTAGCGTAAAAATTTCTTTCTCCTTCTTTGTTCATATGAGTTTTCTAAGTTTAAAAACAATTATTTCCAATTTCTTCAGCTTTTAGATTTGGACACAATAGTCAACTAATGACGTTTTCTATTAGTAAATCTAAATTCAATATAGATTTACACTCTATCTATCAAATTTTGTTGTCCAATCGAATATTTTTGGAGTAATCTAACATTTTTTAGTAGCGTTAGTAGACATTTATATTTTTCACAAATACTTATAAGCATACATCAAATCACAGTTTATCTGTTCATATAATCATAAATCATATAAACCAGCTGTTGAGGGTAATCTTACTACTCTGTCAAAATATCTAGAGTGCTAAAAATTAGTCTGGAGTGTTATACATTTTGCCCCAGATTTACCAATCGAAAATGTAAATTGCAGTAAAAGTGCAGTAAAAGAAGATCTTTATTGAAAAAAGTTAACCCAGATTTACAAACCGTAAATGCCATAACTGAGTCCGTTGATTTTATTTTATCATCCACATAAAAACAAAGCAAGTCCATTTAGTAGAGAATTTGTGATATATTCTACTTAAATCGTTTGGCATAGATATAATGAATTTAACGTTAAGTCCAAAATAAAGTGTTGTAATAAAGCTCAATTTAAATTTCAAGTCAACATAGATTTAAGAAAAAAGTGTGAAACTCTTGTATATTTATTGTCTTTGACATGCAGATAGCTAACCCGGTACCATAATTTTACTACTGTTATTATATTTACTGTGGAGATTCTTATGGACTTATGAATTTTTTTAACTTGAACTCACAACGCGTTATAGTACTCCATTCAAAAGGGAATACGATTATTGATCCTGAACTTTATCTCAATATCCGAAATTTCTATAATTAAAGTAATTAGTGTTATCGGTTCTGGATAAGATAATTTTGGAAATTCAATACTAATACTAAATCCCTTAATTTTTCTTCTTTAATTACAGGAACATGATATCAGTCGTTGACCTTTTTGGACTGATACTTAACATTCTTCTACAGTTTATTTTTGATAGGTACTTTAAGTTTCAAGCTAACACAAAAATTTTGTATGAAAAAAAATCGAGGTGAAGACTTCTAAAATTGTAAAAACTTATATTTTTATATTTTCTCGCAGTTAGAGATACTTAAGTAGTTTTTATTTTTGTTAAGGAACCGCAACAATTCATAAAGTGAACTAAAGAATTTACTTTGAGTGAAAACTAACTTTTATGTACTTGTAATAAATAAGTGCTTGACTGCAGCGTAATTATTTCCCGCACGCCATGATTCGCAGCTTGCGTTCTAAATTCTGTTTTAATAATTTCCTAAACGTTAACATTTTAACACCCATTTTTGCTCTCATTACAAATTTTTTATCTTTGCTGTGTTTAGCAGAAATTTGTAGATGAGCACTATGAGTATTTGTTATTTAGCGCATCCTTGACACGGTCCACAATACTTGCCGCCGACAGTTGAAAGTATTCACCACAACCTAAGTTTTGTGTACTCATACTAAATGATTATTTCCATTATTTTGCTTTATTTGCGAATATTTTTCATACATTTTTTTTGCAAGCCCAAAAGTTCAACTATGTTTTGCCTTGAAGTTAATTTTGCCCCAAAATTAACTTCATTTAGTTTGCGTAAATATTCATAAAGGCGTGCATGCCTGGCGCAAAAGGGAATTTCAAATTGGTTTTGGGCGGAAAGTATTCGCTGTGGAGTGAAGCACATTCGAAAGTAGCCTATTAAGAAAATATTATTCCAAGTTGTAAGACTGAAGCACTTTAAATTGTTAATCGCAAGTATACTCAGACGCATACCAATTCGAAGTGACAGTCTCGATTTTGGATTTTACTGCAGAAGCGTGCATCGTTCCTTCACGGTTCCGTATGTATGAAACCGTGAGCTAAAGAAACTTTCGGCACAGTCACGTAACTTAGGTCATGTTTGAGCTGAATGTCTTAATTTTTGAGCACTGCGAAATTGTTTCAAAATATCTTAAGGATATTTGTTGTGTTATTTTGGAATTTCTCAAGATTAAGATTTTGTTCAAGTATGCAGAATGTTTTTTAATTTTTCGAAAATTTAAATTAAGAAAATTAGTTATGCTTTATGAAAATAAATATTATACAGGTGAATTTTTAATAGTAGAAAAATATTTGAATAATCCAAAATACTTGTAGAGAGCTTCTACATTCACCAAATATCAACATTACCTCGATTACGCCGATATCTGTTTCCTTTAACGATACGAAAATTAACTTGATGACTACATCCTTGAAGTACGGAAATGTTAATTGGAAACTAATCTTATATCAAAATCATTTAAAATCTGACCAGGCTATTAAAATTATTCTCTACTTTATCGGTTGAGTGAGTTTTTGGACACATTTTAAATATTATTCCAGTTGTACGAAATTTTGTCTTCGTTTTTATAATATTCAAATCTATGAAACACTCGACCTCAACGAATGACGTAAAAATATTTGAACACTGTTGGTTCAAGTTTTTGCTTTATTATATACTTCTTTAGTTTAGTTTGTTAACTGTTCAGTCTTGTCTTGTAGCTGATAAAGATCCTCTAGAAAGGGCTCCTAAAGTGTTGAGTCGCCGCCGTGCATGAGCTAGGCAAAGACAGAGTAGATGACAGGGAGATTCCATCTTCTAGCATGGTTTTCTAGTCTACGTGACCTGTAAGTATACCTACCATAAGAATATTGGATTTTCTTTTAGTGGAAAGTGGCCAGATTGCATACAGATGCCTGCATATTATTGAGTCTTCCCATCTTTTATTAACCACCAATATAAAGCTGTTCGAAAATTTTCGAACTTTTGAAATGTTCGGTGCAAATGTTCTGGTTAATCGATAACAGGTTCTTATTCAAATCGATCAATCTTCTAAAGTATTCACTAATAAGGTCGCTAAGTATTAGGATAAGGTCGCTTAGTAATTGAAGATTAACAGTTTCAGATTATTATTTTTTTATAAAACTGATAAGAAAAAGATGTTTAAAGTTTAGTTGATATATGATTTACGTTGAAAATGAAGAAAATCGTGCTATTTTTCAGATATACGACAACAGTTGACGATAAGTGGTTCACATACGATAATGTTTTAGTTAATAGCAAAGTCGAGATTTATAACAAAATAGATATTTAGTGAGATTACAATGACTTAATGCTTTCTGAACTGCAATAGCCTGTAAAGAATTGAATTAAATCTCTACTATCATCTGAAATTAACTAAGAAGCCATTCATGTATTATAAAACTCCATCCAAACCTTAAATCAAGAGTTTTTAAAGAAAAAATAAGTACTGACAAGATACCAGGAGTGAAATTGAAGGGATAGTAAAAATATATTTAATAAAAATCTGAAGAAATCTTTAGAATCGATCATTGGCAATTTATTAATGGTTTTTGATAATATTTAAAGCTGACTATATGTATGTATATATATATATATATATATAAATCATAAATATTGATGTAAATATGAAATGAAATATCCATTATATATAGTATACAAAAATACATAAGTCAATTACTTGATTAGTCAAATTAAAAATAATTTTATAAGGTTATTACTTTATTAAATGATTTAAAAAAGTTATTTAATAAACAATGCAATCTTAGAGAATTTGCTAATGTCAATATAAAATATATTAAATTTAATTAATATATTATATTAGATTCGTTCGTATACATAAATAATTCTGCTTATATGATGTACTTCACTGCTTTATTGCACTTAATATCGCTTGTTGTAATGTATTTCTTCAATATAATTACATTTATATTTGTGCACATAGTATACATATAAAGCGCAAGGATACGAATGTTAAGTAAAATATTAACACTTGAAAGATGGGAAAACTCATCCAAGGAGTTATTTTATGTACTAATTGCATAATCATACAAATTAAGTGAACTTAATTCCAAGAAAAACACACACAAAATAAACAAGTTTATGGGCACTTCACACACAAATGGGATTTAATAAGGATTTCATGGAATATCATTAAAATAGCAGCAAAAGCTCATACAATAAGTAATTAATTGGTGCATTCATACTAGATGAATACTTAATTTAATGCGACATTTGTGTGGGTGTGATTATCTATACAACAATATATAGAGTATGCAAAAATTTACTTACAGGTTTAGGATTTAATAATCATGAATAATTTATAGATAAGCAGAAATATAGGCAAGTATATCAAAATTATTGTGAATTGTATATATGTCTTATCAGCATCAAGTATAATTTTTTGTTTTGAAATAAATCGGTCATTCAATAATGAGATAAAAAACTTTTTTAATAAGCTTTACATACCATATACATACAAATATGTTAGTATAATTTTTTGATAAAGGTATAGTATTCTTTATTAGGGAATTGATGGGTGATGGAGTGATATATTTTGTGTTCTAGCAATATTGTTATTATGAAGCAGACTTATAACTTATTAATCGGATTGTGGAATATGCTAAAGAACAACAGTGCCAGTTAGTTTTGTTGCTGCAATAGTCCCCAGTAATACCATACAAAGGACGACTTTGGAATGCCAAGAAATGAAGTAATGGAAAAAGATATTAAATGTACAATATGTGTGTAGAAATTGATTCTAATCAATACTAAAGCATAGAAATTTTGCAATTTCGAAAGGGTTTATAATCAATTGAGGTTAGATTTCTGTGAATAACGTCTTGGAATGTAAGGTTGCAGTATTGCCACGCATTAACAATAGCCAGATTATATTGATTAGGCAATAGCCACTCTTTCCTATTCACTAAATTCCCATCGGATAAAATCTTGGAATGTAAGGTTCCAGTATTGCCACACACTAACAATAGCCAGATTATATTGAGTAGTCAATAGCTACACTTTCCTATTCAGTAAATTACTATCTTCTAGAAATATGTAGGATAAGTTCTAGAGTATATAGAGTAGAAAGTCCTCATCTGCAGTCAATGTTAGTATCGGTTTTTTCGTTGGAATGGTGTTTACATATTTAGGATCATGTATGTTCATATCTCGATCTCACGTCAAATCCGACGACCGTTACACGTTTTCGTCCATGTTTCTTCGTTCCCGTGCATAAAGTAGTAAGTCGATAGGTTATAGTTAGTTAGCAACACTCAATATGTAAATTATAATTATAGTATGAAAAATTAAGCTGTAGCCATTTAGTTTTATTTTGGTACCCTATCACATGAACTGGCAGTAAGAACTGACTACTTTTTGCCATGAAATTGAATTTCAAAAATTCAAGTTCAAATTTGACACTCAAAAAAAACACACAACAATAGTATTCAGCTTCTATTAGATTTAAATTTTTTTTGAGAGAATAACGATTTATTACTTAAAACAACATAAGTACTAAATTAAAATTTATCACAAATTATTGCAAAAATAACCACAAGCTTTTGACATATGCTTATAATAAAATTAACCCCACCATAAATTATTTATATACCGGAATATGATATGCTTCTAGTACATACATAGACTGTCACATCAGTATATTTACTTACTACTTACTAACATATTCCCTTTGTGTTTCTTCATTCTAATACTTCCTGTACTCCCAAGAGATATATAAAGTTATTACTGACCTCAGATTTATTAACTGAAATTGCGAACCACTGATGTTCATTGCTTTTATTACTTAACTAAAGCACAATCTCTTTACCCATAAAGCATTATGAACCAATTTAATAATTAAAAAGCAATGAAAGCATGTCGGTTTCCTTTATATAAGTCCATCTTTGCCCTTTTATTATTTTGCTTTACGGAAGAAATAATTTATTCCTCTGAATTAAACTTTTTTCAGTTTATACAAAAAAATAAGAGCTTTATTGTATCAATTTGCCTTCGAAGCTAATAAGATAATTCGCTTGCTGCCATGGTATCCTTGTAAAATATTTCATTTCTTTTCTTGAAATAAAAATTAATTTAAAAATGAACTTTCCTTTTTCATATTATTTAACAATTTATCTGAATTGAATTGAATTTAAATTCAACCTTAGAAAAAAGTTTTAATTTTATTTACTTGTATTAAATATTTATCTCGTTGTTCTTCGAAATAAAGTTTTAATTTGAGTTTAAATAATTTTATTCACATTAAAAAGTTTAGTATCAATATGAATAAAATAAATAAAATTTTACAAGTGTTTGGAGGCTTAAAACCTACGAGATGAAGAACTGTGATTTTTTTATCTATGTACAATAATTTGAACTGCAATAAAAGATATCATTTAAAAAAGACGAATAGCTTAACTAAATTAATATAAATAAAAAAATTTGAAATTTTCTTCTTTAAACTTCTTAAAGTCGATGCTTCCACGAATATTTTAATTCAAGAATAAAATACTTGCAGAACAGTTAGGTGTCACTTAAACATCCATAAGCGAATGTTTACATGCTATGAACATGATTTCAAAAGATGGAAAATTGGAACCACATGAACTGACTACAGTCAATATTAAAAATTATTGAATAGTTTTCAATTCTTTGCTTACTAGACAATAAAGATTTGTTGCATCAACTGGTGATGAAAAATTGAAAAATAAAAAAAATTATGGATTCAACTCGATGAAACATCCTTATCCACGCCAAAATGAAACATTAAACAAAGAAGGGTTATGTGGGATAAGAAAGGAGTCGTATGCTATGAGTTGCTAGAACCAAACGAAATTGAATAACAACAGTTGATAGATTTAAACTATCCATTAAATAAAAAAGACCGATTGCAGAATAATGCTGAACTAAAGCTGAACCACTTGTCGCAATTCTAGTAAAAAATACGTTGTAAGTGCTTAAATTGAAAATTCCACCGTATTGGAAGCATAACCAAGTTGTGTTCCATCAGATTACAACTTGTTCCGATCAGTGTAAGCGCTGTTCAAGACCAGCACTTAAAAAACCACAAAAAAAAATTATGCAATGAATAGATATTTCTTCATGGAATCCATAAAATGTCAGAAAGACGATCAAAAGTCATAGTTAGAATAGATAAAATTTTAATGTTAATTTTTTCTTGCAGAAAGTGATCCATCTTTATGCCGAAAAGAAACTATTCAAAATTTAGACGGATTCGAATAGCAAAGAAAAGACAAAAATTGTAGTTTCGAGTATTGCCAAGTACTTAGAAATTATTCGAATTTTTAATTAGTTCATAGTCCGATATAATTTATTTGTACTACAAATGCCAGGCTTAGAACTCGTATCTGTGAAATATTTTTATTAAAACAAAATTTACTATTTCATAAAAATAAAAATAGCGCAAAAACCTATGTTATATAACAATATGTAATTTTAAAGATGTACTGACGTATATAGAACTATCTATAATGAATAGTACTTGATTAATTTATAAAAGTACTTGATTGATTTATAAAAACTGATGTTCATAAGAGAAAACTAAGGAATAACATATTTATATTATGGTATATAATATATATATGATATATAATGACTTTTTTATACATTTATTTAATTATAATATTATTATTATTATGTTGAAGCTGTTTTGAGTTAGTGCACTTGAGCACTTTTACTCTTTCTTAACTCGAGGTATTTTGAAAACCCCTCTTTACGCCTTGACCGGATTATTGTTCATCACTTCATCAGACTAAGCAATAATTGACCTCAGATCTGCATACCTCCCCGAGGAGCCTGTAACCATTTTGAGATTTGATAACGCGATGTTGGTAAGTCTGTATTTATTAATATTATATTATTTATAATATTATTTATTTATAACACAAGAAAACACTAGTTGCAGTGGCCTTCTTTACATTCACTTACAATCTCAGAACACATTATACCAAATAATATAAAGGTATTACATATTTAGGATAAGTAATTAAGTATTAAACTCATTGAAATGTTTTTTTTTTAATATAAAAAAATTTGGCTTCTAATTATAGAATAGCGCAATAATTTATTATATATGTACATACTCTCATATATAAATTTCTTCCGTTATATTTTTATTTGGCACTTCCAGTGGGAATTTGTAAATCAACGGTCTGTAAGTAACATACTGTATATTAACATATTTTTAACTTAACTCCAAAAAAAAGCATAAACACATCTTATGTACATATATAATTAATTTGGAAGGCAATTTTAATTTTTAATGAAAATTCTCTTGTCTTTTCATGCCTGAGGCTTAACTTTTAACCTTAATTTCCTTCAGCTTTTGATTAAAAATCAGTAGCTTTTAAAACATAAACATTAAAATAAAATCAAAAACCAAAACAAAAAAAAAATTTCTAAAAGGTTCTTAACTCCTGTGCAAGTTGACAGGACTCTGTGGCATTTATTAAAAAATCACAATAAAGTTTTGTGGAGTGTGAGTGGTTGCCGTTTGTGTGGTTATGACTTTGACAGTGTTTATTGCATGGTTTCTAGTAGAGAGAATAGCATTTGGAACCACATAAACTTACTGAAACATAAACAATAACTCTAACGTCAACAGGATAACTGACATCAAAACAATACCTACAGCAACAACTAAAACTACAACGACAACTTAAACGCAAACAACAACAACTAAAACAACAACGTGCCGATATGCGGAAGCAAGCATGCAACAGTTGTTTGCAAAGAAAAACAAAACAAAAAAAGGAGTATCCACTTGCGTGTGTGTGTGTGTGTACAGTGTGCATGGAACAGCTACAAATAGAAATAAAAATGGCGCTGAAAATGATGGGAAGAAATACGGGAAGATTTTGTTTACGCAGGCAATGCCTCGTGTTGGCGTAAGGATGTACGTTTGCATGAATGGGTTTGTTGTGCATATTTTAGGAATCAGAATTATGTTGTTTACTTTAGGAATGTGTCATTAAAAATTATAAAAATATAACAAAATGTATTAAAAGTATGAGCGAAAGGAATTGAAAGTTGAAGTAAAATAAAAAAAAACTGTAATAGAAATGTATGAATGAAGCGTTATTTGAGATTATAAAAACGTTATAGAAAATATGTAAATGAGAGCGATTATTTAGACACTATAAATGTATGAAAAATTTAAAAATAGTTAATATTTAAAATAGAATAGATAAAATTTTAGATAGATATATCAGAGAAAATATATTTACAAAAGAATTACCTTTTTAATATGTTAGTTTTGTATGGAAAAAATAGTTAGTCACAGTTTGATATTTAAATAGAATGTAGAATAATTGAATAGAATATATAAAATATTAAAACTACGCTAACACATATTAGTACAAGTGCTTAAACAATATAATAAATATGTTAGAAATAAAGAGAATATATGAAAGATATAATTGCTATTATAAATATATTTAAATGACATTTGTATATTAGTTGTACAATATATAGGTAAGTACGATTCGATGATTTTGATATATATTATATATATGGAAATAAAGAATATTTACCCATGTTCTACTGCGCTGCTAGTTGCTTGTTAAGTTGCAGTTGTCCTTAATTGTGTTCCCTCCAAATACTTAAACTTTTTATCCTCAACTAATTATTATTCCGTTTTTTGCTTACATTGCGTCACTTTTTTGATTTCATATATATTATAATGTAACGAAATTATTATTATGCAACAATATTTTAGAGACTTTATAGTTTTATTTTCATATATTTCACATAGTATACTATATAAATTTTCATTTTTTCATTCATTGCTGTAAGGCTCTAAAGGCCTGGTTTTATGTGGAAAAACTCATGGCATTGAAAACTATTTTTGTTCAAACAAATAGAAAAAAATGACACATAAGAAAAAGATAGAAGATTTTACTTGTACTTTCTCATTGCACCAAAATAATGATAGAAGGATATAATATTACATATATTCTACGGTTATATGTGTTTAGTATTGTTGTTGGTGAGCTTAAGCGATTTTTTATGTTGCATCGATTCGTTTTGTCTTGACCCACTTCTTACAATTGTGTTGCAGAGAAGTGCACTCAGTACAAAAAAAAGCAAATATACATATATAAAAATGCAAATAAAAATTACAAAAAAAAAAAACAAATTTAAAAGAAACAGAAAAATTTAACCATATCTACACATTATCGTAACATACACAATATCTTACTGTCTAGAAAATGTTGGCAATGTGCTTTTGAATTTTTTACATTAAAAAGAGATAAATTAAATTAAATTTAAGTATGTATTTTATTTCATTTTATATAATTTAAAATGTTTCTATGTTATTTCTAACTTATTTCTTAACTTTAATTAGCAAATAAATTCTTATACTATATTGAAAAATACTTTCCTACTTTTTTATAAATAACGTATTGTATGTTAATATATTTTTAATTAAATTCAAAAAAAACATAATCATATCATGTATAAAAAGAGTTTATGTTTAATTATTCTTTGATCATACATAAATTTAATTTGATCAGAAATATAAATATATACATAATAAATATAATAAATATATATATTTATAATATATAAAAATATATTTGTTCATAAAATATAATACAAAATTTTTTTAGAGTAGTTACAAGTTTACTTTTTAGTATTAAATGTGTTTTTAGTGAATTTGTGGCTTAATTGAGTTTGTGTAAGAAACTTAAATTGGTTTATTATT
>NC_051847.1:185304912-185464411 GCF_002237135.1 Teleopsis dalmanni | reverse complement strand
TAATTTTAAAGATGTACTGACGTATATAGAACTATCTATAATGAATAGTACTTGATTAATTTATAAAAGTACTTGATTGATTTATAAAAACTGATGTTCATAAGAGAAAACTAAGGAATAACATATTTATATTATGGTATATAATATATATATGATATATAATGACTTTTTTATACATTTATTTAATTATAATATTATTATTATTATGTTGAAGCTGTTTTGAGTTAGTGCACTTGAGCACTTTTACTCTTTCTTAACTCGAGGTATTTTGAAAACCCCTCTTTACGCCTTGACCGGATTATTGTTCATCACTTCATCAGACTAAGCAATAATTGACCTCAGATCTGCATACCTCCCCGAGGAGCCTGTAACCATTTTGAGATTTGATAACGCGATGTTGGTAAGTCTGTATTTATTAATATTATATTATTTATAATATTATTTATTTATAACACAAGAAAACACTAGTTGCAGTGGCCTTCTTTACATTCACTTACAATCTCAGAACACATTATACCAAATAATATAAAGGTATTACATATTTAGGATAAGTAATTAAGTATTAAACTCATTGAAATGTTTTTTTTTTAATATAAAAAAATTTGGCTTCTAATTATAGAATAGCGCAATAATTTATTATATATGTACATACTCTCATATATAAATTTCTTCCGTTATATTTTTATTTGGCACTTCCAGTGGGAATTTGTAAATCAACGGTCTGTAAGTAACATACTGTATATTAACATATTTTTAACTTAACTCCAAAAAAAAGCATAAACACATCTTATGTACATATATAATTAATTTGGAAGGCAATTTTAATTTTTAATGAAAATTCTCTTGTCTTTTCATGCCTGAGGCTTAACTTTTAACCTTAATTTCCTTCAGCTTTTGATTAAAAATCAGTAGCTTTTAAAACATAAACATTAAAATAAAATCAAAAACCAAAACAAAAAAAAAATTTCTAAAAGGTTCTTAACTCCTGTGCAAGTTGACAGGACTCTGTGGCATTTATTAAAAAATCACAATAAAGTTTTGTGGAGTGTGAGTGGTTGCCGTTTGTGTGGTTATGACTTTGACAGTGTTTATTGCATGGTTTCTAGTAGAGAGAATAGCATTTGGAACCACATAAACTTACTGAAACATAAACAATAACTCTAACGTCAACAGGATAACTGACATCAAAACAATACCTACAGCAACAACTAAAACTACAACGACAACTTAAACGCAAACAACAACAACTAAAACAACAACGTGCCGATATGCGGAAGCAAGCATGCAACAGTTGTTTGCAAAGAAAAACAAAACAAAAAAAGGAGTATCCACTTGCGTGTGTGTGTGTGTGTACAGTGTGCATGGAACAGCTACAAATAGAAATAAAAATGGCGCTGAAAATGATGGGAAGAAATACGGGAAGATTTTGTTTACGCAGGCAATGCCTCGTGTTGGCGTAAGGATGTACGTTTGCATGAATGGGTTTGTTGTGCATATTTTAGGAATCAGAATTATGTTGTTTACTTTAGGAATGTGTCATTAAAAATTATAAAAATATAACAAAATGTATTAAAAGTATGAGCGAAAGGAATTGAAAGTTGAAGTAAAATAAAAAAAAACTGTAATAGAAATGTATGAATGAAGCGTTATTTGAGATTATAAAAACGTTATAGAAAATATGTAAATGAGAGCGATTATTTAGACACTATAAATGTATGAAAAATTTAAAAATAGTTAATATTTAAAATAGAATAGATAAAATTTTAGATAGATATATCAGAGAAAATATATTTACAAAAGAATTACCTTTTTAATATGTTAGTTTTGTATGGAAAAAATAGTTAGTCACAGTTTGATATTTAAATAGAATGTAGAATAATTGAATAGAATATATAAAATATTAAAACTACGCTAACACATATTAGTACAAGTGCTTAAACAATATAATAAATATGTTAGAAATAAAGAGAATATATGAAAGATATAATTGCTATTATAAATATATTTAAATGACATTTGTATATTAGTTGTACAATATATAGGTAAGTACGATTCGATGATTTTGATATATATTATATATATGGAAATAAAGAATATTTACCCATGTTCTACTGCGCTGCTAGTTGCTTGTTAAGTTGCAGTTGTCCTTAATTGTGTTCCCTCCAAATACTTAAACTTTTTATCCTCAACTAATTATTATTCCGTTTTTTGCTTACATTGCGTCACTTTTTTGATTTCATATATATTATAATGTAACGAAATTATTATTATGCAACAATATTTTAGAGACTTTATAGTTTTATTTTCATATATTTCACATAGTATACTATATAAATTTTCATTTTTTCATTCATTGCTGTAAGGCTCTAAAGGCCTGGTTTTATGTGGAAAAACTCATGGCATTGAAAACTATTTTTGTTCAAACAAATAGAAAAAAATGACACATAAGAAAAAGATAGAAGATTTTACTTGTACTTTCTCATTGCACCAAAATAATGATAGAAGGATATAATATTACATATATTCTACGGTTATATGTGTTTAGTATTGTTGTTGGTGAGCTTAAGCGATTTTTTATGTTGCATCGATTCGTTTTGTCTTGACCCACTTCTTACAATTGTGTTGCAGAGAAGTGCACTCAGTACAAAAAAAAGCAAATATACATATATAAAAATGCAAATAAAAATTACAAAAAAAAAAAACAAATTTAAAAGAAACAGAAAAATTTAACCATATCTACACATTATCGTAACATACACAATATCTTACTGTCTAGAAAATGTTGGCAATGTGCTTTTGAATTTTTTACATTAAAAAGAGATAAATTAAATTAAATTTAAGTATGTATTTTATTTCATTTTATATAATTTAAAATGTTTCTATGTTATTTCTAACTTATTTCTTAACTTTAATTAGCAAATAAATTCTTATACTATATTGAAAAATACTTTCCTACTTTTTTATAAATAACGTATTGTATGTTAATATATTTTTAATTAAATTCAAAAAAAACATAATCATATCATGTATAAAAAGAGTTTATGTTTAATTATTCTTTGATCATACATAAATTTAATTTGATCAGAAATATAAATATATACATAATAAATATAATAAATATATATATTTATAATATATAAAAATATATTTGTTCATAAAATATAATACAAAATTTTTTTAGAGTAGTTACAAGTTTACTTTTTAGTATTAAATGTGTTTTTAGTGAATTTGTGGCTTAATTGAGTTTGTGTAAGAAACTTAAATTGGTTTATTATTTTAATTTTATATAATTATGGCTATAAACATCACTGATGTTTCAAATTATTTTGACTTCTTCCTGCGATCGGATTATTATTATTGAAATATACAGTAGTCTTTAAATATAATATAAAATGTATAAATATATTATAAAAAATATACATATATAAATAAAAAATATAATATATTTTAATAAAATAATAAAAAAATATATATTTTAATTTTTTAATAAAATAATTTTAATGCTACCTTCAAAAAACTGTTATTATTTAAAAAATTAAATAATTTATGAAATAATAAATAAATAAATAATATAAAATATATTATATAAAATATAAAAAATATGATATAAAAAATATAAAACATTTTTCAAAATATTCTGTTATTATTTAACAAATTAAATAATCAATTAACAAAAATTATATGTATTTTTATACAAATAATAGACTAAAAACAAAATTACAATAAAAAACATATTAAAATAAAAGTTAATAAAATAAAAATAAGTTTAAATTTCTTATTAATTATTCAACAATAATTACTAAGCAATATATTTTGAAATTATGCAATTGAAAATAAATTGTACAGAATACACCTTATACCTTAATCTAAGTTGTGTGTAATATTATAAAAAATATAAATTTAAATAATTAATTCATAAGTATTTATTTGCCTTTAATAATATTTATGGAAACGTTTTCCTCTAGATTTTAAATATTTTTAAAATTATACATACTTAGAAATACTAAGAAATGAAAAAAATAAAAATTAATTTCTAAGAATATTTCAGCTTAAAAGGTACTTTCAAAGCAAATTCTAAGCCTCTACAAAATTCCTCAATTCTCATTTCACTGCTAGGTACTTGCCCTACTAACATTTTTCGTTTTGTGTACATAAGTTGAAATATAAAAAAGTTCATTTGACAATGAAATGGTTCAGGTGCATAACAGTTTGCAGAACGGTAGGTGGTCTTTGTATGTAGATTATAGGTGAGTGGGTTTAAATGAAAGCTTCACTTGACGTACTTTTGCTGAACCGAATATGACAAAAGATAAAGTCTAATTAAACTGATAAACTAACGCAAAACAAACTGTGCGACAAAGGCCAATTAAAACTTAAAAATAAGTTTTTAAGTGTACGGATAAGTTGAAGAAAAGTTTTTTTATTTAAAGTGTTTAAACAGAATTCCGAAAGGTGTTAAATGCAATTACTTTAACCAGATAATCAATTATGAACTTCAGTCAAAAGTTGTGTTTCCAAATTTACTACCAAAGCATAAAAATTTAATTCTATAAAGAACAGTAGAATCGCTGATTATGTATAAAAATAATAAAAGATTTCTAAAACAATAAATAAATATCTAATAATAATAAAATAATGTATAAAATTTTATGGTCTTGTCTGAAAAAAGCAGTAAAAAATATTTGATTTAATAATATTTATTTTATAGACAAAAAGAATAACTCCGTAATCTAATAATAAAAAATGTAGTACCATTTGCTAAAATTCATTTAAACTGTTGAATCAGACATTGAAAAATGGCTTTATTATAAAGTGGACTTACTTATGGATGTATTTATGTTTCAACAAAATACAATGGAAACACTTTCAGTCAATTGTAATCGAACATACATCCATTATGAAGTACACTCACTAAGCAGATATATATTAATCATAGTGGACAGCAGCATTTGTACCAATTCACAGCTCTAAAAACGATGGAAAAAAGAAACAGTCTAAATGCCAGCTAATAGCACTAACAGAAAAATTTTGAAAAAAGAAAATACAATATAGAAAAATTGTGCCCATTGTAGAACATTGTTTCTTCACCTACAGAAGTACTGCGAAAGGGAGAAATATTTAGAAATATTTAATGTATTTAACAAGGATCAGTAGAATATTCAATAGTTTCGATTCGATAGACCGAATAATAATATAAAGCCAAAGAAATGACGTTAAATATCATTTGTATTATTGGCGTGGACTAGCGGTTGAGAAAGACTATACTAGAGCATTAAAGAATATTTTCAACATCATTAACTGAAGTAACAACAACTGAAACATGTTGGGTCCAATGCAGAACATATTTTAATGTTTGACATTATAAAATGTCTATGCTGAAAGGTGTTTTGACATTATGTTATGTGGGGCTCCATAGCACAATGTTTGGGTTCGATATTAAGTTTTTCATTTTAGTGGTATTTTTAAATTTCAAAAATTATTCTGAGATTAAGAAAACTTTTGTGTTAATTAGAACGTGATAATGTTGAACTTAATACTGAAAATAATTTTATTAATAAATATTAAATTCTTATTAATGTAAGAACAATGTTAATATTTATTTCTGATTACATATAGTGTGGACGTGAGCCTATTCCGTACGGAAAAAAATAATTATAATGAATTAAGATTTAAAAGTTGATTATGTGTGTACTACGGAACAATCAGTCGAGGAATAAGTAATAAATTATAAATAGTATAATCACAGAAACAAATTAAAATTTTTACCGAACAATATTGTATAAAGTATTATTACAAATATATATAAAAAAAAAAAACATTCAAGGGGTTTAGGGAAGTGCAATGACATATATTTTGTGGCCGAATTACTCTGCAACTACTCAAAACCTTGTTTTGCTCTATTTAAAATGAGTCAGTTGACGAACGAGTCGCACGCTGCACTAACTTCTTCATCTTTTTATGAAAAAAGTCTTGGTTGAGTGCTTCATATACTATGGTCCGAAAAGAGTCGCGACCATCGACCGTCTGACTTTTCTAAATTTACACAAACGATAGTGCTCGAATTGTTGTGTTCATTCGAATGACTAAATTTTTATGAGACTTCTATTTTATAAAGATACTTCGATCATTTTAATTGTTAACGAATTACTATATTGTGGAATCTTCCCTCTTTTATAAAACAATACTTAGCAAATTGATCGCGTTTGTATGAGAGAAAGACCTTTGCTCTATCGATTACAGTTTGATTTTTGAAGTTCGATGAAATCTTACCGTTGTTGAAACTTTTTAGATTATTCTTTACATTATTCGAATTTCATTCAACCTAATTATTAAATTTTCGGAGTGCTTTTGATGCAGATGCAATTCGTTTTTCCGATCACCACTATCAGTTTCGTTTTAGCGTGCTATGGTACCAGACACGAAAATTTATCTACATTGAGTCGTTTGAGGATTCTATCAATAGTAAAATATGGTTTCCAATCAAAAAAGCGAGTTCATAGTATAATATATCTGATTTCTATCACAAATAAAATGTTTTTTCAAAAACAATAGTATCAGCTGTGATTATAGGAAATATCGCTACAGTGTTTACATCAGTTTAGCAGTCTGAGAAGCAGTCTGAGTTTGTTATCTGCAGATCAATTTGGCCACTCTATATTATTTATGAATAGATGTAATACGCTTTCGATATTTACTTGTAAACATAATTAATACAACAAAAATATTAATAGATTAAGTTTAATATAAAATAACGATATATCTAATGATACTATTAGAGTTTGGTGAATTGATAAAATGTTATCAGCTGTGTGTGGTGGATAAATTAAGGCAATAAAATTAATTAACAAAACATTTTCTCAGCGATTTCTATTTTTTATTGTTATTTTCTTTATTAATTTCAAAAAAAAAAAAAAAAAAAAAAGAGAAGATATTTTCTTCTAAACAGAAAAAAGGAATTATCTATTGCAGTACGCTGTACGATACCACAAGTAAAGACTATATATGCTTATTGTAATTTTTCTTAATTAATAAAACAACAATATTATTTAAAATAATTTGGCTGGATTTTTTTGTTTTATTTGATTTTAAATTTTATTATTACTTAGATTCATTCAAATTTATTCCATTTTTTTTACCTTATTGTATATCATTGGTTTTACTTTTTTTATTTTTATTGTATTTTATTTATTATAATTTTATTTTAAATTTATTTTTCGATTTGTTTATTAAAATGGTTTTTTATATATTTTTAATCTGGCTGAAGGTCTCTTCTAGTTAAATAATTAAACGTTTCGTCTATATTGTTCTATCGTCTATATTGTAGAATATAGATATATATGTTGTACAATATAGACGATATAATACTGTACAATATAGATGATAGAATAAAGACGATGACGTATTGTAGTCCTAATGATGACTCCCAAGGAGATTCGAAATATGTAGTATAATAAAAAATTTTAAACGTTTAATTTCTGTATTTTATTTCAATTTACTTTATTTCAATTTACTTAATTTTATTTTATTTAATGTAGCATTCTTTTAGTTTTTAAGATATTTTTTAAATAATTTGATTTTTATAAAAATTTGTTTTCTTAATTTATTTTATTACATCATTTATACTATTTTTTATTATTTTAAATTGTTATTTCATTTTATTATTTTTTTTTATTTTATGATATTGTTTATATATGTATAGTACATATTTTTTTTTATTTACTTTGATTGTTTACTCTGTTGCGTATCGTTTAACTGGCAGAGAAAAGAATAAAGATTCGATTTTGATTATTAAGTTAATAAAGAATTAACAATTTTTTCTTCATCGAAATTTGTTGTATGTCTAAAACCAATCATTATTATAAAATTATATAATCACTGTATTATAGTATTAAATAATAATAAAGTCTGCCTAAAAGCACTAATGAATGCATAATATGTATAAACTAACATGATATTTTTACTATGATTTTAATTTTTTTTATTATAATATAATATTTTAAAATTGCATAACTAAAAATTTTAAATTACCTAATTTAAAAAAAAACTAGCACATGATGCAGACAAGGTCAAAACTATTGAAATTGGGTTTTTTTTTGTAAAAATCAATAAAAAAAAATAAATATGTCAAGTTGATTATAATATAAATTTTGATGCAGTTCATTTATTATTTATATGTAAAAATTAATTTTGCTCAGCTTCAATCAAATTTTAATTATAATTTAAATTGAATTAATTTATTTTTTTTTTTAATGCAAGTGCACATGCAATTCCCTTTGTTTTGTTTTTGGCGTTCGCACTTAAATCGATAAACGGTGCTATAAATTTGATTACTTAATACTTTCGCACTTTCAAAACATTTCGATTTTGTTTGATATTTTTTTAAATATCTTAAATTAGCTTTAAATTTTTTTTTTATCTTTCATTAGCAACGTTACACAAATTGTCACAGAAATCAATCACATTTTGCTAATATTTCTAACACTGTTTGCTTTGAATTGTTGTAGCACATTTTTCGAATATCAAGGGTAACAGCGTAATGAATGTGTAAAGAAAAAAATTATAAAAATACGTAAAAAGCCATCGTGGTCGTTATATCATCTCACATTGCCCCCAGCGCCTAAGACAAACCCTCCACAGACACGGGAATATGTGTACGTGTACAAAACAATTCTTTTGCGTGGTGTATTTTTTTGTTTTTTTTTTGTGTACATGTATGTATGTTTGTAAGTGGCTCAGCTGTGGGTGGCGTTTGAATTAGTGTGGTGGGTTGTTTTTATACACTTATTTATAACTGCTCAACCCACCACTGTGGCACGTTATTCTGCGGTCAATGCTTTTGTTCAAAAAACGGTAACAACAACACTAACAACAAAAAAATTTTATTCACACATTTAGTAAAAAGTTTTCCGTATTATACAAGTGAAGAGTTAACAGCTGCAGGATCAAAACGAAACTGTTGACATATAAGCAGAGGCATCAGCTTTATATTTAGCAAATTTTGACATATCTCACGCATGTCAAATGCCACTCATTGGCATTTATTTACGGTATTTATAGCTACGGTATTGTGAATACAGTGGATGTCTGGATTAAAAACCAAAAACGGTAGAATAAAGTTGACAAAACAAGAAAGCATTAATAGATACAAAATTTTCAATCTTAAAAATTTTGTTACCAGTGCTGTAGTAACTCGGCTTACATGTTACATCTAGCTTATTAATGTTATATATAAAACGAACTCCATATTTTGATGAAAATTCAAACCTGGATAATTATTTTGATAAGTCGTTTTTCTTCGTTATCATTTTTTCGACCATATATTAAAGTTACGTCTCTGTTCTTTTATATTTTGTACTTGTCATGCGTTATAAGTATCATGCTGATTTTATAAATAAACTGACAATCTATATAATAAATATTTTTGAACTCACCAAATTGTATATGTAGTATAGCGTCTACAAATCCACATAATATTTCTTGTTGATGTTTAGAGCGTTCGCGTTGTACTAACGCTTGCTCCAAACAATAGCCCATCAAAATCACTTTCACGTTAAGTATAGCGACCGTATCAATCAGAGTGGGCACATTTTGCCTCTTTAAGCTTTTCATATTTTGTCGCAAATCCATTGCTATATCTGTTATATCTTCTAACTGGTGAAGCCTCCGTAAATTTCTTGAGCTCTTACTTGTCTCTGCTTGCTTCTTACTGTAAATGTCCCACAATAAAGCACTCAACAGTTGTTTTACTGTACTGCTAAATAAAAATTTCAAGTAACCATTGTTTTTTAAATTAAAATATTTTTTTTCAAGCTTAATTTATTGTTTTTTTAGTTTCGATAAGAATTTGTGCTTACCCCATTTTAAAGCTTCAGTGGTTTTGTACTTAGAATTGAAGTTAATACTACCTTATGAATAGAATTAAAATAATTATCACTTAATTTTATTAGAGGATTACGGGTTTCAAACGAATTTTGTTTAAAACTTTTTATATTAAAAATATAACAAATCTTTTTTAAATAATTGTAGAAAATTTCATTAATTATTTTAAAGTTATTTTTTTTTATTAATATGTATATTACTTGAAATCTACGATTTCTTCTTAGATAACAGCTAATCATAACTATCCAATAAATTGTGTTTGAACGAGTTTTATTGGAAAAATAATTAAATTTGGGTTTAGCGTGAAAACTCTAAAATCTAAATATTAGAATATTGAAGTCCCTTACAGACGTCAAACTTTATTATTAATTTCAATTGAAGTAAGTGATTTTTAATATGGTTTGAGCAACGACTAGAGGTTAAATTATAATGTTTTGAAGTATACATATCTAAATACCACTATTTATATTGTCAACGTATAACACTGTGTCTACACTGACTTTGACAAGATTTTTATACACATTCCCGCGTTTTTCACTAACAAACACAAATTTTTGAATCCCGACAAAGTTCGAAAATGATACGTATTTAGCCAGTGTAGACGTCTAGTAAGGTGAATGGATCGAATGCAACGAGTATCGTTACGTGTTTGCAGATAAGGAACATATTTTAGAAGTAATGATTTATATATTTATAAAGTAGTAATTTTCTGAGAGAAGATCTCGTTAATGTAAAAAAATTTAAAAGATTGTTGGATTCATTTTGTTAGATCTAGAAAGTGGAGATCTTTATTTAATTTCTAGAGGTCATTAGTATGTATATTAAGAATGATAGTACAGAGGTATTGTTTCTTCAATTAATAACTAAGCACATATACTGACAGAGAGGATAGAACTCTTAAAATGTATAACTTTATATAAAACGAACTTAAGTGTTCTATGAAAATAAATATTCATCAAAATTCAGTAGTTGTTTAATATTCTAAGAAAACTTTCTTCATGAGGATTTAAATCTAAAGCTAATTCAGAAAGACACATTAGTACTAATCTTAGTACTTATATTTATTTATACCAAAACTTTCTAGTATTTTGTACAAACATTTGCGTAGTACTTACTGTATGAATCTATTGTAGACAATCCTATAATATAAGATAGGAGGAATTGCTGCTTTTAAGATAACGTATATCTTAAGAGCATCTTGTGTAATCCTTATTAAAATACTTTGCATAACCTCTTTAAATTATTCCAATTTATATTTCATTATACGTAACGATGTTTTCGGGGACGAGACTTCCGATGAGTTTACTGCTCGGTAAAAAAAAAACAAACTTATATGACTCTTTTAATATACTACTTTGTCAGTCGGTTGACTTTTTTTTAAGTAAAATAAATAATACACTATGTTTAGCAGATTAATATATTGTTATATATTATAATTGTAGAAACATATCAATTTTTATTTAGACAACAAATTTTAAAACAAAATATATATGTATTTACAGCAAGTAACCCATCAATACTCAATTCAAAATTTGAACTCTCAGAGGGTCGCTACATAGATTAAGCATCAGTAGTAGTTACGATCAGGATTAGTGTTGAGAGAAAAGTTGCGATACATTCCAAAGCGACTAGCAAAGTTGGTAAATTTCTGCGACAATGGAAAATGACTATAAGGAACGGTAAAATGATTTGGTGGAAAGTAACCATATTCACTGTTACTGGTACGGTACAAAGGATCTGCGTACTGCTCCTTATCAATACCATAGTTGGCGTAGTAAACTACAACACAGATTTATAAATATTTTTTATATTTTTCTAAAAATATATTGACTAACTTACTGCAATCTTTAGCACATCCTTCAACAGTGAATTTATCATATTGAGCTCTGCGATTCACAGTGGATTTGTTTTTAAAAAACTTCGCATACTCCTCCTCGAAGTTTGCACCCTTCAGACTATCGCAAAAGTTCTCACACATTTTACCAAAGTTTAATTAGACAATTTTTGTTAACCTTCTGATCGAGAAAAAATTTTATTCTGTTTTATATAAAATTTTTAATAAAGTCATTACTTTATATTGATAAAATGTTTAAAAATTTCCATGGCAACTTCAATGTAGAGCTATTTGAATTGTAAATAGTAACGTATTTAAATAGAATGCTTACGTTATTAAGTTAACGTTACGTTTGTAACGTTACTCTAAATAATAAATAAATAATTCTGGAGCATGCGTGCTCTTTCAGATTATTGATTTTTGATATTTAACTTTTACTTTAGTTGACTTTCTCGCTTTGGGTGCACAAATTGTTTAGGAATTGATGAGATATTATTGAAATTTATTATATTATAAAAATAATTATTAATAAAAAATATATTTTTGTATAACAAACATCGAAATATAAGTGTTTTGAAGAAAAAGAAATGTGTAAATTATCAAATTTTGTGAATTTTATTATCTGCATTGCGACATTTAGTCAAACCTTGGATTCTGGTATGGCTATTAAACGTGGGCCTCATCATCCACGTAGTGAACAGTCAAAGACACGAAGAGTTGATCAACATTTAACTCATGAGGAACAGTGAGTACTGATTTATCCATTATATGAAATTAGTCTTCTTGAATAATGAATTTACATATAACATATTTTAGTCGCATTGAGGATGATTTGAAAGAAATGGGCATAAGTGTGAATCCAGAAGAAATGACTGAAGAAGAAAAGAATTTTTACTATTTTAAGGTAAAGATATATTGTATTTGTAAGTAAATTTTAATTAAAAAAAAGTAGAATAACATAACTAAGTGAATTTAAAATTAAAAAAAGGGTTTGGCTCGCATGTAAAGGAATGTAATATATAACATACTATATAAGTACAAGTGCATTAAATTGTTATTTTAATTGAAATATTTTAAACATTAGATACATTTTAAGAGAATGAAATCATCAGTGCTAAAACAGTATAATGTTTTATGTGTATCTTTAATATTATTAAAGGCTAAAATATTGATAAGTTTCTTCTAGAGTAGTTTTGCTTAGATCTGGAATTTTTTTCGCAAAATGTTGAATATCTTTTTCTAATCATAAATAAATAATATAAAAAATAACGTCATTAGTTATCAGAGGATTCGAATAACATTACATTTTTCAATTAAACAGTTATTTACGTCTTGAAAATTCAATTTACTGCATCTATCTCTGGATAATTCTTCCGTTGGTTCTTTTACAGAAAGGCGAACATTCTGCACACATATTTTGCTCTTTAATCAAGACAATACATTTCGTAAATATTGATAAATTGGGCAAGGAACTGCTATCCTATTAAGTTTCTCTAGATTATCTATTAACTAGATTATTCTCTAGATTATTCATATCCCTATTTTTTTCTGTTCATTAACTATTTTCTGTTTATGAACCTACAGATATGTCTCGGCAGGAAAAAGTTTGGGTAAAATGAAGTAAATGTTTCATCACTGAAACAAATGCCTGTTTTAAGAACCTTGACAAAACTTATAATTTGAAAGGCATTTGTAAAAACGTTAGTCTAAATATATTGAGTTAAAAGCAGACACTGAAAGTCACTAAGTTGTCACCGATAAATAAGATTTATAAAAATTTTTATAAACATTGACTAAAAAAACAATAAATGTTATAATAATCAATAAAATTTATTTTAATCTTTTTACAGATTCATGACAGTGATAATAACAACGCATTGGATGGCTTAGAGATGTTACAAGCAGCTATGCATCAGGATGATAGCTTTAAGAGAATAGATAGAGATAACTATTTACAAAACACCAGCGATGAATTAAATCACATAATTGGTAAATTATTTAAGTTTTTATATAATTTCAATATAATGCAAGAAAAGATCTTACCGATTCTAGAGGTCATTGATGAGTTCCTGCAAATAGCGGATGAAAATAAAGATGGATTTCTACATTATCCGGAATATGTGAAAGCAGTTGCCGGTGCGCCGGAGCCATTTTAAATAAAAGTGCATTATAACTTTTTCTTAATAACAATTTTTAAAGTATATTTAATATATATATTTTTAATAGTTTACGCGTTAGCTAATTTAAACAAATATACAAACACACAAGCAAAATGCCAAATAACATTACTAATAAATAAATAGTTAAATTGTTTTTCTTTTTTATTCTCACATAAACATTTTTTATTACAATACAACGTAACTTATTAAGACTGTAAATACTCAAAATTATAATAAAATAGTTAAAAATTATTTAAATAATTTATAAATTTGTATTTAACTTATTAGTAAATTTCTAATGAAATAAAATTGCTCACAATGCTATAGTAAATTTAATTTTTTTCTTTTATTTATTCTTAAATATATTTTTTATTTAAAATAAAATTATATTATTTTTTTATCATTATATTTAGAAAAAAATTATTTTATAATTTAATATTTAAATCTTCAGAGTAGCCCATCGCATTTAAAAGTCGTATTACAGGGTACTCCACGGTAACCATCGTGGGCTGCTTTTTCCACTAATACAAGAAGATCGTTATAACGTGGATTACTAAAAGAATTACTGTAAAATGTAAAAAAAGTAAATTTATTAGTAAATTAATCGTTAATTAATTAAGAATTATTTTTTGTCAATTCTGTTAAGTTGATTGCCAAGTGGAATACTATAACTTTGATTTATTTTCAGCTACAAAATATAATACTATCAAAAGATTGAAGATTCGGCAAAATTGCTGTAAATGATTTTATTTTAAGTAATTTATTTTATTTTATTTAACACGAAATTTGAAATGTTTCAAAAAGATGAGCAAATGTGTATAATTAACTTAACATTTAACTTTATATTTTATAGTGGTCTATCCAATACATTATAAAAAAATATATTTACGTATATGTTATTAATACCCACTTTTCAAACTTTTTAATGCCTTCCATTAAGGCTTTGGCTGCTTTTGCATACTCATATGCTACTTTCGGACTCTCACATGCAGCTGCATAAAGGCAATCATCTATTCCAGCCCCTTGAGCTGCCAGAAATCCAGTAATAAGATATGCTTCACCTTCATTGAGACCATATTCATATACTTCATAATCCAATATAAAATGAAAGCAAATGTAATATAAAAGAAAACTTTAATATTTTAAAATAATTTTATAATTACCATCACTGCTTCTATCAATAGAACGTCCATAGCCGTAACCATAACCGCCCCAATGACCAGCGCCCAACATACCAGCAGCAAATATTAGAATCTTTAGTAGTATTATTATCAGTAAGTTTGTGAGATTCAAACTTAGAACCTATATATAAAGAAAATTAATACTTTTGTTCACATATATTTATATAGTATATAGATATAAGACATACTAAGAAATTGTAAAAAAGTGATTCCATATATTTTTAAACCAGAGAAGGTGAAATTGTTGATTTAATGGATACCATATAAATCCTTATATATAATATATATATTGACGCAATAAAATTACTTATTTATATGCATATATATCTTTAGCTTCTCTGTATGGTAAAAATCTACTGTCTAACTAACAAAGCTAATCGAATAATATTTTATAAGCAGATTCTTAACAGATCTCTCTAAGTGAAATTGAAATCTAAAAAAAATTGTTACCAATATCATAAAGTGACTATAATGTATAACTACCGCTATCTTAAAAAGTCAAATCAAAATTTTTTTATCCTTCATTCATTCTTGGTACTTAGTACTGAGTAAAGAATAATCTGACGTACTTTAAAATTGAAATTTATCTGGATATCTATATTTATGGTAGTTTTCAGTCAGTATCTGATATACTTTCAAATTCAAATTTTAGATTAATCACACAAAATGTGTGTTCTTAGATATATGTTATACGGTATTTGGATACCTATATCTAGCGTAGTTTTTACTCAGTATGCATTCATTACATCGATGATCTTTTAATTTAAGACACTCTCCTGCTCTGCATTACTTAGAGTTAGGCTACAACTTTTGCCTACTCTAATTTTTTACAGTGTAATAAGTTTCGTAGTCAAATGATAATTAATCATTTTTACTTCAAAATTTTACGAGGAACCGTGTAATCAAATAAGATTGCCTGATTGAGTAGTTGTATTAATATTTTTTTAAAGGATTAATGTATTGCAAGGGATATTCAATAAGTTTATTTCTTGTATATTACGGCAAAATTTTAAACTTTAGACTACTAATTTTTTAATAACACATTAACAAAATAAAGTAATAGAATTATTTAAAATATTTGATAAATTTAAATTAATTATTTTTTTCGTCATTTGCATACTTGGCTGTTTCCAGCTGAACGATTTATTAGTTCTTTAGCCATTTGTACAGCAACATGTCCTGCTGGACTGGAAACAATATTTTGAACTCCTTTTAGCCAAGTAAATGGCTTTTCCATTATTTCATTTTCACTTGAATTATTCACTTCGTAAGCTGTTATTTCACTCATAGCCTGATGAGCAGCAAAAACCAATAGAACATAAACAGTAAACCGACACATTATATATATATATGTACTATGTTATCTATGATGGATACAATAATATTCTAAATTTTTCAAATTATTAATATACTTTATATTAATATTTAATATTTGATTAATATGCCTTTGAAAACACTCGAATTTTGCGTGATTTGTGATGTGCCGATACCGAATGTTGACTAATTTTTATTACAAGGTAATGCGTTTTTTATACCAAAATAAAGTGTAGTAGCTTAATACTCATACTATTGGTTAAGGAAATCAGGAATGTAATTTAAGATACACCGTTCACATGCATTTTACCTGCATTGTCGCATTGTTAGCATAAAATTTGCCATAATTTTGCAGGCTTCGCTGGGCACGCAAGCAAAAGTGCAAGTGAGCCAAAAATGTTTAACTGCAGATAAATTACCTGAAAGTGCAAGTGCATTTCTTTCAAAAATTTCTGTAATATTTTCATAGTCAATTACGAACGCAGGCAATTGTGCATTTAAGTGATATAAATATCTTAAAATTATTTGTTATGAATGCCAACTGACAAAATAAGCAACAATTAAGCGTCGATGAAAATAAATAAAAATTTCTGCTTCAAGGATTCCATTAAAATGTTTACAAAACGTCAGGTAAACGTACTCAAAGTTGTTGGAAGGAAATGTTTTGTTGATATTAGTAAAAACGACAAAATAAATCAAATTAATCTACAGAATTAACCAAAAAAAATTTTTTTTCATGTAATGAGATAACTGTTAAAATTGCACAGAAAAAAAATTTTATAATAATTTAATAATATTATACTATAAAGAGATTTTTTGGAACAGTAGTGAACTACAACAACAAAAATTTTATTTTTTTTAAATATTATTTTAATTAATTAAATTTTTGGCTGACCATATAGTTGTTTCGAGTATTGCCAAATACCCATCATCAGTGGTCTTGGAAATAATTCTTGTATTTAATTATTCGTAAATAATTAAACTACCAGGAATCGAACTCGGGTCGTGCTAAATGCGAAGCTCAGAATCAGCGCACCTGATTCTGGCCCTGCATATTTTTCTGGAGTTTTGTTACTTTTGCTGTGATAGTTTTTATTAACAATTTTACTTGCTGTGTTTACACTAAACCGAAATCATAAACCAGCTGTAGAATAATTGAATTAATTAATTAATTATATTTTTTATTTTTAATTGTTAAATTTTAATACTATTCTGTTCGTAGAGGCATTATTTGTTGCTTGATTTGTTCTTTCTTATGTATAGAACCTAATCTAGAAACGTAATGCTGAGAAAGTCATGCACGGGCGAGACCAATATTTTGTTAATATAAGTTGTAATTTAACGTCAAATTTTCCAGACGAGAATGACTATTATATTTTAATAGAAACTTATTATATTTCATAAATATTATTATATATCATAATATTATAAATATCATAATAAGATTATATTATTATTATATATTATCATATTTCATAATATTATATTTGTATATTTCCTTCAGTTAAATATTGGTTAAATTGCAATATAGTTGTATTCACATATTAAACATAATTCAATTTGTTAAAATGATTGGTTCTTAACAACACTAAAGATCAAAAAACTTTAAAAAGGTCCATTCAATCCATTTCTGGTTGCAGTGCATAAAGGTTTTTTGATCCTACCCTGTTTTGCAATCCACACAATAAATATATAATATTAGTGTCTAAATAAATTGAATAATAAACTAATATAATATCCAAGAAAAAAAATATTCATCACTTA
This sequence comes from Teleopsis dalmanni, assembly GCF_002237135.1. NCBI lineage: Eukaryota > Metazoa > Arthropoda > Insecta > Diptera > Diopsidae > Teleopsis > Teleopsis dalmanni. Next base: position 185,446,280 of record NC_051847.1, on the reverse strand, counting down.
TATATGTTTATATAAAATCAAAGTATAAATAGGTACCATTCAGAGTAGGTTCCTGCAAAATATTAAATTAAGATAATATTCAAGAAAAATATCCATCAATTATATATGTTTACATAAACTTAAAAAAACAATATGTTCTCAAAATTGATTAGAATTACAAATATTTTGGAAACAGAACTATGATTATATATTAAAGCACAAATCATCTCATTAAACACCCAAAAAGTTATTTTAGGAGTCTCACTATATTTTCTTAATTATACTCTTTATATTTTTTGTGTTGTTCTTATTGTTTATGGATTAGATTATGGAGTTTTGCCTAGATTGTATAACAAAAGATTAAAAACTTGTAGTTCGGTTTCTACTGAAAGTGCTAACAGACTCCTATATTTTTGAGCAGATGTTTCAATGGTATATCGACAAGTTGAAAAGTAAGTGACCGTCAATCACGATCTATGTCTCTGTTGAAAACTACAGACAACGCAACCTCATTGTTTGGTAGATTGGTTCCTCACAAGCCTGCTTCAACCTTATTCCAATAAACTGACTGTGCAGGAGTTGCTAAGAATAGGAATAAGTGGAGTTCATCAATCACTTCCCATGTCTCTATTTAGAACTACGGACAAAGCAACTTCATTGTCTAATAGATTGTTTTTTTACAAGCCTAACTTGATATGAAGGACCAAATAGTTTAACAAGCATACCACAAAGAGTTATCGTAGATTTCGAGTAGTTTCGCACCTTCTCAAACTTGAGACCATTAATATAAGTAATATTTGTCTCTGATTGGATCGTTAATATAAGTTGATACTTGCATTAATGTTCGAAATTTTTGTTTCCATTGTAATTAGGTATATGTAATTATATAATATATATAATATATTATTAAGAAAATTTTGAAGAAACAGGCTTTTTTGGAAATGTTTAAAAACTTATTATCTGTATTATGTTTTATAAGTTTTATTACTCTCTAAAATTTTTAGGCGAACATCGTCACATTCATGACGTCTTGATTAAAATAATTAAAATAAAAACGGAATTTGGTGTGTTCAAAAAATATTATTTAATTATATTAATCACACAGAATCGGACGATTTAAAACATTGTCACAACATATAAATGTCGTCATACATATAAATGTCGTCATACATATAAATGTCAGTCATACATATGTGCCATTAAATATGACGAAATTGTGAACGACATACATAATTATTCACTAACAAATAAATATATGCAATTAAAATAAATACCACTATACAAAAATAACGCCAAAAAATTCATAGAATGCACAACTGATTTATTTATGACTATTAAAAACTTGTCATATAAGTCAAGTAATCGTCACACTTTAAATTGCATGACAACAATAAGACTATGACGGTCATACTCGTATATATATGACACCACTACTCTCAAGTTCTCAAATATAATCTTTTTGAGATTTGTATTGAACAGTCTACGGTTCTTGATGTGTCGGAGTGATCAAAGTCTATAGTGTCGCATAAACTGAATGACGTCACTCAGACGGCAAGTAGATAAAAAGATAATTTTGTACAATACTGTTAACAGATGAAAGAGTTTTTCTTTAAAGAATACATAACTAAATATTTTAGGAATATTTTAAGAATATTTAATATCGATTTAAAAAGAATAAATGGAATAATGTAGGAGTTTTCCATTTAAGAAACGATATTTTTCTTCAACTTAACTCTTTTAATGTGCTTTATATTTTGTTTAATTTATAAAGCAATTAAATTAAAAAATATGTTAATTAATTAAAATTTGATTAATTATTTAAATATTAAATGAAAGACATATATTTGCATCCATTTTAAAAATGTAATATTTTTATAATTTTATTTTGTTTTTCATCAACTCATTATTGTATCCTTTAATAATTATACTCATATTCATAAATATGTATAAATGTGCGTATATTATATACGCTTAATTACATACAACACATACATAATACAATACAATAGATAAATATTTACTTTTAATAATTTTACTCACACTTTATTGTTAAATATGAATTTTAGTATGAATTTTTATAATAATTTTGTATATATTGTTCAGCATTTTATTGATGTATCACTCATTTACGAGTGATATTCATTTACGAGTGCTACTCATTTACGAGTGTTTAAAATGAGTATTAATTGCCTTAATATGTGATTGAGTGAATTAGTGAATGATTTATATTAGTGATATATGCAAATTTATATATGTATATATAAATAAGATTTTAACAGTTATATTACTTGTGTTAATTTAACATAAAATTTATGATATATGTAATTTCAATATGCTATAATTTGTGGGCGTGTTTACACTGATGATATTTATTTAATGCTATGTTATATATATAATTTTGCTATATTTTTGTAACTCTTACTTAAAAATTAATCATTTAAATAGAACTGTATTGCATTAATTATAATTAAGGTAAATGAATTATATGTTTTTGTTACAATTTGATAATTATTTATTTGTTTTGTTGGGTTTGTTTTCTTTGTTCATTATTAGCATATAGTTTTTATTTGTATATATATTGTATTAAACACTAGAAGTGCATTATTTAGTATACGTTTATCTACTTGAGATTAAAATTAGTTTCCAATTTTCCATTTTTATATATAATTTTGTATTTTTAATTTTAAATAACATTAGCCAAAATCTCACAACAGTTAATAATCAATTTAATAGTTTAAATAAAGAATTTTATTTTTTTTTATATATGTTATTTACTTTCATATTATTTGTAATAATTGCATATAACGACTTTTTAATATAAGTAATTAAGTTTGTATGTTCATAGCTAATTGAAATATGCTTATGCACAACCAAAATTTACTAATGAAGAAGAAAAACTATTATTTTATATATTTAAAAATTTGACTATTTTACTTAGATTAATTTTTAAAAATTGTACTAATTTTCAAAATTAAAATATATTAATTTATTTTATTTTATTTTATTTAAAAACATGGAATAAAAATGATATAACATTTTTGTATATATTGTATATTGTTATGTATAATTATCTATAAGGAGCAATTATCTCGTTAGACATGTGCGTTTCTTAATATCTTAACAGCTCCTTTCGAACATAAATTTAAATAATACTATTTTTTTTATGCATTCAATTTCCTTTCTTTTATTTGTATTTTAAGCAAATTGTTACATTTATATCTATATTATTGAGTAATTTAACAATAAATTATATGATTTCCATAGCGAAATGAGTGAAAAGCCAATATCTGTTTGAGTTCGTTGTTGCCGATATTGCAATTTCCATAACTTCTCAAACATACATTAACGTTTTTTAATTGTTTTTAAAAACTTACTCAAAATTTTTATTTATTTAAACTTAACGTAACATTGCTTGCATTAACTTTTTAATTATATTTTACTATTTAAGATTTTATTTTTTATAATTTTTCTATAAATTGCATATTTAAAACAATAAATGAATGGAGCTAATAATATTTCAAGAACTGTTAGTTAAGTTTGTAGTTATAATAATTTTAATATATTAGTAATATTAATAATAATCATAATAATAATTTTATAACTATGTATAATATTTATATATATATAATTATAATTTTTTTAAATATAAATTTATAATAAATTTTTATAATTGTTGTTGTTTTCGTATATTGTCATATAAATTTTTACAAATTTTTTTCTCATCAAAATTTGTCTTCATTTCAATTTTGTTTTTTAGTGTGTCTCATGTTGGAATAACAATATATAATAATAATTTTTATATATATGTATATATTATATATATATATTAAATAGTTTTGTAGCATTTAATAACATTTAATAATATTATTTTATTATAATCTTTAACTCCATTTAGTTTTTAATTAAAATCGAAATTTTTTCGCAACATATATTTAAAAAAGTTTCTTCTTTATAAATATTTCAAAAACTTTAAAATTTATCATAAAATTTAAACAGTCCAGTTTTTTTTACCAATCTTCTAATGTTTTATTATTATTTTATTTTAATTTTTGCTAAAATGTTTATTGTTTGGTTTTGGTGGTTGTTGTTCTAAAAATCTATTTTTGTGTTGCTATACTATAGTTTATAGTTTCCAAAGTTTAAAATTATTTTAATAATATATAATTACTTTATTTTAAAAGAAAATATTTTCCAAAATTTGTCACAAAACAAGGTTTTCTAACAAATTCGAATATATTATATAGTAATTTCAATTTGAATTTATAAATTAAATAAGACAAATATAAATAAAAAAAAAATTTTTAACTAAATACTTTAAAAATAAATGGTAAATAATCAAAAATATTTTAAATTAATACACCTAAAAAAATAAATAAATAATAAATAAACAAAAAGAAACAAATAAAAATATTTAAATTAAAAAAAAATAAAAAAAATAACGTAAAATTTTATTATATTTGTCAAAAAATAATACAATTATGTACTATATATAATATATAATTATATAGAAAAAGTTAAATTAATAATATAAAACAAATTTTAAATTAATGAAATAAAATAATATAATAAAATAATAAAAGTTAAAAACGTAAAAAGGAATTGTTATATAAAACATATAATAAAATATCTATTAATTTATTTAATATTTGTATTGTTATAGATATCTATTAATCTATTTATTGGTATGAAATCAATATGATTCTAAAAAACTGTTTTATAACAACAAAGTAAGCAGAATATAATAAAATATAATAAAATATAATAATATAATTAGACAAACAATTAAATAATTAAATATTGAATATAAACAATAACAATAATAATCTTTTAAATATATAAAATAATTATTAAAATTTCAGTTTCAACTAAATATAATATATATAAGCTACTTTAAATAAATAAACGTATGCTAACATTTTTAATTAATTAATTTATATTAATTAATATCTGAAATAATTACGTTAAACATAGATAGTTTAACACATAAATTGCGTGCAGTAACTAGCTCTATTTATTAACTACATATATGCTCTTAACATTTTTATATTTGTTATTATATATATATGTACTTCTTTATATATATTATATTTGTATTTATATATATTTATATATATATCGCAGATAAAATTAACAAATAAATTAATAAAGTGGCATGAAAATTGTTTTAGGATTTTCATGAAACCAGGAAACTTCAGAGGCGATTATATGAGTATGATTTCATGTTAGCTTTAGTGTTTATGTTTATGTTTATGAATAACAGATTCTTGTTTTTATTTTTGTTAAATATAAATTTGTTGAATGTACTTATGAATTAGTAAAATATATATATTAATAATATAATAATGAATAACTTTCATATAACAAGCATTTTAAATTTACTTTAAATCCAATTCATCATCTTCCTCGTGTGTTTTGCTCCAACGATTGGAAGATGCGATGCTGCTATTACTGCTTGTGGTATTGGTTTTGTTAGTTTGTGCATCGCTAAAATCTGAGAAGGCTGGATTCTGTATGCCGTCATAGATTTTATAGGAAGTTCCACTGTTGCTGTTTGCACTGGAACGATCAGATGTTACACTCATACTTTTTGAAGCGCCGAAACGTTCATTTTTGTAATTTGTTGGTCCACCGAATATAAGTTCAGCATCCGATAGTGAACCACCTGAGCGAGTGTATTTGCCATTGCCGTATGTGGGTTTATTATCACCGAATATTATATCCAAATCAGATACTTTATTCGAAGCTATAAATGATATTTGAAAAATGATCAGTTTTCTATTTTAAATAATTATAATGTATATTAAATTATAATAAAGGTGAATTGCAGTTTTATTTTTTAAAAAGTGCAAATTACGCTTTAAAAAATATTCAATATATTACACATTATAAATAGATATTTGTTTATTATAATAAGCCATTCTAAAAATACTTTGCCAATAACACTGAATGATGATAATGAAATGAGTTATCAAAATATCGTTTAATTAATAATTATATTTTTTGCTAATATTAAATTTTGATATCTCAAATATGAATGATAAGAATTATTATGTCATATGCATGATAGTAAAAATGAGTAGTAATGCATTGTTGATGAATATTGAAGTGTTCCACGATTTTAGTTGACAACGTCATTATATTATTATAAATTCTTCAATTTTATTATATTAAATATATGTATTAAAGATATATGAATTAATTATTTGTTTCTATTCTAAAAGTAATCGTGCCTATAGGTTGTATATAGGCAACTATAACCACAGTTGATATCGTTTGTTATATTAGATATTTGAATAGTAATCACAGACAAGTTTTTTTTAGTCAAACTAATAAATAATTATAGAGTAATAATAATAAAAAATGATTAAATCAATTTCAAAAAACAAAAAAATCATTTTGAAAAACTAATTCTTATTAAACTTATATAAATATCGCTAAAATAAAATGCAAAACGAGTAATTTTTAAACAGAATAGTACTTGGTGATAAAAATCGGATTGGTTACCTTAGTATTATTCAAAAACGATGTAATTTGAAAAAAGATATTATTCACGATAAACCTTTAGATTATTATTTAATCCGATGTGTATTCGTTTTTTGTCAAAGGTTGCGTATGCGTAGCATTTCGCAAAGTATCTAAATGTGTTTTAGTCACGTCCCTGAAAGTTTATAGTTATCAGGAACCACTAGTGAATAATACGGATTTTATTGTATTTAGACTGAGGAACCTGTCGTTTTTGTTGCTAAAGTGAATGAGTGTTTGGATTGACTGAGGTTTTTAGCGAAGTTGTAACTAAATAAAACAATATATATGCGTAGTTTCTAATTACTGATGCAGTATGACAAAATGATATACCGCAGAGAGGTTAGTCTTCAATATTTATTGCTGATCTGAATTAATGTTTGGATTGTCACAGTTTTTATTAGATCTTTTAAAATACTGATGCAGCCTGACAAAAGCGTGTCCTGCAACGAGTTTCAGCTCTAATAGAACAATTTTTAGATTCTATAAATATGCAGTTGTCTTTAAAGACTAGAACAATTTAGTAGATTTAAGACAAGGTGGAAAACAATAGAAAATGATCAATATTATTCACTATATACTATAATCACTTCTCCAAGCGAAGAGTTTTTGGTGAACTGTTTGGTCAACGTTTGTAATTCTTGAGATTTTTTTTATATAAAATGTTAAAGAAATTATTGATTGGTTATTATGTAGTTAAGAACACTGATTTTGGTTAGATTTTAAGGTTAATGTATAAAATTGTAATATTTATTAGTATCTTTTTAGTTAGTTTTTTTTTGTGTACAGTTGTAGTGTGTGTTTAAATTTAAATTTGATAAGAATTGAATTATTTTTTTAAATATTAACCTGAAAGAATAAAACGACTTTTGATAACACATCTGCAACACATAAACATACACAAAACATAAAAAATAAACTAAACCAGAAATTTGACAGTACATAACAAAATGGACTTTAAAAACACAATTACAAACTCAAATTAGCACTGAAATTGAAACTAAGATACTTTTTGTTTATTCTGGAAGTTCTGTGTCTGTGTAGAGTTAGAATGTTGGGTGCCCAAAAGCAAAAATATAATACAAAAAGGCGGTGAATGCTGCTGTACTGTGTTGTTGTATTAACTGAAAAACATAAAACTAATTTGTTTATTGTATATTTAGAGCGAGCGAAACTTATGACACAGTCGTACTGCGCCTTTTACTCAAATGATTACTTAGACACAGATTAAAATATAAATCGGATGCAATATTATTTAATTTCATAATTTAGTTGCGTTTTTTCTTGAGTGATTTGGTGACGTCAAAATCGAACTTACGACACAATTGCGTTCAGCGTTTCGGTGAAAAATACACACCTCAAAATGCAGTTCAAGCTTATAGTACTTAACCCGCCTGAACCTGGTTTCGCCACTATTTTTGTCTTTCATTAAATGTCTCCTCTGGTAAACTGTGGTTTATTTGTTTTCTTTTTTATGTTTTTGGATAGAAATATATATTATTATGGAACGGAGCATGGGAGTTTTTTCCATTTTCTGCTAACTCTTATAGTTACTAATTATATACTAATAGTTACTTTCTATTTGCTTACGCACTAGTAGTAGATGCAATACTTTTTAGTTTTAAGTTAAATATTAAAATTTGTAGTAGCAAAAATTTTAAAAAATACACAATATTGTATTTGGTCGTTAAAGTGTTGTAAAAATATTTTGGTTCCTCGTAGTTAGTAGTTTTGTATAAGGTAATGTAATTGGATAATGCTTAATGAGTTATTAGGAATGGAATGCATGAACGATTAAGAATATGTAATGATTAAGTTTTTCGTAGCGTAAGGCTGACCAATAGTACGCCAACGGCTAAATAATTACCATTGCTCTCGGAACGCGAATATGAGGGGCGCGTATATGATGGTAACTCAGTTGGATTGTTGTAACCATTCGAGGCAGGACTGTTTGAACCATAACCCGAAGTATCAACAATATTTGTTGGTTGAGTTGTATTAACAGCTGCAGGTGCGCTATAAACACTAGCCGAGCGTACACCCATGTTCGACTTCCAATCTATTGCGTTTGAGTTTGTTGTAGCAAATGTAGCGCTTGGGTTATTGGTAATACCAGCGCCAGCTGTGGCTGTAGTAGTAGCAGTGGTGGTTGTGTCCATGCGTGTTATAGTATCGATGGAAGTTGAACTGCCGTAATTAAAGCTTTGTTTAACTGTTGAGCTAGAACCGAAATTTGTGTTGGCAGCAGTAGACGCAGTTGGTGGTGGTGGCGGTGGTGGTCCGGTTGGTGGTGGTGGTGATTTTATGGCACTGGTACTGTTACGATTAATACGCGAAGATATAGATGAGGATGAAATTGATGAAGATGATGTAGTTGAAGAGCCACCGATGGTATTGCTTGTAACAGATGTTTTAATAGTACCCTTATCAAAGGGATTCACACGTTCTTGCGGTTCAAAGTTGGTAACAGGCTTGTCGAAATTATCTAAAACGCTGGAAGATGGTTTGCTGCTATAACTAGCAACTGAACTACCACTAGCACTGACACTAGCAGCAGTTAAAGTCGATGTTGATGACGTATCGGAGCGTGCATCAAGCGCTTGTTGTTTCTCAGTTGCTGACTTTGGTGTTGGCTGTGTTGAGACAACTTCATTTGTTGCACCCAAATTAGTTTTACCAGAAGCGAATGAGAATTGCTTGCCTAGAAACGAGCTGCCAACGCTAGCAATACCACTACCACCACTGCCAACGCCACTGCTATTGCTTGTTTCACTCACGGTTCTTCCACGTTTTTTGTTCGCTAATTCCTACATGTCACCGAATATCCCCGCAAAGGTCTTCCTTAAATTTTTCATTGTGTCCTCCGCATCCTCAACAACTGAGGTTTGAGTTTGCGGAGGACGTTGTGATGTCCTCGAAGCTGATGAAATACTGGATGCTTGTGAAGTTTGTGAATCGCGTCGCACACCAGTAGCAGCACCACTTGGCAATGCAGTTATGGATTCTTCGGGCACTTCAGAAATGCTACTGCGACTACTCAAGCGACCAATTGAACCAACAGCTGGTGAAGTGCGTTCTGGTATTGGTGGTGGACCGCCCATGGGTGCAGGTCGTGGACCAGCTGGCGCTGGTGGTGTTGACATATCATCAGTTGGACTTTCAGCACGTGACGAAACTGACGAACGTGATGGTAGTTTACCATGTGAAGTTTGTGCCATACCTGGGCGACAAACGTTCTGTAAAAATAAGTAAATTAATTAATATTTTGCTTTTTTTTTTTTAATGAAAACTTACTTGCATGCGTGAAGATACCAAATCAGCAATTTGACGTCGATCTTCCTCTTGGCTGTCGCCTATTAAAGCAAAAGTGCTATCACAAGCACTTATGATGTGCTCGCGTCCATCTTTAGCAACAACTACAGAAATTCCACACACTTCCATTCCGCCAAAGAGTTCAGAGATCTGTAAGATCAAACATTATTAATGATATCTAATTCGACATTTGGTTTTGATATATAATAAAATTATTTCAAATTTGATGATTTAAACTGTAAAGCTTAAGCATGTAATTAATAAAGTAAAATGTGTGGGTATGATTTTAATTAAGTTCGTAAGTCGCAATTAGTCTGATTAGAAACAGTCTAGTAATATGCAATTTTTATAATTCCAACAACTCAGCACATGGTCGTTGATGAAAAATAAACAATTTCTCTTTATGCGGAAAAATTCTAGCTGAGTCAATACGACCACATCGTTTGACGACTGCAAGCCACCCACCTAGTAAGATTAGTTTACTAGGTTATCAGTAGCCATTGCTAAGTCACGAAGCAATAAATTACAACAAGTGAACGCATTCATGTCACTTTCTGGGAATATATGAGTTTTTCAGTATTTATAGTCACAATCTCAGCTATGGCTTAGATATAAATTAAAGATTTTGTTCAATATATTAAAGTTGACTTAAATTTATTTTTTATGTAATAATAATATTTATTTTTAATTTAACTTAATTTTTAAAAAACATTAATTTTTCCTCAATAACTGTGCAAACAAATTGTATAAATTTATAATTATTCCAAAAAATGTTTTGGTAATTACTTTTTAAGGTCATTAATGGAATTTTAATTGCTGATAATGAAACACATAAAATCAATTTACTTAATTTTAATTTAAAATGATTCAGTAATGCGGAAAATTATTATCAACTTGTTTTAGTTGATCAGTGATTAGACTAAACATGACTTCTTATTCAAAATGTATCCTAAATAGATAAACTAATATTCATAGGTTTCTGTCTGTTTCCTACATTAAGAATTTATTTGTTATATACAAGTATATCTTAAAGTAATTTAATTTATTATAAGCTTCTTAACATCACTTCTTATTCAAGATGTATCCTAGATAGATAAACTAATATTCATAGGTTTCTGTCTGTTTCCTACATTAAGAATTTATTTATTATATACAAGTATATCTTAAAGTAATTTAATTTATTATAAGCTTCTGGTAAATAGCGGTACTTTATTTTATTGCTATACATTTAAACTACTCTGTTAATCTTAGACTACACTAACAATATGGTTCAGAGTAAATTAAACGACCTGTTATCGAAGTGCATATGGTACGAAGCGTCTAAATCATATACTACCTGAGAAGCAACTGTGGCACCGTTGACAGAGCAATATGTAAAAATCAACTTCTATAATATATGTAATGCAAATATACTCTTATTCAAAATAAAAACTCTTATATATAAGCCGTATGTAAAGTTAATTCTACGCTATCGTAAGGTTAAGTGACTGGTGAAGTAATATAAAGCTTTACGAACCATTTTCCATACATAATATATTAAGGCAAACCCAAACTAAAAGAAGAGTAATTACAATTAATATCACCGTGACCCCAATTCTCGAGCTCTAATTGAACAGACCGATTGTCATGTGCACCCTACTACAAACAACAAATAAAGAAAATATTAACTTTCAAATTATAAAACAATAGTTTACCCTTAAGGTCTATGTGCTGAAATAGATGGTAAAAAAGCTCTATAATGAAATATACTATGTATTGGAATGGAAGTCCAAAGGTAACAAGCAATGCGTGTAATCAAATTTATCTAGAAGCATTGAATCCAGGAAATTCAAGACTCTTAAGAAGAAATAAAGAAGAATGGAGATTTTATGTTAACAGTAATGGAATACGACTACATAAATATTTAAAAGTTTTTTTATGCTAATAGATATAAAAAAATTATAACCTTTTATTAATTTTTATTACTTCGAAATTTTACAGTATCTATACTCATCTACAAGCAAGTTATAAGGACATCTTCCCCTTTCAATAACTGTAAAAACGGCACCCAAATTCAATGGTGTGTCAGAAACTTTAATATATACCTATATATAGATTTTTTTTATTGCAACTATTGCTAAGTATATTAAAATTAAAGCTTCTAGTTTATTGAAAGTTATCATTGTTGTATAGTTGTATTGGTTTTAGTAAGGTTAGCTACGTTTTCCAATTTTCAGAACTGTTAAAATTTCCAAATGTCACCCTAAGAAAGATATTAAAAATACTCTGATATATCAGAAAGTCTGATACATAGAGATCTTTTTCTATTGAAATCATTGTCAAGTACATAAAGAATAGAATGTCTATTCTATTAAAAACATCATCAAGTTCATAAAGGTAAGATGGTTTAAGATATCCATCTTTTAATTATTTAGCTCCACTTAAAAGCTATTTCCAGAGTAAGTAGTAAATGTGTTAGCTGTTACTAACTCCATTAACTTATAATTGGAATTTCTCATATTTCTAGAATAAAATATTAAAATTTAATTCCGTTACTGTATAAAATTATTCTCAAAAAACTTTAATTCCAACTCAGTGGCGTAACTACATTTTTTAGGCCTATAAGCAACTACTAACTAAGGGGCCCCTACTAACATCTTTTTATACCCTTTACACGAAAACGTGTAAAAAGGGTATATAAAGTTTGTCCAGATTTTCGTAACGCATTAAAGGAAACGTCGCAAATACTATAAAGTATATATCAGTAAAGTATATATATACCTTTTCAGTTCAAACTACTCTCTCAGCTTTTGAACTCTTCGAATGAAACTTTACACACATACTTTTTGGGAGCGGTCCCTGATCACCATATGATTTGATTGAAATTAAACTACTATTTCTTATAGCTGCCATATAAACTTAACAACCGGATATGGGGTTTCTCCGTTTTTAATAAAGATACTCCAATGAAATTTGGTATATGTTAATGGTTAATGGACTATTTTGCAATATGGAGTAGATGCAGATTTAAATATAGGACCGATAGAAATTGAGGATTGAAGCACAACTATACGGCAAATCGTTTCGTCCCACTTTTGAGAATTTATTAAAAATAAATACAATGAATACATAAATTTATAATGGGGCCCCCTAAATTCGTGGGCCCGAAAGAGTTGCTTCCAGTCGCTTCCCTGTAGTTACGCCAAATATGGAATCCATACACAGAAACAATGTTTATTTGAAACACGTGGCATATGAAAATACATACCTATTTTTATGTAAAATATTTTTCTTTTTCGTAGACTACCTCAAACATTCATCCACATAATAGGTCAGTTTTATAGATTTTATAAAATTTTCTGAATATAAATTCCATATTTTACATATTGCCACAAATCTTAAGTATATTTTCATTTTTACCATAAGTGCAGAGTTGGAAGTCGAACATTCTGTGAAATTTTGTACACAATTTGCATAATAAATCATTTTATATGAGCATAAATTTTATCACAAAGCATTTATGTGCTTAAAGTGTAAGAAAATTTATGGTAATCATATTAATTTTAAAATTGCCTAAAAGACTAAAACTTATAAGTGGCAACTCACCTCATCCACCCAACTTTTGTATTTCTCAGTTAAAGTGATTTGTTCGAGCATGGCTGAACCTTGATTAGTTTTCCAATTGCCTGAGATGGATTTGCGCCTGTAACGATAACAAAAATGAAAGTTAACTATATTGGACGATTATCAAATTTACGCAATGTAAACATAAATATTGTTTTTAAAATACATATATATATATATGCACAAATATATTTGTATAAATAAACATATATAATTTAATAATGCAAACAGATATTATTAGAAGAGGTCTTTGACTTTTTGTTGTGGGTTAATTTTAAGGTTCAGTTAACAAAATATTTTTGTTTGTAATCTATTACGTTTTCTTGTATTAAAAATGAAATTAATCGTTAATAGTCAAATTATAAACCTTTTATTATCATAATATAAACAAATAATTTTTTTAGTATTTTTAATATACTATATTCTACTTATTAGTTCTATGCTTATTATTTAAATAAATATTGTAATAGTTATGTGTTATAATAACTCAGATCAAATCATTATTAATGATCCATCTCATAACAAATCTTAGAATATCAATCATTAGTTTTATTGATTGATAACTTTCAGTACTGATGTTAAAAACAAAAAATACCATAAATTAACAAATACTTTGGTAAGATAAGAATAGTTTGGTTTACTGATCATCGGTTGACTATTTTACACTAAAACTTTGCTGTAACATCACATAATCCCAATGATATTCCAAATTACTTAGCACACGCTAATGACACAAGAGGAGTCAATTTATTTATAGCTAAATTGGCAACATATTTACGAAATGTACCATCTAATAAGAGCCTAATATAACCATATATCCAGAGGATTACAAAAAATGTGAAAAAAGTGGAGTCTTTTCTATTTCTTTCAAGTGGAGCTTAATTGGCAAAATATTTACGAAATTTTCCATCTAATAGGATCCTAATATAATCATAGATCTATTACTATGCATACGACTACAAAAAATGTGAATAAAGTGTTTGATCGTTTCTTCTTCCAACCAAATTTCGCAATTAATAGTATATTCTGAGGTTTCATGAACCGATGAAATAATGGGAATGACTTTTGTTAGAATTTAAAGGTATATTAGCCTATAATACTATGCAAATAACTTCTGATAGTGTTAAGGTTTGAACAGTTAAACGTCATATTCATACATTTGTTTCAAGATTCAACTATTAATTGATTTTCTGAATAACATATTTTTAATAAAAACCCTAGAGATCTTTGAAGAAGCAAATACTTTTGCGGACAAAATAAATGTTTTCTTATTTATTTTCTTCTTGAAGATAAACGTCTATGCCTTTTATTAAATTATAATAGTTATAACATCCATTTTGAAATTTCATCAATCTATGAGTCAATGAAAGTGAATTCTGTTGAGATTTCAAGATATATTAGACAATGTAAATGACTTCTAATAGTATTGATCAACTTAATAGGATATGCAAACAATCTGTTCCCCGATCCATCCATTGATTGATTTTCTTAAAACCACATTTTTTATGGTAAGTTTAACAGTAAGAATGCATAAAAAAATAACACTGTACATTAATAATTTTATTATATAGTAGGGACTCATATAGTAGGGACGCACAAAACTGAACAAACAGTTACTAAATACTGCAAGGATTACTGTAGTTCTTTCTGATCATTGGTGTTTAGCAACCCACAAAGAACAATTGCGCATTCAATACTTATTAGTGAAGTTGTGAAAACTTAGGGGAAAAAGAAATAAAGATTTTCTCTATGAATGTCCAGCTCTAACCTTCAGAAGAAATAGGCTGTTATAGAAGTATTTTCTTGATTATTTGTCAGACTGTGTATCAGTAAGGATGAAAGATCTATAAAATTATCTAAATTTGAGATGAATGGATTTAGTTTTTGTAAAATGGTGAAAAATCGCTCATTGAGGTAAGCGAAGAGATACTTGCTGACCTGCAATCATAAACAACTTATCACGATATTTTACGAATCTTTTGGATTTCATTATATAGGTTTAACACGTATCACATTAAGTATATAGCGACATATCTATTCTAATTTTGAGAATATGAAGCAGTTAACAGAAGCTTCTATATACGAGGTATTTTTATATTTATAACTGAGTGATAGTGTTAACGAGTGAAGTAATTATCTTTTGATTGAATAAGTTCAGTTTAACACATTTAACGCATGGTAGATGATTCTTCTGAGACAATTTTCTGATTACATTTTAACTTGTTGAAATACTTATTATTATTATTCCATACTTATGGACAAGAAAGAATTTAATTGAAAACTGCAATTAAAGTAGGCGCTTTTGTAGTCATCCGTTTATAGTTGTTACACATGTGGCAGATATATTAAATGCAACACCAAGGTCGTCTGGCTCAAACGCATAAATCGCATCTTCAACTCACGATTTCGATTTCGATTTCGATCTTGTTATTGATTGTTTCGATGACGTGTAGCTTGGTATCATGTTCGAGAAACAATTTAAAAAAAAAGAATTATAAAAAAATTAAAAAAAATTAATAAAAAAAATAAAACAATGTTCGATTAAGTGTGCTTAATGCACACAAAACCACAACAAAATTACTCAAGTTGGGCTAAGACATGCAACGTACAGAGTCGTCACACCTCAGCCGTACTTACATGAATGCCTTGTAATTGTTGCCAATCTTTTGTATGTGCACATCGAACTTAGCATCGATATAAGGTTCAAGTGTGCAGTAACAGTGACTATCGTTGCCCGAACCGGTAACGAGACCTGCGGCATCTTGCAGTGCGCTTTGATTTTCCAAGCGTGCTGTAGCCACACCGCCATGGCAGTGGCCAGCTTTCAAGACGCACGGAAATTTCGACCAGCTGAACTGCAATAAAAGACAGGAAATACACAAAAGTTAATTAGGTTTTTGTATGTTTGTTATTTATTTACTGCTTGCATTATTGTTAATTTTTAAGTGGGAAAAGTATGGGCACTTAATGAAAACGCTCAAGAATAAAACGAAAAAAAATACGAATTTGGCTTTTGGCCAAAATGTGATGCGCTTTTTGGTAATAAGAAGATTTTTATATATTTTTCCTATGAATGTTTTCGTAAGCTTTAATAATTTTTTTTTGATTATTTTTTTTCTTCTTACATTGTTAAGAGATAAAAGAGTAGCTGAAATTTTTGATTATTTCCACGAAATTTTATTCATTTTCCGAGGTACTGAACAGTAAAAATGCACATATTGTTTTTTTAATTGAAACAATTTGTAAAAGAACATTATGATGAAAGTACCAATTTATTAAATCAGCTTTAACCAATTTTCTTTTGTTTTTTTGTAAATAAATAGTCAACCTTGACATTGAAATTCTTAGAAAATAATATTAATTGGATGGTATATTTTAAGATATTTGTTTAAGCGCCACTAAAAATACATCTATTCACCAGATTATTTTTATTTTTGTGAATCAAGATTTTAAACAAAAAATCTTTAAACACTTGGCAAACAAATTATTTATTTTAATATTCTATAAATTATTTTCTTAACAAGTTGATTGAGTAGAAATCATCTTATTTTCTTTTGTGTTTTTAAAGAAAATATTTTCAAGAGGATAAACAGGTCCATTGAAACATTTCAGCTAGTATGAGCAAATTCAAAATGGTCTAAACGTATTAGTAATGTATATACGATTAAGATCATAATAAAGTGCATAAAACTTCTTTTTCAATCCAGCGAAATCGAGCTGTCTTGTTACCACATACCGAAGGTGAGATTCTCAGATTTAGCGCAATTGATGTTGGATACTGATTTTGTAAACGATTTATTTGATATGTCCATTAGATATATTAATTTATTACTTTTATGCTGGTCAAAATATTGAACTAAATTAAATTCAATATAAAATAAGACAAGTTGTTTTTGTTTAAATTTTATTTTTAAGAAAATTTAGCGTATTTGACTAATTAATATAAAAATTAATTATAATAAATATAATATAGATTATATTAATCTAATAATTAATTAATATAACACAATAATAATAATTTTGTTCATAAAATATTTAAATATGAATAAGTGTGTTTATCTCGTTTGAGGGTATTTACATATGAATTGTTAACTGGTAGCTTCTGCATTTCTGGTCAAAGGGAATATCTTATTTTTTGATATGGGTGTCTAATCTTAGTTTACTTAGTTTTCAGTATTCGACACATAGTAACATGACCGTGTTAACTAATATTCCTTGCAACCGTTAGAAGTGCCTACTGGGTTGTGGTATGTCAAAGCGGATATTTCGATTTTATTACTGCTTTCGATAAATGTTAGCTTGAACATATTAGCTGGTATTATTTACAGCCTAGAACGGTTTTCCATTTATGTTTTATAAATCTTAGAAAATGATTTTGAATATACCTCTAAACATTTTTGTTTATTGTTTCAGATCTGAAGGTGGTTTATTTATTTGTTAAGTGACTAGTTATAAAATATGTACGAGCACATATCCCGCATAAAGATATGAAGCTAATAGTGTATTATATTTGTGGCTAGTTTTCAAACCATTCATATATCAGTTCAATGTTGTAAAGTACAGTGTTGACTATATCATTATTCAAAATACGATTATATCTATTTTATTCAAGAAACTCTATGTCTGCTATAAGTTCATATTTATACATAACTACATATATCCAATATCTCAATTATCACTTAACTTTGAGTTAATATGTAATTATTCAAAAATATTCAATCCAATGAATATTTTTGTTAGAATATTTATAAACTACACAATTAAGAAACTCAAAAGGTAATAAAAATTGAAAAATGTTCTTGATTTTTGTACAATATTCATGGTACATTATATTTCTTTCAAAAACTCATTGCGAATTTAAGGTACACAATTAAGAATGTTAATTAATTATTTTTCTTCTTAATGATTCTCTTAAACCGCACTCTGTTAGGTGCTTCTCTGCATATATAATTCCATGTATAGTGCGCTTCTGTCATTTCTCTATCAATTGTTCTTCTCTAAGTTAAAGCCAGTGTACCAGAGCATCTACTGCCTTGTCGTTTCCATGTCAAAGCTTGTCGTGAAATGTATTTATTTGGTCGTATACCCTATCCAATTCCATTTTCGCATTTCGCATTATTTCGGTTACAGCAGCTTTCTGACTTGTTTGGAGCAAAAGTTCTGCATTTGATATGTCGTTAGGCCACCATATTTCTAGGATTTA
This sequence comes from Teleopsis dalmanni, assembly GCF_002237135.1. NCBI lineage: Eukaryota > Metazoa > Arthropoda > Insecta > Diptera > Diopsidae > Teleopsis > Teleopsis dalmanni. The sequence continues at coordinate 185,427,661 of NC_051847.1, read as the reverse complement.
CCGCAGGCATTTATTTAAAAATGTTTGTATCTTCCTTTCTATCTGTTTTGAATATCTCCATGTTTCGCAGAAAACTTCCATGAAAATACGCATTTAAGTTCTATTGTTAAGTTGCCGCAATTTCCATATATTCCGTAATTGTCCAAACACTGCTTGCACCTTCTTCATGCGTGTTGCAACGCATAAATTTAATTAGACTTAATTAATTAAGTTAGTAGATGTATTCTTGATTTTTGTATAGAAATTATAACATAAAATATACATTTCAAAAATTCGTTGCGAATTTTCTATAAAATTTATGTTATCAATAATAATTTTATTGCAATAATGTAAAATTTTAAAGAACTTTTTAATGATTATTGCATTTAATGTATAACAAATGAATATTAAAATTTATATTGAAGTATAAATATTATTGATATAATATTCTTAATCGCACATTGTAAAAAAAATTCTAGTTTTTTTACACTTATTGGGTCTTTGGTATTAAATCTAAGTGCAAATGCGTCAGCAATCTACTTAATTACAAGTATAATTATGTCTACTTATATTTATCGACATTAATCGCATAATTAATACTTGTACAGATGCAAATTAAACGCTCAACTACAGACATATTGAAGTAATTACAAATATTTTATTCTTATAATTTTACACAAAATAGGAAATTGTAATAAAGAAATGATGTCATAACTATTGCAGTGAAAATTGTAGCAAATGATTAAAATGATGACGACAATAAAAGGAATTGTTCCATATACGATTGTGCTATTTTCAGTTAGTTTACTTAATGTTGAAGCCGCCTACCCTTGCATACAATCTCCTTAAGTAGTATACTTATTCCGTATTGAGCAACTGCAACAATGAGCAACAAATGACGGGCGAAATAATTAAGTCGAAGAGGCAATAAAGTTCTACAGATTGACTACTCATACAGATTTAATCTTTTAGCTTTGATTTTATGCGATCTGTTAGCTGTTAGCGTTTAGAACATGTAAGGCGTATAGTTTAAATACCCATAAACTAGTAATTATTTTCTTTTAATATATTATTTAATATTATTTTAATATATTATTTTTATAGTTTTTAATTTTTAATTTTTTTTTCACATACTTTCAATAATCAGTTTATGTAAATAAATGTTACCGCATTTATTGAAGATGAACGCATTCATTGAATTCCGCTGAATTGTTTTCATTCAGTTTTCCTTTTTTGTTGCTTTTTGCTGCTTTAATTTGTTGATATGAGAATTAAATCAGCGGGCCTAAAATACTCAACATGACGCATTGTCATACTCACAGCCGCGCAATTGTGCCACCGTGTCTCTTATATTGTAGATATGTGCATATAGTGAACTATAGTCTATAGATACTTACTATGGTTCGGAAGTGTAACGATTCATTTTATTCTTCTTTTGTTTGGTAAATATTTATATCGTGTGGGGCTGGTGGCTTTATTTGCATTTGCGGTGTCTTTGGTAAATACACGTGCGAGCACTTGCCTATGTTGATACATTAATATGGTTAAAAATTATTATTATCTGTATCACCAACTACAGAATACAAAAAATATATATTTTTGGTTTTTGTAGCAGTAGCGTATAATAATTAAAATTGATGGACATAATGTAATGAAAAAAATATAAAGCATGGGTTTATTGAAAATAGAAAAAAAATTATGCATTGTCAGAGACATAAACACAATTGGAGATTTGCTACAAAAGAAACTGATAGGATACTTTTAACTGACCTGAAGTCATTCAAATTATTTTATGTTTAAATCTATGTCAATTGAGAAAACGAATGTCTCTCGGAATGAAAACGAAAATATATCCCATTGGTAATTTCCTAATATCAGATGCAATATTGAGGTTGAAACAATACAATTGGAATTAAGCTTAAATATCGATGTTTTATTACATACTACTATCAATTTGATTTACAATTCCCATCTACTTGAAATAAAGATACTAGTAAATAAGAATAATAAATTTTAGAACATGAATATTTTAATATATGCTTTGATTGTTACAAGTCTTTAAGTCATTTTCATCCGCATTTTCTTGATTTGAAATCAATTTTTTTTTTTATTCATGAATGAAACTGTTTCAAATATTGAAGGTATATTTTGTTTTATCATGGCTAGTTATTTAAGTCCCATAAATAATTAATTTTCAATTATTATTTTCCATAACAAAATTTTACTTATAATTCTCATATACTTAAAAAAAATTTTTATTAAAATTCTTATGTGTAAGACATTTAATTTTGAAAACTTTAATGTATATATTAATTGGTACTTCACTTTAATACGCTTTTATCATCTGTGTTCTGGTTTAAGACATTGCTTACGGCATCGTATAGATTTGTTAGTAGGATATTTACGCTTTTAAATGATTACATTTTAGACATATTTCAGATACAATAAAAATTTTACATTCAATTTGACTTACAATTCTCAAGTACTTGAAATAAAAATGATTGCGGGTTATTTTAAAAATTGAAGGTTTTAATAGCATGCTTTATCTACATACCCGATTTTGGAATTTGTACTTAATAGGTTTTATTTCATATTTTTAAAGGAAAATATTGTTAATGTATGTATTTTCGTTATCGTATAGATTTTTTTAGCTGGATATTTAAGCTCCTAAATAATTACATTTTACATGTAATAAAAATTTTTCGTTTAATTTTATTTGTACTTCTCAAGTCAGCAAAATATTTATTAAATGATGATATTAGCATAGATGAGAACTGATAAATTTTAATGAATGGTTTATTATGGTCCTTTGATCCCAAGTGTACTGATTTGAAATCATTTAATTGATAGTAAAAAATATCGATAGTAAAATATTTTGGGGAAGAAAAAATCCCCCTAGATGACGATAGAAGCTTTCAGTCTATCCCAATTATTTTCCTTGCCCAGATGCAAGTCAGATAGGCACAAAGAAGGATATAACTGGAAGTCTCATTTGTCTCAGAACAAATCCGACCTTCTGTATCGGCAGATAACCCAATGTCGTTAAGATACTTAAACATACCATGTAGCTCTTTCAGCTAACCTAACAAGGTTTTTAGCTCTCTTTTACTAAAGTGGAAAGACTGATCAAAGCTGTAAGGACATAACAACTGTCTTGCATGATGTTATTAAATATTATTAATTAAATATTATTATATAAAATATAATAAAATAAAATAATTTAAAATACGATGACATAAAATAAAATAAAGTAAAACGAAATAATATAATTTAATATAATTAAATAATATAAAATAAAATAAAATAAAAGAAAAGATGTATAATATAAAAGAATAATATAAAATAGAATAATATAAAAAAAATTATATAAAATAAAATTTAATATAATTAAATAATATGAAATAAAATTTGTATAAAGAAAAAGAATAAAATAAAATATGTATAATAAAATTGAATAGAATAAAATAAAATAAAACAAATTAAAATACAATGCAATAAAAAAAATTAAAAATAAAATAAGATGAAATATAATATGATAAAATAATATGAAATAAAATAAAATGTAATAGAATACAATAAAATAAAATACAATAGATTGAAATTAAATCAAATAAAACAAAATAATATTAAATAAAACTAAAATAAAATTTAATATAATTTAATAATATGAAATAAAATAAAATATGAATAATATAATGGAATATAATAAAACAAAATTAAATACAATGCAATAAAATAAAATAAAAATTAAATAAATTGAAATATAATATGATAAAATAATATGAAATAAAATAAAATACAATGAAATAAAACAATGAAATAAAATCAAATGAAATAAAATAAAATGACACAAAATGTAGTAAAATAAAGTAAATAGAAATCTAATAAAATAAAATAAAATTAAATAAATTAATTATGCAATATGGACAACGGAACCTGAAACATGACGTAAGGATATAGATTTTATTAATATTAATTAATATTTATTTATTTTAGACCCTGATTCTGACGTTAATTTCGACAAAAAAGGTGAAGAGTCGAAATATTAAATATATTAAAAAATATTAAACAAAAGTTTAATTTTCAACAAAAAGGTGACCTGTAGCTGAATTTAAAATATATAAAAAATAATTATTAAGAAACCAGTACGAGAAACAAATTTAAATTCAGATTAAATAAATTAAATTAAAGTTTAATAAATAACGTTAATTTTGAACTTGTCAAATAATACAAAATAATTACTTAGTGTATTGCAAGAATATAAATTTTCTATTATTTAAAACATTTTACTCGAGTTTTTGCTTGATAAACAATAAATGTAATATGAAAGCAATGCGTTCGGCTTATTTCAGAGGAAAAACGTCTAGCGCCATAGCGATAACAATCTTATAGTTTGATGTAGCTACGCTTTAATGCGGAGCAACTCATAGATACTTATACACTGCAAATGATGCAGTTGTGAATTGGGATCAGGTTAATTGAACAGCCGCAGACGTGTGCCACATTTTTCTTCTCATCATCGAGTGTATTTCTATTATTCATCTGAAGTGAGCAAGCAAGTCAGGCATTACTGAGCACAACGTCAGCTGTAAATTAAAATACTCGTATCTTATGCGGGTGAAAAATATTCTAAAAAATGCTTAAAATTCTCAAAACATTTGAACACTTCATGAGTTGATTTTACTTTATGCGAATTGGAGAGATCTCCCTAAGCAAATACACCGATACTCATTCCAAACAATATGCCAAACAATATTTAATGAATGAAACACTCTATAGTAGCATTTAATTTTGGCGCTTTGGTCAGTGCGAACATTTGAGTTTTATTCTGTGTGTCGGCGAATAAATTTGCTACTCAAGATACTTGTGTTGTGGCGATCAGCTCAAGTGCTTAAGAAAATTTTCTACTCAACTATCGATACGATTTTTTCGGCGGAGAGCCATACACTCATTTCGGTTGTAACTTTTGATTTTAGTAAAAAATTTTTAAAAAGGCGAAACGGTTCATTTTGTAAATCAGTCGTTAGTCGCTTGCAAAACGTATAGGGGCAGCGTTTCATAAATAAAAAATTTTAATTGAATATTTTTTTCGAATTTAGTGTATGCAATCGAAAATTTGACAGATTAAAGTGTGCGATCTTGTTATTAAAAAACAAAAAAAAAATAAACGTGCGTTGAATTATTAAAAATATTTCTAAAGTATAAATGAAAATATTTTAAATTCAAAAATTGTGCAGAACAGTTTAATTAAAGAAAGTGGCAAAGAAGTATCTGAAAGTTTTTATTAATATATAAAATAACAAATATCAAACTTATTCAACAAGTGTGTTAGAATGCGTATTTTATTCTAATAAAATACTTTTTACTTTTTACTTTTAAAAACATTTGTTAACTTCACTGAACGTGTCACCTTTGCATTTATTTTTGGCTGAGAAAAATATAAATATTTTTAATATTTCGGTGAGTTTATGTTGGCAATAAAATAAATTTACTTCAGCAAACGTGCACCATTAGGTATTAAAGAAAGTATTTATGTTTGGGTCACATGAAAAATCATAATAAAAATGCATATATCTCAGACATAAGCTTAATGAACAAAATTATTAGTAATCGACTAAATATTTTTAATATTTGAAATGCATTTTCTGTGACATTCTCATGAAAATGCAAGTGTTGTTCTTACAATTGAAAGTATTATTGTTTTTTTTTTTGTAAATTTTTGGCTAGTAGAATACTCGAAACGACACAGTTAAGATTTTTATTTTTAAATATTTTTATCTTAAATTTTCTTCTCAGACTTTTAATTTTATTCTTGTTATTTTATTATTTTTGCTTAAACTTTTTAGTGTTGTCAATTTGTAAACAGAAAATTTGTGTTTTGCTACTTTATTAGATTGTTTGTATTTTTATTTTGTTTTGTATTTGATTTTATTATTATTTTTATTTTTTGTGTCAAAATTTATTTTTCCTTATGTTTTTTCCTATTTAATTTTATTTTTATTTTTCATCGCTTCGAACAAATTTATTATGTTTTCACTCTGCGAATTTATTTGTGCCTGATATTAATTTGTATCTTCTGGATTTTGTATCTTCTGTAATTGCTGTGAAATATGTGTATTTCTGTCTATTTCCTTGGGTATTCATAGTTTTCCATACCGCGCTGTTTTTTTGTTTTTTTTTGTATATCATTTATTTAATAAGAAAAAATGTCAAGGAGAGTTAATGTTCGTTATTTACGCGATGCTCATACGCACTGTGATATGAATCAAAAATTTTTCTTATGAATTTATGACAAATAAACATGTTTCCTTTTATGTTTATTAAGAAAATTATGTTTGAAGTGAAGAATATTTTATTGCATCATAACGTAGAAATTGTGCACATTATATTTTAGTTTAAATAAAATAGTGTAGGTAAATTAATTAGTATGAAAAGTTACGAAAATTTAAGCAGCCACATGGGATCCAAAAAGTTCGTGAATTTATTTTGTATAAAATTTAATTAAAAATTTTATGTTCTATGACAAGTGTTTCTTCAGAAAGAAAAGGGGTGTTGGTAAGGAAATTTTTAAATCCAAAAATTTAATTTTTAATGAAGTGAATTCTTTGATGTATCATGAGATTGTTTTAAAAACCACCAAAAATATCCATCATCTCTGCAATCGATGTCTTTAGAAACATATTTTAGTATAATTATTCATATACAATTTTATATGTAATTAGGCTGTTTCCGCTATCTTCAAATATTTAATATCAGTGGTCTTTGGAAATATCTATTGGTTTAATTATTCGGAAGTGATTAAGTCAATTGAGGCTTGCAAGACCTAATTACATAATAAATCGCATATAGACAAATAAAACAAAAGACCATCCAAAAACCATTGATAGTTGATTCGAAAATACAATATTTTAGAAACTAGAATTACATATTCAGTAAATAGTTTACTAGAACAATTTATTCTTTTCGTTTTATCTTTTTAAAATTTTCAGAGTATGTTACAGAACTTGAAAAATGAAATATATCTTATCTTAATATAACTTAAAAATTTCATTAACCTTTAATTAGAAATTTTTGTGATTCTAATTGAACTTTTAAAAAATACTCGATACATACAAGTTTATATACCATAGTTGGCTTATATAATAATTTGTTTTAGCGGGCTAATTGTTAAATCAAAATACAAAATTAAAACTATAATTTATTATTTATATTTAAACAAATTATATTTTATTAAAATATTATTTTGATATTTCGACTATCTTCGTTAGTGATCTTCAGGAAAATTAACAATATATACAATGTAAAATTTATAGCGAGAAGATTAAAAAGAAAATCATACAAAAAATATAATCATAATAACACATTTAGTTATAATATTCCTATAAGCCTGGACACAGTTGTCCGTATTCGTTGTATAATTAAGTTTCTTGCTATTCGGAATTTTTAGTATTGAAAACATTTCCAGAAAGTGTATTTTGTTTTGGTTTCTTTTTTAACACTTAGATGGTTTAATAAAACCTAAATTAAACTAGTATATATTATTATTATAATTTTAACACTCCATTATGAGCTTAAGGAATCTATAAAAGTTTTCTACTGGTTTCTATTTTGTGCTATTGCTCTTAGCTCGTTAAACGATTTGCCCGTCTTCTGCTGAACTGTCCTTCTCCAGATCATTGCTCCACGTTTGCCTCTGCACCTAATCCCCTGGGGGTTCCTAGTAAGTGCAGCATGCGCAATAACTTCATAAGGCTTACTCAGTATGTGTCCAATCTAACCATACTTTTTTCTTCTTATCTCGTTGTTTACGTTTGTTTGTTACGTTATTCTCCATAACTCTTCATTTGAAATCGTTCGATTCGGAGTTAACAAGTATATAATTGAAGATTAATATAACATTATTTGTTATTTTTAAGGTAAAAAAAGAATAGCTTTGAAACAAAAATAGGCAAGCTCAAAGATTAACTTTCAATTCGTTGAACTTGTGTTTCCAAATAAAAAGCTGTAGTTTATAAGCTCGTTCTAATTTAAAGCACGGCAAGTGCTTTGGTTGGTGTCACTAATTAAATAAAAATAAGTGACAATAAAACCTGGAACTTGAGCATTGAAAGTTTGTGCAGCCTTGGCTTCTTGTGGATAAACACGATTAGTCATCGCTTCTAATTTGACAGGCACGAGTTCTAAGCCTGGCACTTGCAGTCCAAACAAATTATATACGGACTATAAACTAATTAAATAAAAATTCGATTATTTCCAAAGACCACTGATGAAGAGTACTTGGCAATACTCGAAACAGCGTTGTATGGTCAGCCAAATTTCAATAAATTAAATAAAAAATTTTTGTCTTTGCCTTTCTTTGCTATTCGAATCGGTCTAACTTTTAAATTATTTGTTATTATTTATTATTATTATTTATTTATAATTTAGTTATATGTAAAATTAATTTTATTGAATAAGCGATTGTTTTAAAATCTTAAAATTATTTTATAAACATTAATTTAATGTCAGATTCTTAAGTAACATAAGTATATATAACGCTTTATATACAATTTTATTATTGTCTTATAAATAAAATCTTATAATATAGCTTTATGAGTATGTATGTCTAATAACACTAACCGACAAATTGTACAATAATTACTTATACATTCTTAAATTGTCGTTTCTAAAGTATTTTGGTCCGATTAATCCAAAATTAATTACAAAAAATATATTTGGATGTAATCGGACGGATATACTATATAACATAACCTTATATTTTATTTTTAAATTTGCGTTATGCTTTGAAATAATATTTTATTTTGGCATTGTAATTCGTTATATATAATATTGTAAATATATTACATAAATAATTCGACTATATAAATTGATATAAGTTCAATATATAAATTATTATAATATACTTGAAAAATAGACAACCAAATCAAATATTTAAATATTGCCTTATTAAAAAACAATAATAATAAATATTTGCATTATTATGACCATATAAAGTGAATAAATCATACGTGCTGAAAAATACTCACAAGTTCATTAAAACTAATTGAAGAAAAATAAAAATTAATAAAAAACTTTATTATTCTGTTAACCACGATTTTGTTTGGCGCAAAAAACAAATAGACGATAACAAAAGTTAAGCAGATTGAAGCAGCTTATATCGCACTTCATTGAATATATGTCCGCATTTAATGCAATGTAAATATAAAAATAAAAACCTTAACCAACTGACAAATATCAGATTTTTATTTTGAAATAAAGCATGCAAGTAATTCGAAACTAAAAATAGATTACTACATATAATTGTGAGATACGAATTGTGGTTTTAGAATAGAAGATTTATAACAACTTTAATTGAAAATTTATTTAATGTTACATAAAAATGGATTTTTTAAAAATTTTTATGCCAAACTGAATAAAAAATATATTTTTTAAACTACTTAATATCATATATACGATCGAAGATTGAAATTTTTACTACAATCTGCCTGGTTTAACAAATGTACCCGTAGTTGATGTTACTACCGTGCAGAATTCAACTTAGTCTCTTAAATCTACATCTTTAAAACATATCAAAGACACAGATTTAAAACGTATTAAAGACACAGATTTGAAACGTATTAAGGACAGATATTTGTATACTAAAAATCTAAATAAATATAGTAATACAGATATGTACTTTCTATCATCTGAAGTACCAATTACTTTAAAAGATACATCGTACTGTTCTTTTGATAAGGCTTGAATGAGTTCAGTGAGACTTTCGTCTCAAACAGTAAGAATTAATAAATTGGTAGCTTCTTTTTGGGATCCATTTTTGGAAGCATAATATGCAGACACAATAGGCAGATATGCTGCCATTAGACACAGGCAGCTGCAGTTGCAACAGTCTTTTTCAATAAAATTGTATTTAAATCTTAAATTGTACAGACCTATATAACGCAAAACGTAACGCACTTCAGTTTTAGTTTGTTTATGGAAGCTAATAGTCTTTTGGGTACAAAGAAGTTGTTTATGATTCCATCTTTAAGCAAACTGATCACTGAAAAAATGTTATTGACTTTGACTTTATATAAATGTCCTCCGCCAACTACAAAATTGGCACCAAGCAGTAGCGTGACCTGAATGCAGGTGAAAGTCTCAAATGACTAATAGGGACCCTACCTCGAAGTAATATTTACGTAGTCTTGGGGTAGGCTAAGGTCTCTAGCAATAGGGGGGAGTGGTTTTAGTCTGTACGTGTTGGGCACTTACTTTCGGGGCGCCGGATTGTGGTCAATGCTTAGGCATTACACTCCTCCTTGCCGCAAAAAAAAAATACAAAATTGGCAACGATTTTAAAAGTTTGAAAAAATTTTTTATTTTTCAATTAAACCTTATCTTACTAACACATGGAATCAATATAAGTCTTATAAGGTGATATTTTAGTTTACAGTACCTTGTTAGGATTCCTGTGATGATTCTAAGTTTTTCTTTTGATAGGTTCATACAATCCTGGTATCTCTTATTGTTATAGGTAGTAATAAGTGATTTGGTTTGTGTTCAGATTAAGGATTGTTTAAAATTTTGAATTGACTATATAGCTATATTCTATGTTGAAATTCATTTGTATCAGCTGTTAGTTGTATCAAAATTTAATTTAAATTTTCCTCTAAAATAATTTGTGTAGTATAAACTGATATACTTATAATAATGTATAATAATGTAAATAATGTAAACTCATTTATTGTAATATTGTTATATATGTATATATACCTATATATACCTATATATACCAATATTATAGTATATAGTATTTAATAGTGCATATATACTCCTATCCAAAAAGAAAATTTTTTTTAATAATTATACATATATAAATAAATTATTCATTTATGTAGTATAAACGTATATGCTTATAAAGTTAATAATATAAACTCATTTATTGTAATATATTCATATTCATATATGCTATAATATATAAATATATATACATATGAATATATTACAATAAATGAGTTTATATTATTAACTGTAATATATTAATTGTAATATAATAATTAATTGCAATATATTCATATGTATGTATACTTATATATTATAGTATATAATAGTACATATATACTCATATACTAAAAATAATTCCTTTTTTAATTATTATACATATATAAATACATTTTTCATTTATGTAGTATAAACGTATATGCTTATAAAGTTAATAATATAAACTCATTCATTGCAATATATACATATGTATATATATTTATATATTATAGTATATAATATATAGTATATAGTAATATAATAATTAATTTCAATATATTCATATGTATGTATAATTATATATTATAGTATATAGTATTTAATAGTACACATGTATACTCATATACTAGAAAAATTCCTTTTTTAATTATTATACATACATAAATATGTATAAATAGAAATAAATATTTATTTTAAATGTTCTTTTTTGTCGTGTTAAAATATAGAATTATTCAGCAGACAAAAATAAAAGAAATGTCTATACATTTTTTTTGATGAGTAAATGTGCATAACAAAAACTCAAGTGGCTTTGTTAAAGGCAAAAAAAAAGTATATAGATACTTTAAAGAAATTGATTTATATTTCAATAAAAAATGCGAAACAAACAATAATTTGAAATATGAATTCGTGTGTATAATGTAACACAACAAAAAGTAAATTAGTTGAATTACACATTTGTAAGATACTGTGCATTGGATTCGTCAAATACGCATTAGTCAGCATATATATTAAGTATCTTACGCTACGGAGTTGTGCGGAGCGTTCCACTTTAAAAATTTTGAAAAGCCAGCACAAAAACGATCAACTTAAAAACAAAACAGCACGAAAATATTAAACAAAAGTTTCGTGAAATTCATGTTTTGCTAAATGAAAATAAACAATAATTTTGTATATTAAACAAATAAAGTGAAAATTTAAAATGAACTGAAATTTTGGCAATTGTTTTAAATGCACTTATTTGCATTGCCAAAAGTGGGTAACAGCTGCAATTGCCGAATTACGGTCAAATGGATAATGGATGCAAGCGAATCGAAGGCGCAATTTAGAATGCCTTTAATTTGACTTATTTAATTTGCAATAAATTTATGCAGTTTTTGAATGCAAATTGTTTTTGTAAAGTTCCACCAAAGTTTTCTTGCAATTGCTGGGTATGTGCATCACGTAATTCGCTTGTTAAATTGCAATTTTATATCCTTAATTGTCTCCATAAAAGTGACAACTGTCACAACTGGCACAAATGAGCCAGAAATTTCTTGTACTAATTTATAGCAATTTTCATTTATTTTGCAATTTTAAATTACACAGTTTAGATACTTCTATTATTTTTTTTGTATTTACTTCGATTAGCTGTATTATCGCTAAACCAAATAAAACTATACAATTAAAATAATTCAAGGTTATACGTTTATTAAATTTAGTTAGTAAATTAATATTATTTATTTAGTTTATTTTATTTTGTTTTTTCATCTTATACACATTTAAAGTGACGTTTGTTATGTTATGCAAATGCATTTGATGCCTGATAACTTGATATGTTAATCAGATTTCTATAAAAAAATTGTATTTGAAATATGTCAACGGGCAATATTTAACCACATCATTGTAATTAACATACAAGCATTATAAATAATAAATCATTTTTTAAATTTAAATAATTCAAAAATTTAATTAAGTGCAGTTCAGTGCATTCTAAAGTTAATCAAATTTTAGTTTTTTAATTAGATAAGTAGCAGTTTAAAATAAAAAATATTATCAATAGAATTGATTGAATTTAATATTTAAAAAAAATTAAATAATTAACTTGTTATGTAAATAACTTATTAAATAACTATGTAATGAATAAAATATTGACATAAAAATAATAAAAGCATAAAAACAAATGTTTCACGCAATACCTAGAAAAATCTTAATTACAAGCTACAAATAGTTTCTTTATATTGGGATTTTTTTATAGCCTTATGAGAACTATCGATATCAATAACTATGTGCAGATTAAAAATATGTGACAGTTGAGAACTTCAAACAGTGTTAACATTTCTGTTTAGTAAGTTTTGACAACACATCATAAATCGTTTAAGGCTAGAACAACGCCTCCAAACTGTGGAAATTTACATTAAAGAACTAAATCTGTACGCAAAGTTCATAGAGCACCTAGCCCATAGAGTGATGAAGCTCATTTCTTGTTAAATGACTGCGTTCATAAGCAAAATTTCCATATACATTGTGACCGAAAAGTTTTCGGAAATTCTCATTTAAAATTCGCGCGCTGTATATTTTTCGATATTTTAAGTTTATGTAGTTTGGCAGCACTGTCCTTAATTACTATGCCAAAAATGAGCGCGATCTTTCAGACAGTTCGTTTACGGCAGCTGTTGAAACCAGTTCACCTCAGTAGTGCGTTGCGAAAAAAACAATGGAAAAAAATATTGAACAAAGAGTTTGCATCAAATTTTGTGTTTCGAACAAAATTTCGTGTGCAGAATCGTTGCGAATGCTACAAAAGGCTTATGGGGAATCAGTTTTATCGAAAACTCAAGTTTATGAGTGGTACAAAGCCTTTCAGGACGGTCGTACGACCGTCGAAGACATGCCGCGTTCTGGACGACCTTCGGCCTCTACCACCGACGAAAACATTGAAAAGGCAAAGGAAATCGTGTTCCAAAATCCTCATGTGAGTGTTAGAGAGATAGCACGAGAGCTAGGCATCGGTCGTGAGAGCTATCCGCCGTAAACGGCCTCAATTGTGGAAGGATAATTCATGGATTTTTCATGACGATAATGCTCCCTCGCACCGAGCCAACATTATCAACGATTTTAAGGCCAAAAATTCAATAAATACCATCGAACAGCCACCGTATTCACCTGATCTTGCACCGTGTGACTTTTTCCTGTTTCCCAAACTCAAATTACCACTCAGAGGAACGCGTTTTGAATCCATATAAGACGTAAAACAGAATTCGCAGAGGGAACTCAAAGCCATACCGGAAAGCGCCTATAAAAAATGTTTTGATGATTGGAAGAAACGTTGGCATTTGTGTGTCGCTTCTAATGGAGCATATTTTGAAGGAGATAAAATAAATATTGATGAAGATTAAGAATTTTGCGTTTTATTTAAAATTTCCGGAACCTTTTCGGTCACAATGTATGAAGCGAGGATACTTCTTAAGCCGTTAATGAATCACTATTACATTCATTAATTAGACTGGTGTTGTTTACACGCCAGTGGCATCATTGGTTCTTATTTCTTCCGAAATGAGGAAGGAACTGCCGTTGTGGTGAATGACGAGTGCTATCGGGACATGCAAACTGAGCTTTTGTTTCTTAAAATTAATCAGTTAAAGATCGATGACATATGGTTCCAACAAGGCGGCGCAACTTGTCATACAGCGCGTTTCACATTCGATTTATTGCGAAATCTGGCCCCGTCGTTTGTACGACTTATTGACTCTCAATTACTTTCTATGAGGCTGAGTTAAGACATTGGTTTATGCCAAAAAACCAGCAACTATTGAAGCATGGAAACCCAATGCTCATTCTAGCATTGATGCTATACGACTATATTTATTACAAAAAATAGCGAAGTGAACGAATACCAGAAATGTCATTATTTTCAAGTGGATCTCAGATCTGCATATCTTCTGGACGAGTTATTGTTGCTAAGTATTTTTAGGTGTGATTCGTATGAATATCAACTTATTGTAATAGTTTTATTGCTTTATCTCTGATATGTGTCTTCATTGGCTCTATTTTCAGTTCCTTCTGTATTGGCTTGGATCTGATGTGCCATGGTATTATTGCTTTATAGTTTGGAGTTTGTTGATGTTAGTTTTGCATAATAATGTTTTTAACTACATAATTTCATATTTTCAATTAAATCTTTTTTAAAATTTTTACTAAATAAAATCGAAAGGAAAAAAGTTTCCTATGAAATTTGTTTCGTATACCTTTTTGTGAAAGTAGATATTTTGGTCACAATGGAAAATCTCAATTTGCGGACATTAGAAATAAAACTTTAATATTTACTAAAACTGTTTTTCTTTTCTGAGCTTGCGTTTAGATACAATATTAGGTATAAAAATAATGTTTTTTGAAAAAATTTTCTATACAAAAGATAAACCTCCCGTTTTTGTAGTGATTACCAACAAACAAAAGTAAATCGGATTTATGTTTGTAACAAATAAGCTTATAAAAAAAGGGTAACATATACAATATCTTTTATAAAGTGAAGTAAGTAGGATACATTCATGTCAAAAAATAATTGAAAGGTTGTTGAAAGGTTGATGATGAAAAGGGATGGTATCTCAGCTGTGGTTTCAAAATTCATTCGATTTTCGTGTTTTTTTTTTTCTTATTGTGTTTTTGTATTCTGATTTGAAGATTCACCTTTTCGTAACCTTATATAACTTTTAATAGCTTGAATAAGAAATTATTCACTCGTATACTTGGTTTTCTTCTTCTTCTTTTTTTTTTATAAAATATACCAAATAACCTTCGAAAACTTTTTAGTGTTTTACTCCAAAAACTTTTCACACTTTCTTTTTAGTTTTATAGACATAATTTACCTTCAATTAAAATCACTAACGTTAAAACAAAACTAACAAAAGTTAACAAATTTAATATAAAATCAACACAAAACTTACGAATTTGTTTTTATCTAAAAACTTTTTAACATGTTACGAAGAAGATGTTTTTCCTACTCGTACACCTAAAATCGCGTTAATACGTTTAAAAACCTGAGAAAACTTTCTCATCAGTAAACAAGATGAAGTAGATATAAATCTTCTTCCTGCGGAAATGTTCTTTAGTAAAGTATGGTATACTTTCCCTAAAAAAATCATTTTGTTTATTATTGTTGCAACTTTAATGATTAAATAATTTGGGCCTGAAAACAAATACCAAAAACGACAATTTAAACCAGAATGTCAATTAAGGTGAATATATATATTATAATGGGGGCCTACATATGTTTACTATATGCGAAAGTTATTAATAAAGACATAAACATACAAATGAAAATATTTTTTGGTTTTTGGTTTGTTTTAATGTTATTTATATTGAAGTTTAATTCAGCGGGGGCGTCCAAAAAGTTTGGTGTAATGTACCAAAATTTGCTTTGCGGTAAGGTTGTAGGCAGTTATGCATGAGTAAATTCTTCGAAACATTTTTTTATTGAATTATAAATTCAAATAAATTTTCGCTTAAATTAACCACACAGATAATATTAATAATTTTATCAGAGTCGTATAATAATTATTTTTTTTTTCATATGTTTGTTAATGCAAATTTTGTATTTTTTTTATATATTTAGTTTTTGTGATAAAATGTAATGTATTATTTGGACAAATTTTATTTAAAATAAATCATTTCGGTGCGGTTTTTTTCCAAAAAACGCTTATAGATTAAATCGTTTTACAACCGAAACGAGCTACATTTTTGATAAGATAAGCAAAAAAAAGCAATTTAATGGATTTTTTTTAATATACAAATTGCAATTCAATGCATTTATAAACAAAACATTTTCTTACAGTTTTTGCCATAGTGCCAAGATTTATTTTAAAATAAATCTGTAATCATTACACACTTGTTTGGAGATACAAGTGCAGATTAAAAATAATTGATTGAATAAAATATAAATACGAATGAATAAAAGAATTTAAGCGATTTGCAATGACTTTGAGATTGCTTGACTTAACAGATTAAAGTCATACGTACATGTAAATATAAAGAAATTATGGCATTTTACGTGATTTTATAGGAATTGAAGTGCTTTTAGTGTTAATTTGAATTGCACGTTAAAATCGCGATTATCAAAGACTTTAATTAGACGGCATAGTATATAAATTAAGTTTATCTTCTCAAAATAATTAAAATTAAATTACATTAAATTACAAGCAAAAGCAAACAATTCTCTGAATAAAATTATTTTATAAGCGGAAGTTTATATTACAGTAATTCAAAGATACTTTTATACTTTGAAAATTATTTTATTTGCTTGAAATACTAAGAATTCTTGTTAATACATGTTAAATAGGCTTTAAGTAAATATGGGAGAGCAAAAATATTTTTACCATTTTAAGAAAAGTATAATATTGACTTTAATGGTACAAAGTTAAAATTTTTTTTTGTTTTTGATTAAAAAATTATTTGCTTGCTGTTTTTTCTTTTAAAACTTTGAGCATTGTTATATTTGAACATTTTTTTTACATTTTTACAGTTCAAAAAAAAATTAAAAAGTATTTACAAAGTAACTAGTTTGAAACCAAATTTTACAAGAAAAACTACATTAAAATATTTACATAATAATATAAAAGTACAATAACTTATATTATGTATTTCCCTCAAGTTACTGTACCTAAGTGTTTAATTAAATTTCCATTTTGTAAGTAGCACAATAAATACTTTAAGGGTCCCATGCTATTCCCAAACGCTGCAGTTATTGGACTTAGAGATAGATATAACAATCTTTTTAATATTGCAATTTAAAAAATTTAGTCCACTGCATTTCAAAATAATAGTATTGAGCTTCTGTTGTAATCCGAATAAAATTCGCTAATAAAACGCGCATCCTAAGTGATGTACCAATCTCTAAAAAGAAGACTCTGATCTGGTATCGCAATGGACCTTACTGGTCTAAGCATGGCCTTTTTGATCTGCCAGCATAACTTAATACCTAATTGGGCTTAAACAATATTATTATTATATAAATTATATCTTCAAGTAATAAAAACCAAACTTATTTGCTTTAATAGACTTCCAAATTTCTCAAATAATCATCTCAAATCATTTGTGGTTAAGAAAAAGAAGATGGCATATAGTATATCTACATAAAAATGTTTAATAAAATTACGACGTAGACCTTAAAAAATTTTAAATCTAGTTTTTATCACGTTTAATTTTAGGAACATTATCTGCGTTAAAGTGTTAAAGACAGATATTTGTTTTAGCCCTAAAAGCATCCCTAATACCGAATATGTTATAATGTGGAACTAGAGATTCAATGAAAGATTAATTTTGGGATCAGATTATTCTTTATGACTATTCATTAGAGTCTTCTCTGTACAAATTATTGATGACTAATCGCTAATATATATGTTTAGGTGCAAACGAAATTAGCTAGTTTTTGTAGAAACTTACGTCTCATAGAAATACTGATCCAATAATGATGTGCCTCGAGACTGAACAATTTAATATAAAGCGACTTCAATATCTACGCATTGTACTGCAAATCGATAAGAGCGCTAAAATTAAAACAGTTCTTGAGTTGATAACATCTGCAGATACACAACCGATAGAGAACATCATTAACTCTTATTGAAGAAGATGGTACATTACATATACTAGATAGAACTAGTGAACATTACAGCCACTTAATGTAGATAAATGATATATCCGTCTGTCTCATTTGTGTTATTTCCATCGCCTTTATAGTACATCACATATTAATATTTGGTTAATTGTACTACCTTTCATTGGTATTGCAATGATTGCTATTGCTTTCTGTTAATTAAATCATATAGAATATTAAAAATTATATAGTCAAATTTTTTTTTTGTAAAAGCTTAAAAACTGTTACATATGTAACATATGCATTATGCATTTTAAGCATTGTTAATCACTTCAATTGATTAATTGTTTGGTTCTAGATAATAAAGCTTTATTAGTCAAATTGGATTCCAGATGACTGTATTAAGGTATTTATTAGAGCGCTATAAATACCTTATTACTTTTAAATTTATATAACTATAAATAAACATTCCGCACTATATGAGTTATTTAGAATTCTATCTTCCAGAACTCAAAATTTAGAAATAAATTACATGGCAAGACATTTTCCATACTAAATATTTAATTTCTTACAATTGCTTTATAGTACTTACCAGACCACGTATAAGTGAGTGATAATGTTGTGAACCGCTAATAAACGAATAAATTTCGAATGAGTGAATGCTTGAGCAAAATAGCGTTAGTGAAAGCTTAAGCTTAAAATAATCAAGTTATTTGTAATCTAGTGAGTTTTAGTTCTTTGTCTCTTATATATACATTTATTTTAGTTAAATTTTAATGATCTGTAATCATATCTGTTATTAATTTAATACACAATTTAATCCTAATAGTTAAATTATTTATATTATAATGTTAGACTCATCTAACTTTTCAAGGATAAGAATTTCAAGGATATTGCACTCAATGAGATTTTTAGAAATACGGGTATAATTTTTTAAATTTAGAACTTTACTGATTCCTAAGTGATAGCAAATCAAATTTGTTGTTACTGAACATGTTTTCGTGATATATATAGTCATTTCTTATAATATACTGAATTGCTGAATGAAATTGAAACAATTTTATTTTAATTTTTTTCGTTGTTGAAATGTTGTCTCTATTCTAATGGACGACAGAAGTTTAGTTCTGATTTTGAGCGAATAGATAGTTCTTTATGGCATTATTGTAAAGTCTGGTATACCAACATTTTACAAAAACCTAAATAATATTTTTATATTTGCATTTATATTACAATGGATGGATTTTTGTTTGTTTTAAAAACTTTTCACAACAGACATGCATTGAATACTGTAGGCCTATATGTAATTTTTATAATATTTAATCACGAAATGTTCTGATTTTTTTATAATTTTAACTGAAAGAACAGTGCAGTTTAAAATTCAATTTAATTGACATTTTTTATTGAAATTTTTATGTACGTTGCGGTATTGTAAGTTTGCTATTTGCATTGGAACACAGCGTCGCAATGGGGCCAAATGTGAATTTATTAAAACAATGGTGCTTTGGTATTCTCTTCAACATTTTTTTAATATTTTAATATGTCTGCAATATAAAATTTAAAACATTTTATATAAAAATGAATATGAAACGTGACAAAAGTTGAAATTTTAATTTTTAATTTCCTCTTCTTAAATCGTTCGACAGAAAATTATCACAAAATTTTTATAGTCTTTCGTTTAATACTCGCGATTATTTTTGGTGGCTTCATTATTGATCTCTGCGGAATAAATTAGTTCAGCTTCAATAAATTGAACTATGACGTCATAAGAAATGTGTAAGTATTTCAAAATTAAAATAGCTAATGAATGATTTCGACTGTAGAAATTAATTGATTCGTGTTATAATATATTTGAGATAATTCACATCCTGTCCAAATTGTAACCAATCTTATTGTATCTTAGAAATACATGTACATCTATACTATATTTAAGGATGAATCATTTTACTTTTTTATGTTGGTTAGCAATATCTTTTGCAATTATAGTTTATATCTCATAAATGTTTATTGAAAATTCTTTTTATTGCTTGTTAAATATGTAGTAAATATTGTATCGATATCTTCAAAATTCAATTGTATTGAAATACACAATTGTGGGTTTCTACCAATGTACACCGCCTGTATTGACTCATTACGAAATTTCTAAGAAGTTCGCATGAATTTATGATTGAAGATTAGATGTACTGAAGCGTAAAATATTTTTGAAATGAATGCGTTCAATGGGTGGATTGCTGCCAAATTAATTGAAATTGGTACAAACGTAAAATCGCATTATTCAATTGAAATATTATTAATATGAGTATCACGTATTCAGATACATTGAATTAATTTGAGAAAAATTTAATTCTATATTTCGTGAACAGTTTAATGTCATGACTGTATAACGAAATTCTTTTAAAAATCCTCTCTTATTTTTATGTTGCAAAATGTTTGAAAATGTTTCAAATTTTGTATTAAATGTCTACTTAGGCGCGTATAAAATTAGCATATTGATTAAAAAAATCAAAAAAAAAAATGTGTACTTATGTTTGGCATAAATTTAAATAAAGAAATTGGCGTCAATATTAAAAATATTGAGATATATAAAAGAATATATATATTTTAAATACAAAATTGAACATTTAAGCTAATTCATAAAAATCAAACAGAATTTATTCTATATATATGCACATAAAAGATACAATTCATACTTTGCTTAATACTATTGTATTCTTCAGAAAGGAAAAAGACAATATGCATATTTTATACCCTTAAAGTTTTACGAATATATTGAGAAAGAAATTTGTGCCGCAATCATACAAACAAAATAATATTGATTGTTAATCATATATGTATATGCTGTATATTTTTGAAAAAAAGCAGTAGTATAAAGTGATCTGTAAGTTTTTGGTACTCTAAATATATGCAACTTTCATTATAATATTCTTAGAGAATCTTGATTCAGTTCATATATTTTTTTACTAGAAGCATCATATATTTTTCGCGTTTTCTGTATTTTTTCCTTATCTGTACCTACTGCTTTTGAATTTTCCTCCATTTCCGTTTTCTCCATCTCATTTTCAATACCTCTCGATTATCCTTTTTCCCCACCTTATTTTCTACTTAATGTTTTTTTTCTTATTCTTATACTTATTTGAATTTTTTTCCCTAAGTTTTATCTTTTTATAAATCTTAAACTTTATTTTTCTTTTTAATTATTTTTAATAGTTTCATTAATTTATTCTCTAATATTAATTTTTTATTACTATTCTTATTTGTGCTACCTTTTTCTCTAACTTTTATATTCTTTTGTCATTTTATTTTTCTCTTCTCTCAATACTAATAGTTTTTCTCAATGTTTTTTTACATACCTAATCGTATGTATCCATTTCTTCTACATCCTCCTTATTGTACTATCTAACTATCATGCTTTATTGCACTGCACTCTCTTCCTTTTGTAATGCGTTTTATATTACTTTTTATTATTTAAAGACTCATGAATAGTAGATGTGAAAAAGTATGACTTGTAAAGCTTGTAAAATTTGTAATATATATAAATCTTATATTCTTAATAATTCTTAAAAATCATAGAAAATACCATAGTACAAAGAAGTACGGATTTGACAAACAATCATTCACAGACCATTAATCAATCAGACCTATAAGAACTAAAAATTTATAAATACTTAATAATGCACACAAGTAGTATACGGTTTCATTAAATAAAAATAATGCATTGAAGGCTAAGAATATTATATACACACATCTTATGATCGCTAAGAAACTATAATATATGTGATAATAAATAAATAGTTCTTTGAAAAGAGTCGTAGGACCCCGAATTTTTGTCAGATAGCTTCAGTTTTCAGGAACACGGTGTATAAACTATTCGAAAGTCAGTTCATTTAAGTCATAAATAAAAATTGTACATTTCTGCCTAGATTCTGTCACAGATTCCTTAACTGAACATATTTTTCTTCTCTTAATTACTACCTTTCAAATAAGTGACGAAAGAACTTGATTTTTGACTTGATTTTTCTTTGTTAGCTCAATAGACTTTTTCTACCGACAGCTAATAGAGCTTATCGCAATAGATCTATTGTTCCCCCTAATAATATTAAATACTTTTAAAGGCTTGTTTAAAGATTATAATTAAATTTTCGTGATTAATTATTATGGCTTTCTCGTTTCCTACAGTTAACTACTAAAATATATATAAAATCAAATTAGCAATATAATAACAATTCAATTATAGTTATAAATATTTGTTATATGTAAAATATATGTAAATTAAATAATAGATAAACATTTTTCCACATAAATTATAATTTTCCAGTTTTGCTGTTTAAGTTAATTATATATTTAAGAATCTTTAAATTAAATTCAAAATTATATTCTTAATAATCTGATAAATGGTATTATTAGACTAGCATAAATTATTTGTTGACGTAATTAGTTTGAATAAATAACCACAAACCGAGTGCTATATAAAGTTACTTTAAATTATATCGTGAACACCACCCACAAAACAAAATCTCAGACGAGTATATAAAATTTCTACAATCTAATGTCTACACTCCTTTAAAATTAAATCATTTTAACTGAAATTTATGCAAATAAATAATTAAAACAAATTACAAAATTAATTACAGAAATATTGAACTTCATCTCTCTCTGCCCCAAATTATACCAAATTCATTCCATCCCATCCAGTCTACTTGAGATTGTCATGCATTCATAAGATACTCGGTGTTTATTTTGATTTAGGCGGTGAGGCGTACGTCTCGCATCAGTTGTTAATGTACCATTTAACTATAAATTTTCGTAGTAAAATATTTTAAAATTTTTTATAAAAAAAAATCTTTTTCTATTTATTTTTGTTTTATTTTTATTATTTTAATTTATTGTGAAGTAAACGGTAGAGGTTGCCTGTCGCTGATGCTAATGTCGCTTGCGTTGACATATCTTGTCGTGCTTGAATTGAGCTGTCAACAGTTGCTTAGCACCAATATCGAGGCGTGTATAAGAGTATATTGACAAGTATAGTAGATAGAAAAGGTGATTGAAGAGCGGTGTCAAGAAAAGTGCAATCAAGAATAATAAATTTTAATTAAAATTTTCATTGCAAATTCCAATGGTATATTCAACAATACTTCAGATTTTAATTGTTTACTAATGTGCGGTAAAATAGGAAGCATTTTAAGTGCAGTTCATGTGAAATTCTAAAATTTGTATATATAATTCCATATAACTAGTAATAGATAGAGTCGGTATTTGTTTGAATAAGAGACAGACAGTAAGTGAACATGTTTAGTTTTCAAAAAAATTCTAATGAAATGAGCTGATAAATCATTGTTTAGTTTGTAAACAATATATATTTGCTAATTAGAATAATGAAAAAAATTTATTTAAAAATCAATAGATTAAAAATTATACTTTAATACTTTAGAAATTGTTTACATGCTTAGCAGCTCAACTAAATGGCGCCCCAAATGAAAATAGGCTTAGTATTACAGTTTTATTATTTATTTAAAATTTTAAGAGATATTGCAAATCTAATTCGATTTAATTATTTATGCTTTTCCAAGTAAAAGGTGTCACTAATGACAAAACAATTAATTTCAAATGTCATTTACTAATTAATTTATTAAGTCTGACAAATTAATTACTACGACTATACTATAAGTTTTACTATTTCTATTATCTTGAATATTTGCATTTGCATTTATTGTTTTTAAATGCTTATTTAAATGGCAAAATAATGCAATTTTAATTTCTTAAACTTTCTCTTTAACATTTCATTTCAAAATTTCTTCCTTTCTTTAAATGATTTATATACGCCTTTGTATATTTTATCTGTCAAAAATTGCATCGAACAGGGTCACCAGTTGAGCTCACCATATAATTACATGCTTCTACAATTGCATTGCTTGAAGCTCATTAAAGACAACAATTTCAATAACTTCATAAAAACCTCTTTAAACTTAAATCTTCCTGCAAAGTAGACACACTTTTATCATCAATTACAATAATGCAATCATAAAACGGCAACTAAAGGCCTTAAATTAAGTTTAGTTACCGATTTTCGTTGGCAGTTTGATCAATGCTCAATCATAACAATCGTGTTGATCAAGGCAATCGTGACTTTATTATTTTCTATAAGATTTCATGTGGAGACCAGCTTAAGGTCAAATTTTAGAAGAATTGCTAAGGAGCAGAAAGCGTATTTTCTTTTTCTGTTTATGTGCATTAAACAACTTTTTGATTAATTTTTGATTATTGAAGTAAAAATATTTCCTTATAGATTTATTTCTTCTTTTAAAAAATTAAATCGTTTAGAAATAATTTTTTTTTCTACTATTAAAGATTGGTTTTGTTATAGTTTGGTAGGTTTATGAGTCTCTGTATATGCTTATGATTAGGCTTATTAGTTTCCATAATGAAATGTGTTAATCTTGCTAGATTTAAGTATTTGCAAATGTTCGGTTCTATACTTTCGTCATCTTATTTGTGGTTTCAGGTTTAAGTCGTCGACAGAGCTAGCTCTTTTGTTCAATAATCACATATATGATATTTTGTTTATAATTCTTTGCATGATTTATATAAATAATTTTTAAATATCTATGGAAAGTCCAACAAGTTCAATAATCTATACAATAGCAATGTTTCTTTAGAGTCAAAATTCTTTAAAATATTTTGAATTATTTTACAAAGAATGTGATGAATTTTTTCAATTAAATATTTTTATATGAATCAAAAATCGCTCATTATTTATCTCTGTATATGCTCATTGCCAGATTCATGTGTTAATCTTCCCATATTTGAGCATTTGCAAAGAAAATATTCAGTGCATATCTTTGTGTATGGATGCAAACACAGTTTACTATGCAACGTCAGCACCATTATGAGTCTTACCACTTTAATCTTAGCTTAACGTAGGTCACACCGATTGAAGTCTTAAATGGCTAAAGTAATACTCACGTAGTCGCGGAGTAGGACAAATTCTCTAGGAATGAGGGGAGTGGTTTAGTCCGTGCGAGTCGGGAACTCACTTTCAGGGCCGCCGGATTGTGGCAAAAACAAAATCTTAGCTTACCCCAATTAGATTTTCGTTTTTTATAAACCGTATTTAATGCATTTTTTTATATAGCAATTTTGTATCAGCCCTAAAGGAGAGGTCCTACATGAGTGGCCCTACATCCACAAATTTTGAGGATTCAAAAAATGTACTTATATATAATGCTTCATTCGATTAGCGAACATATAGATGATAAATAGGCAAATAAATGATTATGGCTAAATCGCAATTGATTTGTTTGAACATGCTGTTAAGAAAAATATCAGTTTCAAAGAATAGACTTTATATAGACAAAGAAAACTAGATACATTGCGCGATTAAAAAAAGTATGCGTTTATGAGAGTATCCGTTAAACAAAGCTGTCACTATATATTCTTTCAGTGTCTTCTAGTAAACACTGATAAGAAATATGCATAAAATTAAATTTATTTGCCCATTCAACAGAATTTGAAAGTTTACAAACATTCCCGTCGCCTTTGTGTAAATAATCCCTCAATAGAATCACTGAAAGCACTTGAATTCAATTAGTTCTGCAGAAATCGAATAACATTGACAAAGTGAAAATTGATATCAAAAAGTCAACAAAATTAAGTTAAAAAAATCAAACACTTTAAAAGCAACTAAGAATTATTGTGTATAAAGTTTAGTACATAATTTAATTAAAAATTATATATACGTTATATACGTAAATATTTGCTGATGAGTGGCAAAAACAAATTTAATGTGAAGCATTTCAAGCTAAAAATTGCTAAAAATTGAATTTTCAATCAACACTCACTAAACAAAATTCTACTGGAATATTTATTTTTATTTACTTATTTATTTATTTTAAATTAAGTTTGGTATTTTAAACCAAAAAAAAATCCATAAACCGAGCACTTAATTAGGCAATGATTTTGGTGGCGTTCATTATTCTTTCAACAATGCCAAGCTATTAAATGGAGAGCGTTCAGAACAAACCAAAATTTTAATTTCAATTTTACTGCATAGCAAACTCAATAATTAAATTTTATTTATTGCGCCCCTTAATACGATTTCTGTTTCAGTTCAGTGTAATGCTGCTCCTCTGGCCTCTCGCCCTCTCGTCGCAACAAATTGATTTTTTTGTTTATACAAATTTTGTTTTCGTTGCATAAAATAATTTTGGTTTTTATATACATTTTTGATATCCAAAGCATCTACAGTAGCATTTTTGGAATTAGTTTACGCTTGCTTTCATTGTCAAAGATGGTTTTATGCTTGCGGATCACTTACTTTAATGATGCAACTTTGTCCATATTATTGCCATCAAGTGTTTTCCATAAAAGCCACTTTCTGTACTCAGGGCTCTGTTGGCATTTGTGTTTAATGCATTTGTGCGTTATTTGACATATCCGAGGCCTTTAATGAGGCCATTAAAAACGCTTATTACATATCGAAATGACGCAAAATTATTTACATCATAAATTCTAACGAAAATGCTCGTACTGGTTTTACATTTTTTTTTTGCTTAGCTTATTTTAGTTCTTTTTAATAATATTTTTATATACAAATATATATTTTTGGTTCGGATTTGTTAAAAGGCGATAAAAATTTTTTTTATTTTTAATAATAAAAATGTTAATTTTGTAATATATATTTTTTCTGAAATTATAGCCCACATCACCTTGAAGGTTGACATTGAGTTCATCTCATTGATATAAAGAAAAACCATTAAATGTATAGATTGTTGCGTTAGGATTATTTAACTTATGTTTTAAAGAAACATTTTTGCATCTATAGATTAATAAAAAAAGAATTATTAATTAAATTCAAAGTATATATAAATTAAAATGGGAAATTAATAACTATATGTTGGAAATTATATCAAATCTGGCAACACCCGAAGAGCACAATGTAGGAATGTATTACTATACATGAAAAAAGATCTCTCTCAGTCTTTCTTTATGTTTCAAACGAACACTATAATATTCAATAAAGTTTTTATTAGTGTTCCCGAAAAAAGTAGTCTTCATATGTTACTATTTATATTATCTATATAAAGAGGAGTACAAAAAATCAGATATGGTTGCAGAGCTTTATTTTATTGGAAGTCGGCTGCCTATAAGTCTTTTATTTATTAAAGTAAGTCATGCTGCCAAGAAAAAGTGGTCTTCATAATTTTCATATTAGTTGTGTGGATGATATATAATATCCAATAATTAACTCATATCGTTCATTCGTCTACTCTATAAGTATTTGTAGATAGTTCCTTATATAGTTTTAATCGAATATTTAAAAAATTTAAACATAAACTGATTTGTTGGTTTTCTCATTTTAAATGAAATTAAAACTGGAGGAGTTAAAGTATAAATGCTTTAAATGCTCTACATATAAAAATGATCTAATTTCAATTAATTTCTAAATAATATGTATCGATTAAACATACGCATGAAACAGTAAAAAGAAATCGATGTAAAAGTCTTATTTGCATTTGATTAGTCATTAATGTTGCCTATATAGATAACATTGAGCATAAAAGGGTTAATAGACACAGCAGACAAACAGTCAGACATTTGTGTGTGAGTGTGTGTATAAAAGGTCAGACAATTGTACAGACACACTTAATCTAATTATTTCTGATGGCTTTTTATACAATGTACAGTTTTGTGGTCTAAGACATGTGTTTTAGAACCTCTTATGGTCAGTTTCTTTGTTGAGTTGCAAACATTTTTAAATAAGTATAAAGAAGAATTCAAAAAAAGTTTTGACGATTATCATTATGTATGACATCTTAGGTTGGAAGATTTAGAGTACGCGGAATACATTGTACTGCTTTCTTGAAGATAAAACCACTGGTTCAGTAAAACTGAAGCAATGCGTATAAAAACTGAAAACTTAACTCGATTCACAATCAATGGGCACCACATCGTAGACACCGAGAGCTTTACTTACTTAGGGAGTATTCTATTGGTAGATGGGGCTGCGAAAAAGGACATCAATAGCCGCATTAAAAAGCAACATGCTAAGTTGCGCAACATCTGGCGGGCACATAATATACTTACCAAAACGTAGGTAAAAATTTTTAACACATCCGTCAAATCGGTTTACCTATATGAATAGGAAACCTGGCTTGCTGTCTCCGAAATCGAAAGAAGACTGCAATAATTTATCAATCAATGCCTGCGCAACATATTAGGTATATGGTGGCCTAGAACGATTTCAAATAAAGAGTTATGGAGAAAAACGTACCAAACAAACGTAAACAGCGAGATAAGAATAAAGAAGTACAGCAAGATAAGAATAAAGAAGGGATTGGACACACACTGTGTAAGCCTTATGAAGATATCGTGCATGCTGCACTTACCTACTTGGAATCTCCAGGGGACTAGGCGCAGTAGTAGACCAGCAATGACCTGGAGAAGGACAGTTCAGCAGGAGATGGGGAAATCAACTCTGAACGAGTTGAGAGCAATAGTGCAAAATAGAAACCAGTGGACATTTTTGTAGGCTCCTTAAGCTCCTAATCGAGTAGGGAAATAATAATAATAATAAGACATCTTTAATGTTAAAAAAAATTTTTTTAATAGAATTATTTTAGTAACTAAATTCTTTGGTGACCTTAAATTCTAAGATGTTACTTATTCTTAAAATATATTGAACAATTTCATAAAATAATGATATCAATAGAAGAAAATATCTATTAATAATACATGTATGTGAAAATTATATCCATGGAAATTGTTTATTCATATGTGTATATAGAAATTTTGTGTGTCTTACACTTTGGAAGCTTTTCTTAACATGACGGAAATAATCAATAATAGCACCTACAAAAACTTTAAAAGCGGTCTCGACTGATGAGTACCAAACATTTTAACTGCATCAACATAAATATTTAAGAAAAAAACATAATAATAATAAAAGACAGAAAAACGATGACGTTCAAGTGTTTATTTTCAAGTGGCAATACGCTAATGTATCTCAGCCATTAAATCTTTTTATATATGAACGCATATATATATATATATATATATATATATATATATATGAGTGTATGTACAATGTATGTACATATACACATGTATTTTTAATTAAAGTGGTGTACTTATGATGTGCAGCACGCGCGTTTTATTGCTTACAAAAGAAACACAAATGTTGCAATCCCAACTCAAGTAGTTGAATGACTTTTATTTACTTCTTTTTTGAGTGACTTTAAAAACATTTTTCATATTTTTATTACCTATTAATGTATTGTATATAAATTCATACAGATCTGCTTAAAAAAAAATAAAGTAATTAATATATATGTTAATCCGTCGTTTAAGTCTTATCAGTCTTATGTGCTTCTGTGGCTATATTGACGGTTTAACCTTTTCAAGCACTCAAACAATACGCGAAGTGGCAAAAATAAACGTCAAACAGTTAATATTTTTAACAAATGTTAAATGTTTACAGTGAAAAAGTAGGTAAACAAGCTTTTATCTTTACATAGTCAGCGAATGCATTGACATTAATTGTATATAAAACATTTTAACAAGAAACGCATATGCAAATGCTCTACTTTTGAGTGTAAAAACAAAAAAAAAAAATAGGGAAAAAAGTACAGAAAAATTAGTTAGTAGTTAGTAAAAAGTATCTGTAAATGAAATTTCATTAAAACCTATAAAACATTATTTAAATTCTTTCCTTTTGTTGTCTTGAATTAGATATCATTTAATTAAAGTAATTAATCTAATTTAATTAATCTAGTTAAATGTTGCTATTTTACAAATTTCTTTTTCTGTTCTTTTGTTAATTTTTCCAATTTATTTGAAATTTCTTAAGACGATAAGTAATATTTATACTTTTGATATTAGTAGAAAATCAGTGTTGCGCTATTATCTCTTGATCTATTTGTTAATTTATCTATTAACATCAAAATGCTAACATAGAAGTTTACTATACACATTTCTTGTGAATTTCTCTTCTCGATTTTATAGTGCTAAAAGCTGTCAGTTTTTAGTTTTTCCTTTTTTAGGTACTGTTAACTGGCATTTTGACTTTTACTTTTTTTTTCATAATTCCGTTTTGATTCCGTTAGTATTAGAAGGACTTTATTTCGTGTTTGCTATGAAATAAATTCAATATTAATAAGGAAATAATGTTAAGATTTTAGTAAACTTAAGTAATTAATACGAATAAAATTAAAAATCACTTTATTATAAAATTATTTAAAATTATTAATTTTTAAATACACCAAATTATTATTGACAATAAAATAATATAATAACAGAACAATAAATAATATAATATTTAAAATAATTATTTATAATAATTTAATAAAACTAAACATTAAAAACAAACAATTCAATGAACAGCAAATAGCATATTCAAAAGATACAAGTATACCTATAGACAAACTATCAAACGATTTCAGTTATCACAATTTCAAAACCCCACATTGATCGTAAAAGCACGTCGGTATATCAGATCAACAGACTAACCTTGCATCTATACTGACTAGACTTTGACAAGATTTTTGTACACGGTATCACTTTTTCCCTTATACATACAAATAATAGGTGATATAAAAAATATCCATGGTTTTTGGTATGTTTTTTAAGAAAAATGTTTTTTATTGATAATATATTTTAGTCGAGTATATATTGGCAATGATTCTTAATAACTCCTTGTAATTTTTCGAGTAGGTTCAAAATTTCATCCATATTAATTGTTTATTCATATGTATGATAATTAAATGTTTTAATTAAATGTTTTAATTAAATGTTTTAATGACCAAAAGAAATTTTTAAAAAATTAATTATTTCTCGGGCTAATTGGTCAGTTATTAAATAATGATATTTTTAAAAAAAAAAAAATTTATTTTTTTATAAGATTTTTATTGTCCAATATTTCGACTTTAATCTGTAGTCATCATCGGGGAACTATAAATATAAATACTTTGTAATTAATATTAAGGTATACATTACATAGACACAATAATAAATTATATAATTAGCCCGTGAAATAATTATTTTTAAAAAAATTCATATGTATGTATAGAATATTTCTGTGTCTTATACTTTGATTTTTAGAGGTTCTTCGGTCTTTCAATTTTTTATCATTAGGAGTATTTTATAGAGACCGAAAGGCGTCAAAAAGCCTAAACCAAATTCCGTCAATTTATGTTGAGTCCTCAAAGATATGTGTGCTTGTATTGTATAAAATTGAGTGAAAGTGCATCGATTATCATCTCAAAAAAATTTTTTAATGATAATATTTCAAATGGTGAATCAACATTAGAAAAAGCAAATGTTATAGATTTAATTTTGAATTTTATATATTTTAAATAAAATATACTTGAGATTTAACATTTTAATTTATTTCAGCAAGAAAATGTGTGTATGGATTTAAAATTTAGAACATAATATTAAAAAAATATAGACTGGCTGTGAAAAAGATCATCATTAAGTAGGGTAATTATTATTAACAGGAATTATTTTAGGATGAGTACTCATGCAATTACATCAGACATTAAATAAAACTCAGTTCTGTACGAAATGGGACCTTATTTTTTTGTTTAATTTTAACATTATATTTATTAAACATTATACATATAATCAATAGTTGAGTTCTTCATGACAAAAAACTTAAAAATAATTATATAAGACATTATTTCAGAATCTACAAAATTCTTATAAAATCCAATCACTGCTGTTATAGCTCCTTAGTTTGACATAGTTATAGATTTTGAGATTAGATACGAAAATATAATATGTTACAATTTTAATATTGGCTTCTGACCAGATTCATAGAATTGTCTGGTTGGTTTTCCTTCACCTAAGTGGGAGAGTCGTTCCTTATTCGGCGTTAAATGTATACTGATCACCTTGTCTATATACGAAACAACGCTATTATATGGTACCAGAACGGGCCATATATTGGCTTGAAAAACAATGCCAATATATACATCGTATATCTTATCATAATTTTTTTACATACTAATTGAAGCAATTAATATTAAAATAAAGTACATATTTTTTCAATTTAAAAAGAAATATTGTAAATATTTTAATAATTTGAAAAACAATTTTTTAATTGTAACAGTTTTCTTTCCCTGAACTACTTAAATTAGAGCAATAATAATTTACATATAAAACTGCAGATTTTCACACCAAACTGCAGATACAAAAATTCAAATCATTCGCAGATATATTAACACTAATAAAGTTTTTATAGATCCGTGAAGAATATTTCGAAAATATATTGTAGTAATTAAAGCAATTAGAGCAGATTTTAATGAATGTGCAATAAATTTGAACTATAAATTATGTTCAAAGTTTTTATTTTCTGAAATTTGAATATAAAATGTTTTTAACTTTAATTCTTTTATTTTGATTATTTTTCAATTTCGATATACAACACCGCATGACGTCATTGTTGTGGTCTATTTCTTGGTGGTAAATGACATTTTCGAATGTCAATTAATTGTAATAAAATACAAAATCGAAGCATTTCAAAATTTATTATCAATTTTGATGCATTTGCAGTGGTGCAATTGTTAATTCAATTGGATTGACGCTGTCAATTTTGCTCTGCGCAACATAAAACTTTCTAGATGACAGTTTACAGGCGCTTAAGTGTCTAATTAGTTCGTTCATTGGTGTTGATTTTGCCGCTACTGCCACTGCCACTGCTGATGGTGCTGGTGCCTTCAGTTGGTGCCTGATGTCAGTACTTGTGTGTATACCTAAATGACATATGACACTGTTGACAAACTAACAAGCGGACAGACAATCACAAATGCTTGAATATACAAAGTAAATCACTCATATAGATAGACCGTTGGACGATCTGATATTGTTGCAGGCATAGAGATTTTAGCAGGCATTCTGCTTTCATGTGCAACATGTTAGCGGCGTTAGCGGCTTATATTTGACATGATTCCCATTGTATTTTAACCCGCTGGTTTTTGTAGACTTTGCTGTCAATCTGTGGTATAGTTAACAGAATCAGTAAATGCAGGCACTTAGGTGCATCATATCATCTCCTCTTCAACTCATTAATTTACAATAATTGTGTCTATTGTATCTATTTGTTGTTAGGAAGTGCTCTTTGAAATTTGTTATTATTATTTTTTTACTCTGTTTTGTTAAATGTGGGTGTTTGTTGATTGTTTTATGAGGTTTTATCGTAACCCAATTTTAAAACAAACTAATAGAACTGCTAATATTTAATGAGTAACTTTGTTACTCTTGGTTTAAATATGTTTTGTCAACATGCAAGACCTTTTAGTTTACTTTATATTATTTTATTATGAAAACACGATAGTATTTAAGATAGTTAATTACATACAATGTTGCAAGCTATTAATTACAAGGTTGAACAAAAACAATACATACTATTTATCATTGTAGGTATTCATATTTTTACATATATTTAGCTAAGCAATGAAAATATTTATCACACATATAATGCAGAATATTTCCTTTCCCTGCTATATAAAATGACTTTAACTTGTGCCGATTCGTTTATCTTGTACTGAAAATAATTGCAACTAAAGCAAGTTCATTCTCTGTGCTAGATGGAACGTATTAAAGAAAACTGTACTCTATACTCATATAAAAATTTATATAAATCTGTGAAACAATTAATGCAGTTACTTTGTAATTTTTCAAAGAAAGCATATCATTATTGTGTATAATCTAAAATCTCTAACATTTACTTATAAAATACAATATTACACAATGATTAAGAAAAGCTAACGTCATCTAAATTTTGTTATATCTGTTTTAAAGGTCTTCAGTTTATATACGCAAATTAGCATATGTTAGACAATACTATATAACAAGCATGGAATGAAGTCATTCTTTACATATTATCAGACAAATCCTATAGTTAAAATATCATGCTTTAAAAAGTTATGACCCAATATGTAATAAAATCTTTATCTTTGATTTTCCGAATGAACTCGTAATATTCTGGCTTATAAACATAATAGAACTGTAGATAATAATCAGCTCTCAACGTCTAACCTTCTGTGATGAATTCACTGTGTACAATTCTCTTTGAATCGAAGAAAGCTATCGCATATTGTTTTGAGTTTGATCTACATAAGTTTTCTGTTTTTTAACTCTACTTTACTGGCGACTTCTGAGCTGATCTCGAAGTCTTTTTATTCGGCTCGGATAGGAAGTAATAGATTTCATCATCAGTTACTAGGGTAATATACTTGACGAACTCCTTAAGAAAATTTTTTAAGTTTCTATGCAATGCTAAACTTTATAGATTTTAGAGTCGTGCGCCGGAGCGTATAACATTCTGACAGTCATGATCACCGTTTTCAAGGTCCCATCAACATTCAAGTAGCAGACCAAACCAACGATAAAACTGTGAGTGGGATATTTATTTATTAGCGTATTTATTTTTAAGCATTTCGTACATCCGTCCAACATAGACAAACTGTGATTATGTAAGATGTCAAATACATTGCTTCCAACTTTGACAGTAAGTAGATAAAGTATACTATGTCCTCATACAATTATTAACCTATATGTAGGTATCACTGCTTTAAGCAATTGTTTGGAACTAGTACCGTAGGATCTGTACATAAACGATAGTTTTCTTTTCATTTTCAAATGCATCTTAATTAAAATGAGCATTATCAATAAAAATTGAATTGAATTGAAATCGATGCATTTTGACATTGTTTCGACATTTCAACATCCAATCTGATAAGTTATGACGCAGTAAGTCATCACATTTTTACAATTCTAATGTTAATTGAATGCAATCAAATAAATAACAAATATAATATATTATATATTAAACCATTTGATTTAGACTGTTAAGAGTTGTTCATAATGTTAACTACATAATAAATATATTGAAGAGCAATTAACATATAAGTCAAAAGAACCCAAAATAAATAAAAATAAACAAAAATAAAAATAAAATATGAATTTGATATTTGTTTTTTCAGTTATTACTATCATGAATCAATAAAATAATAATAATTATAGAATATAAGGTGATATTTTGCTGATTTTAATTTCCTTGGTCGTATTTAATAACTTATGCCATAGCACTCATATAGAAGATAGTACGTTTTTATACCAAAAAACTTCTTTGATTTGTTCTAAAGATCTAAGAATTTTCTACAATATATTCGTTTCAATATTCCAAAAGCACGAAAAAAATATTTATAATATGCACAAATATTATAAGATGTCAAACGTCATCGTCATAAACATGCCTAATGAACAAATCTTTGTCCTCTCGTCGCATATATATATTAAATGACATTTAATTAAAAAAAAATCTAAGAAAAAGGGTCATTGTTTCCGTATCCAATTCATATCAAAATCAGCCAAATTTTTTACAAAATCATGTGTTAGCACATCTTTTAATGCTCGCACATCTTCTATTGTATCTGTGAGATGTGATATTTAATAAGCCAACACGTATATGTAAACAATAAATATAAATTTTGAATTTAATCATGACGGAAATTGTAAGCCACACGCATTGGGTTAAACCACAAACGTGCGCCATCAATAACAACAACACAACAACAACATTGCTTGATACTATTGCTTGGAGCTAAGAACGCACGATGGGTACACTGGGTGCTTATAGCTAACCGCCTGGCGCATTGCTGTCAACATGACAATTGACACTGCTACTAAGCAGCCTCAAAGAATATAAATAAAAAATTATTAAAAATTATAATATATTGTATGTGGAGTGCACGGATACATCAAGATGCTGGGGTTGGAATCAGATTCTATTGTGGGCTGTCATCTTAATCTGCTACGCGCAGGTAAAATTTACATAAATTGAATTTGCGGTTTTAATTTATTTCTACATATTTTTTTATTAATTGTCAAAATCAGTCTAAATGCGTTTTTAGATTCATTTTTCATAAGGAAATGAAATCAGCACAATATATATATATATATAGAAAATAAATTACGAATACAGCGAAGAAGTTTTTTTTCTTGCTTATAGTGTGTGAGTAAGAATCTGTGAAGTTCATTTAATATTCACATTTCATTTATAAATATTTTAAATATTTATTTTTCTCTTTTCTTTTGATTTATTACTTATTCTTTATTTGATATGAAATTTTTCCAAAAATATACTCAATCAATAAAAGAAATCAAATTAAGTAAGTAAACACTCTGAAAAAGTGATTGAAGGATTGATGAATATTAGAAATTATTCAGTACATTTAATCAGGAAAAAGAATGTGTCTAGTATACTTAGAGTAAATTATTAATGCGATTTATCCATGGTTGTCACACTTTTCTAAGAAATTACTTATTACTTATTTGAATGCTCTTCGCACATTATATGAAAGTTATATTTGTAATACTATGTTTGACATTTCTGAGCAGAAATCTTGAACTTTGAAAAACGTGGTATTGAAACTGATTAGAATTAAAGATGGTGTTTGTATTTTTAAAATAAAAAGGAATAGAATTAAACAGAATTCCGGTTTTTCTGTGAAGTAAATACCCGCGACTATAGCACATTTTGTGTAGACAACTGAGCCCAACTAATGATAATATACTTAACATTTCAAATGACATTCAGAATGCCTCATTTAAAAGAAGATCTAATGGCGGCTGGATCAAGAAGAAGATAACGTATAAAGAAAACATGGGACCGAACAGTATTAACTGAAACATCCAAGTTGCTTAACGAACTTAGATACATGACACGGAATAGAGATAACTGGGAACTTTTTCTTTAACTTTAAGATTAAGTTCTTAGATATGCAATGTTAGAGACTTGACCATTGACCAGTCTTTACGATTATTGGAACAATTTTCAAAACAAACACAATTTTACATGCTATTATTTAAATTTGTTCGGCTTGAAATTGAAGATATGAATCTGGAAGACATGAAATATCAGCATGATAGTGTAACAAAGCTTTCAATACTTACTGTTTTGACTTTGTTGCACTAGCAATTATATGTTGACAAGTATGTTACTGCCCAGCTTTGATCTGGGCCAGGAGGAGATCACTGGATCAGAAATTGCTATCACCTTCCGACACTAGGAGGTCCTCAACAACCGACATTTTGGCCTTCATTCGAAAGGCGGAATGTCTTTTGTTCAGTTAGGGTCTGTTGTAGCACAAAAGATCAATCATGGTCGCGGTGCTCTGCTCAAATGGAAGCTAGTACCCTGTTCTTTCTTATGCTTATTCTATATGTTGACAAGTCACCCTAAATCACATCGGAAGGAATCAGTCCCTATAATGTTACTTGAATAAGAATGTAATTCAAACCTTACGGCATTATATCTTATACCTTATAGGCAAGGTCTTATTTAGTGGGCATAAGTATTTTGATCAAAATTATAATCACAAGTGTGTTTAAATTACGTTTGAACCGTAAAATGGATAACACATTTAATGGTGTAGATGACAGTAAATATCGCGTTGGCTGTGTAGTAAATTAATTACTAATTTTTAATTTAATTTTTTCATTAAAAATTAAAAAAAAATTCCAACCTTAAAGTAAATGCACAATATAGTGCCAAATTTTATACTTAATCAATTAATCATTTTTAATTCAGTTTATGTTTGAACATTCTTTGGCTTATTTTATTGGAACTTGTAACCATTATTTATGTTTAGCACATTTTCTGTAATAAATGATGTTGTGCATATTTAAAGTAGTTTAAAGAAAATTAATTATTATTAAATTTTTTAATATTCGTTTATAAATTTGTTTATTTTATAAAAACTAATAATATTTATATACCATTTAAGAGATAAACAAAATTAAAAATTTTTTATGACAGCATAATCAAAAATACGCAGTGATTATTAAATGTAAGGAAATTTAACAAGTGATTTATTTTAAAAGAATCTACTAAAATTGATTTATGTTGAAATCCATTTTCAGCTCTCTTCAGTAAGATGAACATAAACTTTTTATGCTTGCACTACGAATACTTCACAGTCGCTATAAATTTTGTTTAATGCAAGGACATAGAGGATTAGATAAATTCTTATACTTCACTTAATTAAATTTAAAATTGAATTTTATTTTTTACATCTTTTGCTTGAATACGTCAAAGCGGAAAATAAAGATAAGAGTAAAGTATAAACTTAAAATACTTCATTTTACATTTATTATAACATTTACTGTTCAATGTTTAATAGAGAAGCCGATAAGTGTACATATGTTAGTGTCAACTTAAAAAGTTTTCCAATGAATAGTTCTCAAGTACTCTCATAAATGCTCCATTATGATCTTTAGAAAGAAATTCAATAATGATTAAAAAAACATTTCAAATTGCACTTTACATAAGCTGAAAGAAACACTTGAGTAAAGTTAATTTTTAAACATTTTTAGTAGTAGATTTTAATATTTCCATTGTACTTTAATCAAAATTATAGTTTTTAATATTTTTTTTAAATTGTATTTTTAATTTATTTTATTTTAAAATTTTATTTCTATTTCTAGTGTGAAAGAAAGAAAATTCTACATTTGAAGTTTGAATTGGTATATACACGTTATCACGATGTTAAATAAAAAGTGTTTAAGTATATTGATATTGGCATTGCTTGCTATTCTGGTAATACAAAGTAATCCTGCGGATGCGTGCTCTTGCATGCCAAGTCATCCACAGACACATTTCTGCACTGCGGATTATGGTAAGTTCTTTTTATTATATATTTATAGGAATTTATAGAAATTTATTACAAGAAATGAAAATTTAAACGTGACATTTTTAAGCCAACCTAATGTTTTTATGTTGTATTTTTATAACAGAAATACAAATAGTTTCTATTTGTATTGTATGATTAGATGCTTTATGATATGCTTGTATAAAGCAATACTATGAATAAAGAGATTAGGGGACTATTATCTTAAAATTTGATAGTCTTTAATCTCATAATTTACTTATTTTTGCTTCAACGTTCACTTTAAAAATATAACATATAATTTAAAAACTTCATTGCCCCAAACTTCATTGAGAAAACATATCACATACCAGAACTATTCCATTAAAACCACAATTGAGTCGGTTAAGTTAGACAATCAAATAGTTCAAATATAGACAAAAAATCCCACTGAGCCTAATAATTTAATAATTAATAACTTAAAAACTTAATTGCCGCAGGATATAGGATAATATATCAGATACCAGAACTGTTTTATTAAAATCACAATTGAGGTGAATGGGTTAGACAATCAAACAATTCAAACATAGCCAACCAATCCTACTGAACTAACTCTTTTTCTTACGCGTCAAGTATAGTCCTTCATAAGATACTGCAATTTATTGAAATATTTTCTAAAAGAATTTTTTTCGAACAGTAGTTAACTACAACAACAAAAATTAATTTTATATTATATTAATTAGTTGTATTTTTTGACTGACCGTACAACTGTTTCGAGTATTGCCAAATACCAATCATCAGTGGTCTTGAAAATAATTCTTGTATTTAATTATTCGTAAATAATTATTTTTGAGACTGCAAGTATTGCAAATATTTTGAAATATTTTCTGAAACTGAATGATTTTGTAAGCTTTTTAAACAACGGAATAAAAACCTTGAAAACAGTACAGAGTCAATTCAAAATGGATGTAAGTTCACCCTTAGTACAGTTCATGAGGTGTTTAGAGACCCTTTTTAATATTTTAGCGCTACTAATTAATGAATAGTTATTTTTTATATGTATTTTATTAGTTTCAGAAACCAGATTGTATTTATGTTAACTATAAAATTACTCGAATAATATTTTTAAAATACTTTAACTTCCATTAGTTATAAACGTAAACGCATAATAGCATATAAGCAATATTTTTCTTATTATCATTACCAATTTTTTTATTTTAATCATGAAGGCAATTCTATAAATATATTTTAGCTACCATACTAACATTATCAGCGGTTTAGTGAATACTTACTTGAGATTTTTATATCTAATTTTGAAATTTTCAACTGTGAAAAACCACAATTTAAGACTCTTACCACACAGCTAAATTTAGTAGACGCAAACTAAGAGTTGTAACCATGAACGATAAAATTTGCAAAGTATGTGGTTCCACCGCAAATTTAATTGTCAAAGGAGCAATAGTAACTTTACGGTTGTTATGGTTTTCTTAATAAATATTTACCTCAGTTACTTAAAATGTCACTTAATGTTACTAAATTCGACATTTTACTATTATTTATCTACAAGTTACATAAAACTATACTATACATATATATATATATATTTCATTATATCTCCTTGCAGTTGTGGTGTTGCGAGTGCTACGTAAATCACATCGTTTAGTAGCGAACAGTGTGGCATACAAAGTAGAAATCAAAAAATCTTACAAGGTAAGATGACACCTCAAAAAGCTACAAAATATAAAAATAATGCAAATTTTTATTTGACTTCAGATGAATTCAGCGGCACATAAAATGCTCAAACATGGACGTATCATAACACCAGATTCGGATGCTGGTTGCGGTATTAATTTGGAGGTTGGCAAACTTTACGTCATTGCCGGACGTGCGCCGTATTTAAATTTGTGCAGTTATGTAAAGGAGTATCTGAAAATGTCTGTAATAGAGCGACGGGGATTTTCTGGTGTCTATCGCAAGGGTTGCAAGTGTGAGGTGTGTACTGCAAATTTTTTTTGCCTTTATAAAAAATTACAAAATTTTTATTTTATTTTTTCATTTTTGTTTTTATTTTTTGTAGATTAAACCCTGTTTTGGCAACCAATGCTTGCAGCAGCGTGAAGGCCCCGACTTTTGTAGATGGTCGCCATTTGCCAAGTGTGAAACCGATTTCAGTGCTTGCATGCCAACTTCATATCGTACACCTGAAGGCGTCATTGCAAAATGCCACTGGCGAAGAACACCGGCATACAAAGAATGCATGGCAGATCCATAATTTATTTTTAATTTTTTTTTTATCCATTTATTGTTTTTTTGGTTTAAGCAAATATCGGTATATACAAATTCCCGGTTGGTTGCCATGTTTACTTTGAAAAAATTTCATTTTTAGTTTGTCAATTTCACAACATTTTATTTTATTATTTTTTTTTTATTTTGTTTCATTATATTATTTTTATTTTCAATATTAGTTTTTATTTTCATTTTTATTCATTTCAATATACGAAAATGTATAGAAAAATGCCATTAAAATATATATATATATATGTATATACATATGTGTATGTTCATTTATTTCGCAGTTTTAAGTTATTTTTTTCTGTAACTCATAATTTTTGTATTTTAATTTATAAATATTTTTAGATTTAAGCATATTTAATTTGTTTCACTTAGAGCTTTAATATGTCAAATGTTATTTGAATTAATTATTTGGTTTAATGGTCAAATAAAATCAAATATAATAATGCACACAAATTTTTTTTTTCGTTTTATTTGCTTGTAAAAATAATGTTTTTATATAAAAAAATATAATTAAAGACTTACCAAATCCCTTGGACTAGGAAAGAATGTTTGTTCAATTAGTGGAAATGCATCTCTGCCTAATCGTCTTTGTAGTTGCAATAAATGCGCAAAAACCCAAGGCTTATCCTAAAATGATAATTTTATTAATTTTATTTGTGGTTTATTAACAGATTTGATATGTTATAGTGAGAAGGATCTAGTATATATTTACCTGGAATTGATAAATTGAATGCAAAGAATTAATACTTGGCACACCACCATACTTAAGACCTAAAATAGTTGAACGAAAATCGTTGGAACCATCGCGTGGTGGTTGACGTATTAATACAAAGTCCGGACGAAAAGAGCGTGCTACCTAAAAAATGAATAAAATGGTATAAATAGATAAATTTAAGATTTTCGGTTTTTTAAATAGCATAACAAAAATTTCTAAAATATTACTTAACATAAACTAACTTCCTATGGTTTCATAATGTTAGTCTTTTTATGAGTAGATTCTTCCTAAAATCCCAATTACTACCCTAGTTCGTTATCCTAGCTCGCTACTCGACATTGTGAACACAATTATTTAGTATTGTTAATGAACTTTCACAGCAAATTAACAAAACTCCAAGTCAGAACATACAACTCAAGTACAGTCAGTTGGGTCAGTTGGCTAATGAACACTGACTCTGAACTTCAAATTTGGCAGGGCACGAGTTCAACCCTTGGTACTTGCATTCTTAAAAACAAAAAATTATTTAAGAATAATTAAATACAAGAATCAAGATCAAGATCACTGAAGTTGGATATTTGGCAGTATTCAAAACAACTGTATGGTCAGCCAAAAATTCAATTAATTAAAAAAATTTAAAAAGAATTTTTGTTGTTGTAGTTCACTACTTTTCGAAACCTTAGTATTAAGAAATTATTGAAAAGTTACGGGGAAACTGTACCTAAGTTCACTATTTTCAATACATTGCGATATTATTGAATTTTTCAAAAAGGTACACTAAAATTAGGGGAAAAAATAACTGAGGGTCACACTAGTGGCCGTATATTCATGTCCTTTTGTGAAAATATTAACAATTTATTTCTTATTACAGATATTTTATTGAAATTATTTTCGTACTAATACTAACAGTTAATACTAACAGTTTGGTATCCTTGAAAGCCTTATCATTTGTGTATCAATTGGGTAAAAAATCCACCTGAAAGCCTTATTCCTGTAACTCTATTCAAGAAATATAGTAAGTGGTAAATTAATTTTAAGAAAAATCTGAGCTAAATGCAATCATTATAATAAATATATTAATTTACAAAAATACGAGTATAAATATTATTTATTAATATACAGCCCATTGCAATAAGAGCTTTCACAGAGCTCCTTATGTACTGTTAG
Source organism: Teleopsis dalmanni (assembly GCF_002237135.1). Taxonomy (NCBI): domain Eukaryota; kingdom Metazoa; phylum Arthropoda; class Insecta; order Diptera; family Diopsidae; genus Teleopsis; species Teleopsis dalmanni. The sequence goes on along the minus strand of NC_051847.1, from coordinate 185,384,559 downwards.
CGTCTCATTAAGAGCAATATTACCCACTTTCGCAACGACAAGTTAAAATATATATGGCAAAGGTGACCTTTGTAGAAAATGCACTTCACCTTCACTTAACTTAGACAAACAATGATAAAAAATATAGCATTTTCCATTTCTTTCAAGTTCTTTGCTGTTGAACTACAGTGAAAACTATGAAAAATGAATGCAGTAAAACAAAAAGCCATATAAAGTAAGTGGTTAGAGTAATTAAAAAATTATGCATAAATAAACAAAATAAAAACATAAATGAACACACAAATATTATATACACAAGTTTCTATTTACTTACTCTTGTTCCGCCCCTATAAACAGCCATTGATACCACTGGTCCAGTCTCAGCACTTGACGTTAAGGAAATATCCTGCAGAAAACGCAAAAAATAAATAAATAGAATAAATGGAAATATTACGAAAAACTACAACAAAAATCTGCAAAATTTAAAATTAGTTTACATAGTTTACATTTCACAGAAAAGTGAAATATTTTCTGCACTGTATCTTTTTTCAACCGTATCTTTTGCAGGAAAATTTGCGTAGATACTTATATAATGTTACAATTTAGTACAATTTAGGTTATGTACATAGTGTGTGCGCTTACCCGGAACTCAGCTTGTTCAACGCGTATATCAAAGTCGCCGTGTAAACGTTTACCGCGAAAGTACTTAGACCAATCCGTGTTCTGATCGTCGAGCACCAGCAAAGTGAAATACTTGTCCTTGTTAAATGCCGGGGCACGTGTAGCACTTTGCACTGCAGCGCCTGTTGGCGTTGGAAAAAAAAACCAAAAATTATGAACACAAATACACTTTTTTAATCATTTATTTTTTTAATGAGATTGTCTGAGTACATTTTTCTAAAGACGTTAATTTGCTGAACTATTTATGAAGATGCTACTTTAGCCTAGTATTTGCACCATTTTTTGACGCTGCTTAAAGTCTCATATTTAAATCTAATATTTTTTTTATAATTATTTTTTTTTCATTGATTTTTTATATCTATTAAATTAAATAATTTTTTTTTATTTAAAAAATACTTCAATATAATGAACAATTTAAATATAGTAGCAATTTGAGTTTAAATTATTTTACTTCTTATTTTTTTCTAATATATTTTACTCAAATATTTAGTTTACTTTAAGGCGTGTGCAAGTGCGAGTAAATTAAGGTAAAGTAAATTGAAATTTTCTAGGAATTTTTTGCATTGCACTTATTGCACTTATTTAAATATTTATTTATTTATTTATTGCACTTATTTATTAAGTTTTCAAATATTATTTATTTATTTATTAAATATCTTATAAAATTTTTACAATGGTAATACCTAATATACCTATTTTTTTCTAATTTACCCTACTCGAAATTTTGGCAAATACCAACATTCGCTGCCATACCGACATAATTTACTCTTTCCCTTAATTTACCATCAATTTACTCAAACTCGCACACGGCAAACTTATTTCAGAATAGTTTATTTGATTAGTTTTTCGATAATGAGTTCACATTTGAAATTCATTAATTGGAAACTTAATAAAATAGAAGTCTAAAGGAATAAGTAAAAATATTAACAATATTTATACTATAATTTTAATGTAATTTCAGGTGGACTATTAACCCATTAAGTACCACGTAATTTTATACTTGAAATTTTACTGGGAAATTTCCATAGTATATAGTAAAATAAAACAAGTTTAAGTAAATGGCAAAAGTTTAATATTTATTTGAAAGAGAGTTCTTAGTTTATCTTTAATTAAAAATAATAAAATATTCTTTGAATATTTAAAAATTATTAAAACTAGCCGTGTTTTAATATAATGTTAATATAATGGGTTAATATAATAAAGTAATAAAGTGAGAAAATTATTATGCTTAGTGAAACAACACAGTCGATTGTTAAAAACACGATACTAAGTTAACCAATAAGTTTAAGAAGATCGATCCTTTTATCAATATTCAATCTAAATTTACAACTCTATTTTAATATTTCATTATATATAAAAATACGATATAAAAATTATATATATGTATACATATATATATATATATTCAATATATACAATTTAATATATCAATTAATATAGTTTAAATTATAAACTATATATACGATAGTCAAAATTTGATTTAGATATATTAATTCATTCTTTGTTTAGTTGTTTCTAAGCAATAGAGTATTTTACAGACCTTCAGAGAACTACCACAGATATCTAATATAAAAATTTGATGATCGTTGAGTTATTATTATTAAAGTCAAAGAAATTTACATTGAAAAATAAAATCACTTTAACTACTAAAAATCCATTTTTTCATAATTGTTCTGCTAATATATTAAAAAATCTAGTATATAAGACTCTGTTTATATTATCATTCCTATTACTATTATTTTGTTCATTATTTATAGAAAAATGTAGTAGTTTTTTGGAGACAAATTAGCTAAATACCTGTAAAAAGTTTGTATAAATATTTTTGTGTTTAATTATTAGTGGGTTCAATTAATACATAGTAATTGGTACTATCTGAATATAGCTACTGGTACTGCCTGTAGATAGCTGTTGGTACTGTCTAAGGATAGCACTTTGTGCTATATGCCTAATTGATTGAAAAATTATTGAAAAATAACTTTTGGCTTTCACACCTCTTTAAGTTCAATCAAATTTACTATTTTTGAGGATATTAAGACTACAATTACAATTTTGTTTTGAATAAATATATATCATATCTTTTATATAAACTTTATAAAATATTTTAGTTTTTGTATGTACCTAATATGGAAGCGCCTTGATCACGTGCAGCTCCTGTTAAACTTTGTACGCGTTGGAGTAAACTTTCGCGCGATTTAGCTGGACTGGTGGGAGCGCTAACACCACGCGGTGGTGCTGGAGCCGCTTTACCAGCACCACCGAAACTTAATGAAAGCTCTGGTGCAGCAGTGCCTGGTGGTGCTGTTGCACCTGGTGCCGGTGGTGGTGGCATACTCGGTGGTCCGCCAGTACCAATTGGTGGTTTCGTTGGTTGGTCCTGTATAGGACGTGCGGCTGGTGGTAAATCATTTGGATCGACATCATCCGCTTCGGAGGATAAATCCCCCGAACTAAATCTGTTATGTTGCGGGTGAATATATATGATGTTATGGTGTCAGGGTTTTATAATTTGGAATTTATTGATGATTTTTATTTTATATTTATATGATTGTTTTTATTTTATATTATTTTATTATTATTTTTTTTTTTTTTGATTAAAGTGTGCAGGGGAAAATTTTGAAAGTAACCAAATAGCAGAGAAAAAAGAAAGAAAGAAAAAAAGGTAGAAAAACATATGAAATTTTAGTCAATAAATTCTATACTATGAAGTTTTTAAGGTTTTTACCTTCTCTTCAGGAAATTAACATTGGAAGTAAAGCTTGACTTAAACGATGAGAAATTCAGGGTGCTGGTTTTAGTTTCCTATTTAACCATAATTTTATATTTGTAAGCATGAAGAGAAGAAAGAGATTTTTTTTGCTTTTTTAATTTTTTCTTATTATAATTTTAATTAATATTTTTTTATATATTTTTTGTCTAATATTGCAGTGCGCTTATTTTTTAACATATAAAGGCGTAAGACAAACATAAAAAGCACCTAATCAAATAATAGTTTATACGTATATGCATTTTTTTAAATGGGCTCATTTTGTATTTTGCAGTGCATAATAGCATATTTATATTGTGCAGTAGTTGATTAATATAATATTTTACATTATTTAAATAAAAATTGCATATATTAGGTATATACTCGTATAAATATGTAGATTTTTTGGTCGATGCTATTTTTGTAGAGCTAATGTCATAAACATCATATTGGTAGGTAGTTAAGTAATAGTTAAGCAATAAGTCATATATCTTGTTAGTTTTCTTCATTGGAAAGATATCATTTGTATAATATTCTAAGAATTCAAAGTATTGCTTAACAAAAATGGTTAAATTTTTTATAATTGAAGTGAAATTTATAGTCCTAATTTTTAATAGTATCTTTAGAGTAATAAGTACTGAACTCTTAAAATGGATACCTTCTCTCATACTGACAATTTTTGTAGAATTTCTGTAACCCAAAAAATTTAAAAATCCATAAAGAAAACAATATATTTTTATTGAAATTAACTCTCAAATTCATGATATACAAAAAAAGAGACTTCTCGTTTAAGATACTTTAAAAGGAAGAACATACAAACTATTGTTTTAACTAAATTCTACATATAGGATGTTTTCATAGGATGTTTGCCATTCCTTCAGCCTTTAAATAAACTTCCGATTTGATATTTTCAAAAATTTTTAAAATATATATATTTGTTATTTTAGAAGATATAATGACTTTGTTAAGAGATTTATTCTAAATTACTTATCCTATTGGTTTCTGAGTTTTCTGACTTCTATGACGACTACTTAACAGTAGAAGTGTTTATTAAATCTCGTTTTTATACAATATATTAATTTTTCAATATATATTTCATTTTATTAAATTATTTTGATTCACAACTTTATGTTTTACTTTGATTTAACCATTATTCAACTAACTCCCAATTACTTTTCCTTTCATTTTTAAAACTATCTTAACTAACCTATCTTAACCTATTATTATTAATATATTATATCTATTAATATTATTGTTTGCCGTAATAATGTAACTAATAAACTTCAAATGAGAATCTTAACACTGAAAGATGGTAAAAATCGTAAAAATATTATTAGAAGCTCATTCAGTACTCATTTAATTTTAATATAAAAAGCTTCTTAATGGGTAAAAAAAAAATTTCATATGCCTTTCTTGTAATATTTATTAGTAAAAATATATTTTATTGATAATAACATTTAATATACGAGACTGTTATATATGTATAATGAAATTAATGAAAGGCAATAAATGAAAAGCAAAATTAGTATGAATAGAAATTACAGATGAGAGTATTATTAGAATAAAAATAGAAAAAATTTACCTCTTACACGTTTGCAAACTTACAAAAAATTAGCATACACTCCACATATATAAGAATTATATACAATCAAATTTAAATCAAAATTCAATTAAATTAAAATTAAAATAATTTAATAAATAAATTAAAATTCATTTAAACTTACTTCCCTGATATTATTGTCAACTGAAGCTAAAGCACCGTCATCAGCACCGTCAATTGTGCCCGGATTTGTAGAAGCTTCAATGAAACTATCTGTCTTTGTTGTATCACTCACAATGGAATATTTTTTCATGACAAATATGTGCAAATAGCCGAGCAGCTTAACATGGTTTTATATTGTTTTAAAGGACCTTAAACTATTTGCCATACAATGGTACCAATATGCAGATTTTTTATGACTTCTTTTTCATTAAATAAATAAATTGCATATAAAAACAATTTGGTTTTTGTTTTTTTGCAAATTTATACTGAGTATCTACAATCTGAAATGCAGTGCAAATAAAGCAACACAAGCGGTCAATATTTATATGGCTACTGAGAGGGATATCAAGGAAAAACTTAATTGTTTACCCGTGTTGACTGCTTTTTATTGTTGCTTATTCCTTGATAAAAGCATTTGGCACATTTTATTCTATATAAACAAATGGCAGCTCGAAAGCGTTTGTATTAATCTTCGGCATAATCATGGCAATGAATCAAAGAGAGGCAGTAGTAGAAACAATCAAGCAAAATGAAATAAATTGCTATTTGCTATCCTTGCCAACATCCTTGTGTTCTTGTCTTTTGAATGATTTTATTAAAGAGGATGTGCTTTTTCACACAGGCTTGATTGTTGTTAGTGCTTTAAAAATTGTCTTTTGATAATAAATTTTATTTATTCTTGATGTGCGTTTATATAAATAATATCAAAATTCACATTTTTCTTGTCATTAATATATATTTATATGTTTTTTATGTTGATAAAAATTATTATAGAAAATTATATTATTGCTTATATCATTATAACCAATAAATTTTGTAAATTTTACTGTATTTTTGAGGTTTAATAACCACAGTAATGATAATAAAACAATAATTTAATAACTCATTATTGATTATTTTATAGATAAAACAGCAATCGAAAAAATTTTAACTGCCACATAAAGACTAAATATATTTTGTGACTTTATTTTAATGGTAAGAAGTTGGAAAATTTGTGAACTCATTATATGTGCAATAAATCATATACTTGCATTTACACACTATATTATTATTAGAGACAAGGAAGAATTAAATTTTAATAATAATTATTTCTCTTATTCTCACAAGATATAAAATTTTTTTATTTTTGTTTTAAAGGTATAGAAGTATATTGAATATTTGCATAAAGTATTTTACTGAAGTAGTTCAAAAATTAAAAAGCCTAGAATATGCTGCTCTTTTACACTAAAATTGAACAAATGTGTCCTTAAACTATATAATCTCAATCTCAAAACTTGGCGTTCAAGTTTTGAACGAACTATATTTTTGAGCTTATATTTGGTAGTCAATCAAAGCATACCAACTTTTTGAAATAAATTTAATTGATTTACGAATCTTAATATATAAATAATAAAATATTTTTGTAAATATTTAAATAAAATATTAGGGCTGATATATTACCATTTGGAGTTATAATTTTACAATATAGTTTAGGTTTGCCTTATACACATATAATTTTTTGGGCTATTACTGATGCCGTTCGGACTATTACTGATCCCGTTCGGACTATTACTGATGCCGTCAAACTATTGTTTGACTAGAATGCCGACTTTTTTTAAAAGTTCTGTATTCTTTTTTTGTACTTAGTCAATAAGCAGTATTAATATAAAAATATACTTATGAAGAAAATTCTATATGTCTATAATTTCTAATTAAGAGTTTTATGTCCTATGAGAAGAAAACCATTTCGAATAAAAAGGGAAGTATTAATGACAAAACATTCAAATCTAAAAATCCAAGTAAATCCCGTTTAATAATATAAATAATATACTAAATTATACCAAAATTTTTGTGTCATTATTTAAATAAGGCCATATGTTTCTAATTGTGAAATCTTGTACAAGCATATTAAATAAATGCTTTTCGTTTTCACTATCTGAACTAGTTCCAAAACCTTGCATATTAATTTTAATTATAGTCCCATTGCAAAATCATGCATTCAAGGATAAATTAATTCTTAGAATTTTTATATTAAATATTCATTTTTAATAAAAGGCACTTGCTTTATTGTAAATTTTGTGCGTGCTTATATGCAAATCATTTCTTAGAAATGTCGTTTTACTATAAGAAAATGCATTATTAAAGAAGAAACGTATATATTGAAGTATTTGAAATGCAAAAAAAGCAATAATAAATATATTAATTCAAATTCCAATTACATTTATACTATTACCTATAAATAAAAAAGAAATTATATCGAGGTCATAGCTGAATTTAATACAAATATCTATAATTTTAACAAAAATTTGGCTTTGTTGTTAGAAAATTAAAATAGAAGTATTAAATTATATTTAAAAAAAGTTTTTAACAATAAACAGAAAAATAACAACATTTTTATTCTTATAAATTGAAATAATTGAATTTTAGAATGACCATATAGGTGTTTCTAGTATAAAAATTATTTATTCATCATAAGTGTAATTACATACTTATATTCATCAGTGTAATTGTAGTTATATATGTTAGTAATAATAAGTGCCCAAAAAAGGAGCAATACATAAGAAAATGATAAATATATTTTTCACAAATATGGTCTCTATACTCGTAAAAGGAATAATATAGAAATCTGACAGCAAGAACTACAATTAGTTAATTATAGTTATTATGTGACTGTGGTTTCTGACTGCGTTCTAATATAACACAGGAAGTGGATTTGTTAGTGAATATTTTAACAATAAATAAACAAAACTTTAAGTAAAAATAAAAAACTCAAGTACGGTGTTGGGTTGTTGAAGTGGAGGGAGGAACGACTCCACCTCAATTAGCTAAGAAAGCAGTTTTGAATACGGTGTTGGGTTAGTTGATAAACAAACATGACTCTACACTTAAAATTTTGCAAGTCATTAGTTCACACTTTAGTACTTGCAGTCTAAAAAATTATTTACAAATTATTAAACAAAAAAATATTACCGAAATCTACTGATAATGTAGGTATATCTGGAAATATTCGAAACAGTTATATGGACCGCCAAAAACATATTAATAATAATTAAATTTAAAATTTACGTTAAAATATTTCAATTTAAAAAAAATTTCTTTCGGCAGATTTGCTTTTAAATAAAATTAATATAACGAAGTTTTTCAAAAATTAATGTATTTAAAAATTATTTTAATTTTAATGTTGAGTAAAATTTCTCTTGAATAATTCTTATTGCATTATTTATATATAATAAAAATCCCTTTATTTAAATATTCCACATTTCATATATTGCATTTTAAATAAATATTTCTTTCATTCAACAAATATATGTTGAAATAAGTATTTTCGATTATAAAAAAAGTTGTTAAAAGTTCATTTATATTTCTTTTTGTGGAATATCATTTTTATTTATATTTTTTCTTGGAAACCTTTACTGTCATACTGAAATTATGACCCAGTTATGAAAACGTAAAGCAATAAAAAAAAAACTTTTAGTATTTCATTTTTATGAAGTAAAAATTATTTGGAAATAATATTTTTTCCAATATTAAATATAGGTTTCGGTTTTTTAATGCATTCGGTATATTAAAAAGGGCCACGTTAAAAATAACTTCCTATCTAATATCGTTTAACAACTATGAATTTGCAACCTGGTTCACTTATAACCTATTTAAATATATTTATTTATTTATTTCATACATATGTCAAAAATAAAACACGTCTTTATATTAATTTTGATATATATATATATATGTATATGTGTTATATGTGTTTATGCCGCGCTTACACAACCTCAATTGCCGACGTTCGTCAATAGACTGACTTTATTTTTTACATATATATTAAATATAATATTTTTTATTTTTTTCTAATATAGTGGAATTTTGTTTGAAACACAATATTTAAAGCTATTCTTTTTGGCTAAGAATTTTAAAATAGATGCAATAATCTAAGCTATTCCTTTTGGAAATGTCAGTAATGTCAAATTGGGCACCTAATATCTAAACCAAGTTTTTGATAATATCCACAATGTCTATGTTGCTCTTTTAGGAAAATTATTTTATAGTATTATTCTTTTATTCAAATTCTTTTATTATTCTGATTACTAAAGACCTTTCCTTAACTAAAATATATACTCAAAAACTTAGATTTGATGTTTGTTTTTTTTTTTCCTTAAAACAATTCAGGTCACAGCGTTAAGATTTCTTATTAGCGATAATAAAGTTTAAGGAAGAGATAACACGATACTTTTCTAGTTTTAAGATCACCTCTTCAGAGTAATCTGAAAACATAATTTTTTTAAATTTGTTTCATTAAAATTATTTCTGGTAAAAAATATTCAAATTACTTATTATATCTGATCTGCTTATTAAGTTTTGCTTAGTCTGATGAAGTGATAAACAATAATCCAGTTAAGGCGTAAAGTGGGGTTGTGAAGAAACCTTGCAGTTAATAGAGAGTAAATATGCTCAAGTGCACTGACTCAACTAGCCTCAACATAATAAAATAGAAAATAAATCTATCACATTTTTGGCTCTGAGAAATTTTTGAGAATTTTGAATTCTTCTGTTGTTTTTTTTTTAAATTTTGACTAAAAGTTATTGAATCTTTTTAGTTTTAATATATAAAAAATATGTTCCATATAGAAAGGCTTATTATGCAAATTCGAGTACATACGTATCTTATTTAAATTTTTATTTTTTTAATTGTTATATATATATATATATATATATATATATATATGTGAAACTCTTTTGTATTGCTTGCTACTGTATTTATTCAAGATATGGCATGGGTGCATTTAGCGGTGCATGTGTCAATATTTTAATTCATGGAAGCTTAATTTATATATTATAAAATTAAAATAAAAATTAAATAATTTTCAAAACAGATATGGGAAAATTTCGCACTTAAAATAAAGCACACAAAAATAATTAATAAAATTTAATAATATACATAACATTTAATTGTGCTGTAATATCAAAGCGATGAAAAATGTAAAATGTATGAGTCGTTAGCCTTACCGGTGGCGGGGCGCAAATTCGCCCACACCCAGCAGTTGCTATTGCACTAATATTGACTAGAGAAAAGCGAGTTTACCGAACAGTAGCTGCTGTTCAGTAAAAATTGCGCACACGTTATCCTGCGGTGCGACGACTGTGTTGTGAAACGACCGGCGGCGGCGGGTAAATTGGCTGTTTGGTTAGTTGGATAATTGGGAGGTTGGGCCGATTAGCTATACGAATTGGTTGATGTTGGTGTGTTATTTATGCTACAATGTATATGCTTTTATGGATGATTGCTAGCAAAATGGCGTACAATGAAGTTTATTCTACGCACTTATAACCAAGCAAGAGTTTGATGATGAAAAAATGCTTGAATATTCTTTCCACTTCACAATGTTGGTTTCCGTTTCCGTTATTGATATGGGTTCACTGTCTATTAGTCTGTTTGCTATACGATTGATGCGCTTCTGTAAAAAGTATAAAAAAATATTGTTATATAAACTATTCGAAAATAATTAAGTAAGAAATAAAGTTACAAAAGTAACTTTATTGATTTTGTGCAATCAAATGTTCTAAGAAAACTTTGATCGATAATATTGATAGAGTTCTTTTAAGTTGAAAATAAATATATTTTTTAAAATTGTGTATTTAGACAGAAATATTAACAATTGAGTTTATATTACATATAGTACATATACTTAAAAGTAACATGCATACATAAGAACATTCCATAAAGTTTAAGATAGCATCTGATAGACTTATGCTGAAATTCTTCAAAGTTCATTCAATTTAAATTTCACATTCACCCTTTTGAGTAAATAGTAATTTAATAGGAATTCAAGCTACTAGAACTAGAAATCTAGAAACGTATTAAGACAATATAGTGTAATATGGTCTTCCAATTTATAATGAATTAAATTTAAATATTTTAACTATATGCTTAAATATCTTAAGACATTTAAATTGAAACTAAAAAGATATTCTTTTCAGCCAAAAAAAAAAACATTAACCATTCCCTTTTGGGAATGACATAGTATAAGTTTTATTACCTATTGATAAAATTTTATATGGAAAAAAAATTATTTTGTATATATTATATATAAATATGTATATGTATATTAAATCATATAAATCCTGTTGTTTGGTAAACGACATATGAGCTTCTTTCTTCTTGAATATCATAAACATTCTTAACATTTTGTCACACATTTACCGAGATGTGTTTTAATTATATAATTATATATTTTTTAATTATGTAGATATTATATAACGCCCAATATTTCAAGTGTCCATTTTTTGATATTTATGACAATTTCCTCTCTGTTGTTTTTTCTGTTATTATGATTTAATTCAATCAGTTGATCCTCGTACCCAAAAACAAATTCATAACAAACTAAGGAAAAATATTTCTTGATTATATGTATATTGTGACATACATCAAGATGTAAGTTAAATTTATTTAAAGACATATATACAATAATGAATATATATTTGTTAACTTCTAACACTTTTTTCCTTTCTCCTAATATACAAAGTTCTTTCTCTATTATAGGCGTATTCTTTTGTAAGCATATTGCAAAAAAACAACCGTTTATTTTAAAAATAACATATGAAACAATAACACCACTGGCTTTTTTAATCCAAGTTCTTTGAAATCACTGAACTAAAAGTAGCTCAAATCGCATGATTGCCTAAAAGTCTAAAAATTCTTCTATTATGAATGCTTTTTTTTAAAGTATGTTCAAAATCTCCTTTTAACTATCATCAATTTTTTAATAATTATTCGTATTTCGTAGTTGTTAAAAAATTATTATTCATTTTCAAAACTTTAACTTCAACTTGAAATATGTGTATATAACTATGAGTATTTGCATATTTAAACATATCGCATATCAAAACAAAAAGTTTCAGTTTTTCCAGAGTTGCCGTCGATAGTAGTGCTTATTTTATGTTGTTCTTTTGCGATATTCTTACAAAAGAATAGGCCTCATGCTAAGTTTTTTTCATAATCAGAACTTATTGTTCGTTATACGAGGAATAATAATTTAGTTATATTTATTGTGTTAAATATTTATGTATGCAAGTTTTATTAAAAATTTCAAAGAGATTTTAAAGAGTTAAGATAAAATATATAATAGACTTATAGCTTTATATGATAGTTTCTTTTTTCTAGTATTTTATATAATAAGTTTGATAGTAATAGTAATCATAATTTTTATGCATAAAGTTTTATTAAAAGTTTAGTTAAAACTTTCAAAGAGATTTTAAAGAGTTAAGATAAAATAGATAATAGACTTATAGCTTTATATGATATGTTAGTTTCTTTTCTCTAGTGTCAGAAAGCGCATATAAAAAGTTATTTAAAAATATCTAAATTAATAAAATATTGCTACTATGAATTATATTTTTGACTATTTATTATAAATACTCACTTTATTTCACCGAATACATATAGTATAATTTTATATACTATAAATAAATAAACATAATTTTTGTGCCCATAAAAATATTTATTAAAACATGCAAAAATTTGACGCTGAGCGAGCATTAGCTTAATAGCTTTATTAGAAAAATAAATGTTAATAGTCTATAAAATAATTACATTTAAATAGAGATAAGCATATATGTATATATAAATATAACACACATATAAATAAATTGAAAGGACCTTTGGGTCTAATATATGGAAACAAAGAAAATTGAATAACGCATTCATTTGCATGTGAGCCATTATGACGTTTTTGTGTGAAAATTTAATTGAATAATGAACATTAAACTACATGTAAAACAAGATTTTAATCATAAGCATTAACTATAATTACATATCGTATACTGTAGTGCTTTACGTATTAATATATAGGCAAAACGCTAGTTATTCTTAAAGTTCATTTAATTTTATTTCTAACTTAATAGTAAAATAAGACGTGAAATTTTGTCACTCTACTTGAAAACACATAATTTTATGCAAAATATGCTCGACTCTTTATAAGCAATTTATTTCAGTCGATGAGCAGTGTCTACTTAAGTCTCAGGAGTATATTTAAGCACATCTAAATCCCTTTTAAATACATAAATAAATGCTCTGCCAGGATTTGCATTGTTTATTGTTCGCACTTTGTTAGTAATGTTGAGTGTGTTCGTAAGATTGTCATAACAGATTTCAAATTAGCCATGATGGCTTATAAGTAATGTATTTCAATGGTATTATCTTTTAAAGTATAGTCAGCTGCTGCATAAAATTTTGATATTAAATTAAGGAAGATATAAAGAAGATACATTAATATTGTTGAAAAGAAGCAGCAGGTGCGTTTATATATTCTTGCGTGTTAAAAATTATGTAGTCTATTTAATGAGATAAATGCGTGGTTTTCACGTAATTTAAGAAATAAATATTTTTGTTATGAAAACGAAATATATAATAAATTATAATAAAATCGAAATGAATAGCACAATTTTTTCAAATTTTCCTCTCATTATAATTCACCCTAAACTTCATTTCAGCTGATTTACATATTCCCACATTGTATAGGTGTTTACTCAGATACTTTAACCTGCACATAATAAACATGAAATACATATTTAAGATACATATAAAAAATAATAAATAAATATAACCTTTTCAAGCCAACATATGTGGTGGAACACGCACAAATATTATAAAAATATTGCTCAACAATTTTACACAAAAGACCTATAAAAAAAAGCATGTAACCCAAGCACGGCAACACCTTTCAATTTTACACGTGCAACATTTTAATCTGCATATCAACATATATATATCTATATACATATATATATATATATATATATATATATATGGTGCCTTCACCTTTCGTGCTACATTACCGTGTTGACTTCAACTTCATGTTTCTACGCCAGTTTGCATACGTCCCGCTTCATTAATTTTTCCCTTGTGAAAGTAAAAGTGAAAGTATACAAAATTGTGCGACGTAGAGGCAATCTTTTTCTAACTTTCATTAAAATTTCTTTTGGTCCTTTCTGATTTACTTAAATGTACAAATTATTACTAAATCCACTAAATCCTTACATGCCACAAAAAATGTTTTAAAAGAATTTATTTACATTTTTCTTAAACTTTTTAATAACCGTTTTTTTTTCTACTTTAATCAATATATATATTTTTTTTTGAGGTACTATAAAGTACAAGTATTGTTAGCTACAAATTTGTTTTGTACCTTAAAAAAAATTCATTTTTAAAAAGGTCATATTTTATCGCCAATTTACCTCTTTTGTTAACAACTTGTTACTGAGCAAATGAAAAATGTAAATTATTCTTGTTAAGGATTTATTTCCCTAAATATTAAAATTTTTAATTGGCTCCTCGTAATTATTCAATGTAAGCCTAAAATTGGATTTAAACCAAAGACTATAAAAAAAGAGAGAAAGAAATCAAAATTTCCGCACAAGCGGAAAAAACACCTTGGAGGGTATTTAATGGACTAGGAAAGATAGGTTTTATACTGGCTTTTATTGAAGAAATCATAATAGATCTTTAAAATCGCAGTGTATGATCCCTTCTTTTAATAATTATTATTATTAAGAAAGAACAATTATATTATTGTTTTTTAAATAAAAATTACAGAAAAAATAACAAAGCTTAAACAAGAATATATATCTCAAATGATATCATACGTGATCATATTGAGTTAGAAAAGAGTATTCATTGATTTTTTGACACAATGTTTTTATTATATTATATAGCGTTTATTTTTTCGACATCTTTTTATCACTTTTCGTCTAACACTATTATTGCTTTAATGTAGAATTCAAAAGTTTTATCTTTGAAAAATTGATGGAACTGCTTTTCGCAGTTTCTTTCTATATCAAATTAAGCGATTATCTCACTCTACAATGTCAGGACTAAACCGTGATTGTAACACCACTTCTCAGTAAAGATTTTTCAATTTTCATTGGATTATTAAAGAAATACAGTTTTCTTGTGATAAATTTTAATTGCTTCTCTTTTTAATTTTATATTTTAAACAAAAAAGTGTTAGTAAAAGAGTATTGCTAGTAAAACTCTAAGGAGCTTATACGCTTATGTGACATATAAGCAGAACTTTATCATTGATTACATTTTACACCTTTTCCTAAAACTATTCTTAATATATTCCTACAGACTAATCATAAAATATATGAAGGGCTGTGTCCTAACTTCAAAGAATGAATAATCGTATGTGGGAGACAGGGATGCCAGTTTTGATATTTAAAAAGATTGAAATGAATAAAGAAAAGTCTTATAAATCAAATCTAATTTATTTGAACTTTAGTCATATATTGACTTTTAATCCTTTAATTGGACGTCTACCTATGTGCTTGTCTTTTGATTAGTTAAAAAATTTATGTTGGTACTAAATTGATTTTCTTAAAGAATATATGATAATTTTTGAGGAAAATTTTATTGTTTTTGGTACCGTTGTCCATATTGTACTGACAAAAATCAAATCACAAACACGACGAATAGATTTTGATTTTATTATATATTATAATGATGACTCTCAAAGAGAGTCGAAATATAGAATATATTAAAAAATATTAAACAAATGTTTAATTTAAAAAAGGTGACCTATAGCCGGATACAAAATATATAAAAAAACAATTTTTAAAAAAACCAGGTCGAAAAACAAATTCAAAATTTAATAAGAATAGCATCCAAAATTCAAAATTTAATAGGAAAATATTTTACATAAGAATGTTTGAACATGTTTTTGCAGAAACACGTGCGTGTTAGAAGATAATACTTTGGAAACAAATGTAAGATAGTAAGCTATCTCATTTGGTCTACCATTTCATCTAAGGAATTAACTCAGAAGTATATAGGAAACATTATATATAAAGAAATAACTTTTATAAATGTTATAGTATTTCAGACTAATAACAATTAATAATGGTTTCTAATGAAGCTTAGTTACATAGTAAATACATATATGTTAGACTGTCAGACGGTAGGAATTAAATAAAAACTATAAAAATTGATATTCTTTAATAGCTGCTTTTCACGCAAAAACTTAATTTGGTGCAAGTTTAAGCTTTTTAATTATTTGTATTCATCAGAAACTTTGAAACTCCTTCAGTTGACAATTGACGTAAATGAATTTTGTTTTCAGCATTTTCAGCAAAAAATAAGTGGGTTGAAGGCATGTATTTGACAATTTTTGTGATTTTATCCCAAAAACAAAAAAATATCCTTGTAGGAGCTACATTAAAACTGTACTTTTTTCAAAAAAAATCAATACGAAATTTCGAGGGTAGTTCAAAGTTTTACGCAAGCACAGTATACATACAAATACGTCCACAAATTTATAGTACCTCATTTTAACCAACAAAAGTTATAAACTATTTTTAGATAAAAGATGTAAACAATTTACATAAAATATATCATCTATATTTACTAAAAATATCTTCACTAGCAAAATTTCTTAAAAATCATATACAGCAAATTCTTCATGTTCCATTTCAGGATATCAGTTCATCTTTCATGATTTATTCAAACCATAACAACTATTTTGAATGAAATATCTATACATCTTACTCGAACTGAAATATGGATTTCAAGCAAATTAAATCAATCTTTGAATAAATTTCATATCTTTGAAAATCTTTAAAAAATTCAATAAGTAGATAAGTAGTGAAATACCAATACCGGAAAAATACTCAAACATAACAAAATATAGAATTTGAAACGGAAACTCAAACAAGACTAACAAACAAGCGGAAGAGTAATGAAAAGTTGTCGAGAAATATACATAAAAAGAAAATACAAATAAAAATTTTGATAATAAAGGACTTAGTTTCAGTTGTCAGTTGTCAGTATTCAGTTGAAAACATCTTTAGGGAAGACAGTTAAACTGAGCTGACGACTTTTAGTCTGCCAAAAAAACAAAAAGTAAAAAATTCGTGCTCATATCCTGTACGGGTGGTAAATCCATTTTGGGGTAGAAAAAAATCGATGTGTGTGAGCCACATCGCATACGAAAATACTCGTACGATGAGGTTTACACACATTTAGGAAGAGGATAAATATTCGTGTAAACTGAAATTTGTAGCGATTCAATGAAGCTTACTTGGCAACACATGCAACTTTGTTTGCTGCAGTTGTACCATTTGACATTTGTTCTATTCAAACATGAAAATGTCAAAGTTAGTGGCATTAATTTGAGGACAAATGATTATCATAGAAAGCAGGCACTTTCACTACTTCATGGTGAGCAAATTTTTATGCCTTTAACTGTAACGCATTTAATTACAGGAAAATCTACATTTATTCATTCATTTAATTGGGAAAATTTTGTACTGGAACAAATTAGTACAGAAATATACTGAACAATGTTGACCTTGCAATTAATTTATGTTTCCATGAACTTTTTATGAACATATATTGAAACAATTCCACTCAATAAAAAAAATATAAATCATTTGTTTCGAAATAAATAGAAAAATGAAAATTTATTAATTTATATGTTAATAAGAAAGCATTAAACTAGAGATTATTAGAGAAATGATATCTAATTTAGCGTTGAATAAGTGTCTTATTCTGATCAATGCGTTTCAATCGATTTTGAGACGAGTCGTTGGTAAGTGGTAGATCCAAGAAGCTCGGTCTCGTTAAAAATATGCAGTCCAATTTCTGATTCATAGGACTACGATTACTATTCCAGGTAAAGATTGTTTTCTACACAGTAGCAGTAAAGTCCTCATTTATAGGGGCACAGTTACCAGTTAAAGACTGTTTCTGATGTTAACAAAACGAGAATATCTTTGTTGTCTATATTGTAGCTATCTGACTAGAAGACGTCAGTTGTTTCATTCAGTTAGACGCTAAAGATAAAATGTGTCTAATGGTGAGTGTTAAGCAATAACAAAACTGTTAAGTAAAATTATAGTTTCTAACTGCTTAGTTATCTATTAGGTTGCATTTGACAGCTCAGTTAAATAACTATAAATTGGTGAATTACATTTGCAATTCATCTAGAAGACTACAAAATTAGTTGATTATAATGTGAATACATTATTCAGTTTAATATTTCATGATTATATTAATATTGTTTAAACCGCAAGCAAAAAAAAATCCAAGTATCTCACATTTTTACTATAGTAAAGAAGAAAAAGTGGGCTAGATGTGTGAAAAGGTCTGTAGTATTAACGTTGTAAGTACACTATCGTCGACAACTGACAGAAAATACTTTATACTCATTTACATAAGAGCTCTTACAGAAAGAGTATAATAAGTGCATTCACATTCCATACTCCCTCTTGAAACAGTTGCAGTCTGAAATTAAAATGATACCACCCAGTAATGAGAAGAAACTTAGGTATTTTCTGTGATAATGTGCAAATTTCTGTAATAATTTGGATATAATACAAGTGAATGAATATAAAGAAGATAAAAAAACGATTTTGGATAAATACTTAAGAGGTTTTTTCCTGCCTACTTTCGGCAAAAGTTTATAAGCAAGTTTCAAAACAACATATATATGTACAACAGCTACAACTTAATAGACATTACCATTAACTGGTGTAGTGTAAATTTGGTATTAATCACCTTCAATTCGTAACTACAAATCTTAAATATTTTCTTCATTCTGATTAGATATCACAGAAACTTACGAAAGAGTTACAAGAATAACGGCATATGAGCTCGTAAATATCGCTAAGAAACTGAATATAAATCCCAAAATGGCTTATATACAAAGTTCTATGTTAAGAACTTTAAATAATGGACTAAGTTTTCATCTATGCTTTATAATCGCTGTCGGAAAAGAATGTATTTGGTATTATTTTGAAGTTTATGATAACAACTGCCAAAAATTGGAAAAATATGGTCCGGGTTAAAAGTTGTTGACAATTCGATATTGGCGACAAGAAAAGTGAAGTCATATCTTTAGTGTGATTGCAGGGCTATCATATTTTATGCAAGTAAAAGACTAAAATGCAACTGTTCAGAGAAAGTTAATTATTTTTTACTGCAAAGGTAGACATTGAATATATCTTTAATAACTACACAAAAATTTAAAAACTCTACTCTCAAAATTTATTTTTATGTGTCATAGATTTCTGACTTATCATTTAATCATCATTGAAAAAACTTTAGCTGGAAGTTTTTCGCATATATATTATATAATTCTTACTTATTACTATTCAATATTCATTTTTTTTCGATATTTTCAATAGTATTTTCCTGTAGATTTGCCAAAGGAAAAGTGTGGAAAGCATTTGGATTCGTTTTAAGGAAATAAATTTGGAATGTCTACAATAAAGCTAACGGATATAAAACAAACCTAGCATAAAAGGATGCAATAATTAAATTATTAAAAAACAAATATTTAAAATTTTTACAAAAATACCAACTATTAGTAACCGAATATATATTTCCATATACATATAATTTGTAAATATTATATTTACTATTTCTACATATGCATTTCTTTCTCTGAATTTTGGTTTTTTTTTGTAGTAAGAAGAATATTTTTTGAAAATCAATAATTTCATGATACACTATATATTTAATAAGGAAAAAAGATTTATTATACATTTTTAATAAAATACTTCTTTATATTGATTTTACAATTTTGTGGGTTTATGACTCTAAAGCAATAAATGTAATTTTGCGTGTAATTAATGGTTTCTAATTATATTATTGGTTCAAGTATAAATATCATGAATGCCAGTATTTGTTATATTATTATTATGTTTATAATTTGATCTTTAGTTATAATTGCTTAAATTAATATGTGTCCTTTATTATCACTACGTGTGCATTTAGTGCAAATATTAAACAAAATTAATTTAAAGCAAGTTAGCGCTATTCACTTACCTTTATATAAGCGAGATATATGTATATAATTCTACAAAAAGGAATTAAAAATTTTACTTAATTAAATAACTTTTATATTTTAACACAATTGGCAACAAAATAGTCAACATAAAATATGTATTTAACACTCAACAATTTTAATCATGACATATGATACTCAAATGTTTGAACGAAATAAATCTTAAAAAATGCTGATGTGAAACTAAATTCTTTCTTCTAAAGCTTTTGCTGTATTCAGTTTAAAATGTTGCACATTCTAGAAACATTCTAGAAAATATTTCTCAATTATTTTTTATGCAACAAAGTTTTTTATTTCTATTTCAACTTTGCGACAGCTTGAATGACAGCACATTAAACTGCAACATTGCATGAGAAAATACTTTCTGACTATGAAATGTTAATTAATGAAATGAGTTATAAAACGTAAAAATTATAGGAGTGTGAATATAGTTTAATAACAATTACATCATATTTTATTTTGCACTTATATTAATTGAATTTTAGTTTTATCATATAAACATAGTTATTTTATTTAAATTTTTTAAAGATATTAAAAATATTAAAAAAATAAATCTTCTGAAATTTTTATTCAATTTATATTATTTCATTATATACATATTAGCTTTATATTATTAAAAATGTTTTCTTATATATCTTAAATAACATTAATACAAATCTCAATTTAAAAGATATATTTTTCTACTTAAATATATATAAAATTTATATAAATATACATAAAAATAATATTATTAAAAATTTTTTATTTATTTCTTAAATAACACTACAATATATTCTAATTTATAAGAAATGTTTTTCTACTTATTATATTAAATAATATGCTTATTTTTAGATTAAATTTTTTTTATTTTAGTCATTTAAAACATTTTAAACACTAAATAAAATTTCTGTAAAAGCTAACATTAATAATAATAGTTGCGATTTCTTTTAAAAAAAGGATTTCAGTTTAAACTTTGAATATTTTAATTAATTAAGTATATAATTAAATTCCTACCCACACATTTTCGACAATCATAAATGTTTTCATTTCTCATTTATTATTTTAGCAACTCCATTTTTTTTTTTTTTATTCTTCTTCTTTTTATATATATGGTTATATATATTTTTAATCTCAATAATAATTTTATTTTTTAAACCGGGTAATTAAATAACACTACAATAAATTCTAATTTAAAAGTAATGTTTTTCTACTTATTATATTAAATAATATGCTTCTTTTTAGGTTATATTTTTTTATTTCAGACATTTAAAACATTTTAAACACTAAATAAAATTTCTGTAAATTTAAGCATTTTAACTTATTTAGTTAAATCAAATAAATCTAATTAAATTAGATATACACAATTTTGCTAAACTTTTTTGCAATTACACACAAATGAGTAAACAAAAGTTACTCATACGCAATGTAGTATTTTTTATAAAGTGACTTGAGTAAGCCAACTACTAGCTCCGCTGTCGTTTTAAATGCTTCATATATATAATTTCATTTATGTTTGAATTTATTCTCATACTTTCTATATACTTTTTTAATATTTTTTTTTTAACTTTGTAGTATTTTTTTACTATAGCAACGGTAATAGCTTGCAAGTGAAGTTCTTTTGCTACTGCAGTTAAAATATTTTTCCTAACCGGAACTTACATTGCCTAAAGCATAAAATTTCTACTTATACACGTACAAATGTGTATAGTATTTGCAGTAAAAAATAGATTTTATGCATATGCTAAATATCTTTATGCAGAGTTCTACTATATTTTATGCTCCCAGTTATGCAGTAAAAGTTCCATTACGTTAATATCAGTAGTGACAAAGCCGACATAAAACATTTTTCATATTAAAAGAAAACCAAATAGAATGAAAACGAAGTTTAAGTCAGGATATAAACATTTCAATATGCATGTATATATATATGTATAAAAATAGCTATATACAAATGTATGTAACAAAACAAATATACTACCTGAAGCTGTAACCTATTTCTTTATGTCCTTTAAGGCAAACAATGTTTTAGTTTAAAATATTTTTAAAAAAATTTTTTCTTCACTTTAGTGTTACTTCCGTAAAGTCCTTCTTTCTTACCTCATACGGTGTAGATGTATATGTATTGTTGGGCGTATGCTTGAAAATCGTGTTGATTGTGCATTTCCATTGAAATGGTTGCTTAATTAAAGTGCAGACAAATGATTTTGCTTCACTTTGCAACTATGTTAGATATTTTTAAAGTCAGTTTAACCAAAAAAAAAGACTTTTAGTATATAGCTTTGATTTCATTAATTTTTAACTTCCGTTTTGCTTGACTTTTAAACTTTCTTTAACAGACAATTTCCATTAGTTAAAGTTAGAGGATAGAAAATTCTATTTGCTTAGTATCAAATGTATTACAAATTTGAGAAAATTACTGGCACTTAAAAAGTTTTTTCTGGCAGAATGTGTTAAGTCAGCAATTAATAATTGAGTGTGTTTTGCAGCAAGCATCGATAATATATCAACTAAAAGTCAGTCATATATATATAACCTCAAGTGTGGTTTTCTGGCACTTATTTGATTAAGATTTAGAGTGCTTGGTTTTTGCATGATAAGCAAAAATCTGATATAAAATGGTTTTTAATTGATAAAGTTTGTGTTATATATTTTGGTGAAATATACAAATGATTTCTATTTCTTTTAAAAAACAAAATTAATTTGAAATTTAAAGCTTTAAATTAGGTAAAGTTGAATTAAATTACTCATAATATTCTTACCCATCCCCTCTTTTAGATATTGAAAAGTTATAACTATGATTTTGCTAATCCTTTGTTGAAATATAAAAATACATTTTACTTAAAAGCTATACTAAAGCTATTATTGATAATAATAGTTGCGACTTCTTTTAAAAAAAAAGAATTTGAGTTCAAAATTGAAATATTTTATTAATTTAGTGTCTAATTTAATTACTTATCACATTCCTACCCACATATTTTCGATAATCCAAAATTTTCTCACTTCTCATTTGTTGTTTTAGCGACTACATTTTTTTCTTTTGTTTAATCCTTTTTTTTTGTTCTTTCATTGTAGTCATAAAATATGCTTCAAAATCTTCAAAATATATATTTTTAATCTTAATAATAATTTTGTTAATTTGTCACTATTTAATTTTTTTTTTTAAACACAAATTCTATAGTCATCTTCAGGTTTCCCTGATATAGGGTATATTGTCGATATATTGGTTAAAATAAAATCCTTTAGAACAGAAAAAAATTTTTTAAAAGTGTATTATTTAACTATTGACTAATTAACTTGTTTTAAAAATAAAATTATTATTAAAAAATATTTGTTTATTTAAACAATAAATTATTTTTAATCTTTATATACCAATTAAGTAAAAATTTGTTATAGATTTTACTTTCTATAATTTACATTAAGTGTGTTGCACCTGCAAATATTGCTCAAAATACTTACTATTTCATATTTATTTATATATTTTATAGAAACTTTTTTATTTTTTCAATGATAATGACAAATAAGCCAAAAAAAAATGTTTTTTTTTAAATCTTAATCTTTAAAAGCATGCTAGAATATAAAAACTGAATTTTAATTGAAATTAAAACTTAAGCTGTGCATTTTTTAAGTTGTTGTTATATACCAATATATATCTTAACTCTTTTTATAGCTCTTATATACCAATACATATTATATACAATACATATATACTATAGCAACTTTTTCAAATTTACTTAATTAAAAATTTATTAATATTTTAAGTGCAGTTGATTTAAACTTAAATCTTCAATTAAGATACGAATATATGGTATTAAATTATATTTTTTATTTATTTTTTGTATATTCTTATTAAAGATTTTTGTCAAAAAAGCTGGGATACATAACTGTTCATGTTTCATTTTGCTACCTCCTTTATCTGCTTTACTCATCTATTGCATATATTGAATATTTATCTAACCTTCCCACTGTTCATTATATTCGACTTAGGATCATAGAGTAAGATACACAGTGAAATATAGATATGTATTTAAGTAATGATTAATTTTGCTTTGTTGGAATTTTGCTATTTGAAGAAAAGAATTTAATTTTTATTTTTTTCATTATATTTTCACAGTTGGCTTCAATTTTGTGCAGTTGAGAACATATTTTTTGTAAAAGCATATATCGTTGATTTCAAACTTTGCTTCATTCAATCATTGAAAATTTATTAATCAGCCATGAAAAATTCTTAGAAATTTGCTGATGAAATGAATTCTATATAATAAGAGCATGTCGTACATACTATTTTATATTTGCAATAATCGATTCAAATATAAAAAATTTTAATTAAAAACTGTAGTTTTTTATATTAATTTTATATTAAATATTAAGAATGTGTACGAGAAAATATACAAAAATCACATAATCAAATTCTAAAGAACTTATAGAATAATTTAAAAATGTTTTTTCAAATTATTTATGGAAGTGGTCAGTGCTCAACTTAGCTTTAATATACACATTCAAAAAGTTTAAATGCTGGTTTATAGCAAAACAAGACTACAGCTGCATTAATGTATAGCTATCAATCCAACAAATGATCAAAGTACCCTTGCAAATAGGTCAAAAAATGAGAGACAGACAAAGCTTATTGTATTCAACTCGCAGATCAATTGTACACAACTGATTCACAAATATATCTAATTTATGGGGTCAACGCCTTTCAAAAATCTTGATAAATCTAATATGTCCTTTCTGCATTTTTTCATGTACAGCAGGGCCAGATAAGATCACGGGCCCATACAAATCACTAAATAGGTTGCAGGGCTGCAGAAATAAATATATGCGTTCATAATGGGTTTGGTTCGAACATGTCAAAAATTTTAATGCATTAATCCCATTTGATTTGAAAAAAGGATAGAACAAGCATAGATTTCGAACATGTCAAAAATTTTAATACATTGATCCCATTTGATTTGAAACAAGCATAAAAAATTTATATGTACTGTATTAAGTACAGAATAATACATATATACATTACACCCATATAATTCAACTCATAAAGCAAGCACCTTAATACATATCTTTAATATATACAACAGTTTTTTTTGTATAACGCTAGAAAGGAGCAGGTTTTGCAATCTTAAACGAATAAGTGATATCTCTATAAACATGCTACGATAACAATAATTGCGTAAAATTCTTGATTCCTATTTTTTAATTTAATAGTTTTGAAATTTTTTTATCATGAAATTTTCTTAATTAGGAACCGACTGAAGTAACTTGAGAATATTAGTTTTCAAAAATGCACACATATTATCCATGTTGTACTTCATATCCATTTTGCACTTATACAGAATTTTGATTTAAAATTTAGTAACCATGATAATCACATATAGTGCTTAGAAATTCACACAAATGTACAATATTGTACTCTACATCCTCCTTCTATTAATGCATACATTTGTATGGAATTCATAGATAATAGCATGTTTTGGACAGCTTGGATTTATGACAATTCCTGCTGATGTCATTAAACTATAAACAGAGCTGAATTGAAATAGTATAAGAATAGTTTCTGAAAACTGTAGCTGACACTAGTGAGGAATTTATATAAATTTTAAAAAAACTTTAAATAGTAACTATTTTAGAATAATTCTTTAATAATGAACAAAAGTTTTTTTGTTCGAATTTATTTTCATTGAAATAACAATACAAAGAAGCAACCCTTTGTCATAAAATATGGTGAAAAGTTTTGAAATAATTCCAAGTTTTAAGTAAAGTACCAAAAGAAACTAAAAGAGCTCACATAAAGTAAAATTATTTGAATAAAAATAAACACTATTCAGAAGTTTGTCACAACAAAATATTCAGCACGAAAAAAAAACAAATTTCGAAATAAATCGAATATTGTCCAAAATATAGCACTATATTTTATACAGTACAATGCTTCACCACAATGCTTCACTACAAAATACAACATTACCATATGTCACAGGATGCAAGACCGAATTTCATAACATTCACTATATGTTTCAGTAGCAGATACAGTCGCCAGCATAATCATTATGAGGTCGAAGACATTTCGGGGGAATCCATTTGCTGCTCATATTTTGACCCAGTTCTGCTTGCTTGCTTGTATAGTGCATTATACGCTTAGTCACCGAAAAAAACATTTCAGCAGCCAACAAATTACAGACATTTTTACTATGAAAATTTTAAATTATGTAACTGAAGAAGATGCATCTATGTGTGTATGTATGTATGTGTGAGTACTTATGACTTTTAATACGCTATCTGCGCTTTTATTTGTAGTCGTGCGCATCAAATGCACAGTTGAGTGCATTTGCCTTGCATAAAGTTACGGTTTTCTGATCCGTACAACTCTTGTGGTTTATATGAAAACCACACACCCACTTTTTTCCGCCTACCGAGTCACTGAGCGTATTTCTGCAAAGGACTTACGCGTTACAAAATTTCAAACAAAAAATTTTGTAATTTTGAGCGAGAAAAGCGGATGTGCGGAAATAAAACTTGTAACATTTTCCATAGCATAGTTTTCGGCTGCCACAATGTCGCTTTTGTTTTCAACGGTCGTTATAAAATTGCTACATTATAGTATAAGCAATGGTAGTATACGTCGTTACATAAACGCATTAGTGACACAGGATAATCTCTTAATTAAATTTTTATCTCAGTTTTTGTAATTACTTACAGTTTTTGTTGAAAGCTTAAAACTTCATGTTCCCTAATTTATTAAGCTCAGTGACAATTTCAAAGCAAGTTCAGTGCTTTTATCAAAACACATTGATAGATTGTGATATAAGATAGATTTTAATTTATATATCTACTAATTACATTTTCGATTAATTCTACTTCATCAATATGTAAATAAACTTCAGAGCCAATATATAATCTCAACTGCACATACATACTTTACAATAAAAATGTTTGTAAATTTTTAATTTAAATGTCATTCATTTTGCTAGTGACATTTCATTTTCTACATATCATTTTGAGTAACAAATATGTGTAATTTCTTGCATGTATATAGGGTATTTGGCACTCTTACATCAATTTGATTTCAAACTGTCATTCTGTCAAGGATTTGATGGCGTTAGTTACCCGTACAAAGAACTTTACTTTTGATTTATATTAAAGTAATTGAGATAATTAAACTTTTCACTGCTACCAAAAATTAAATTTAGAAACTTTTCGAACTTAGAATTTAAATGCTTTTCACTTGCAATTTGGCAAAAAAAATACTAAAGTTTATATAAAATAAATTGGAAGTAACGAAAGGTATTAAGAATTTACTTATTAGTGGAACAAAATAAAATTTTTTTTTGTTAGATTTAAACAAAGTGCAAAGTTTAAATTGACCAACAACAAGAGGTTTCTTGACAAAAATTTAGAATAAAATTACTATAGTACAAACCTTTGGTAAGCAAATATTCAAATAAAAAATTTTTGAATGCCAGAATCAGTACAGAAGATACGACAACAGCGTTGAATACCTAAAAATGATCAGACCACAAGATCAAAGCATTTTTTAAACTCTTACCATATGCCTAATGATAGCTGAAATGAGTTTATTATGTCTCTTTTAAATAATTAACCATTATTCTAGTCATCTAATTTGACAGGCAAGTGTTCTAAGCCTGGCACTTGCAGTCTAACAAATTATCTACAGACTATAAACTAATTAAATAAACATGTGATTATTTTCTAAGATCACTGAGGATGTCAGTCAGACTTGAACAAATTAATTAAAATTTTTGTTGTTAGTTCTTCATAATTGTTCGAACCCTTCTAAATTATAATTAGTTTCTTTTGGTCAAAAGATGTGTCACATTCGAGAAAAAAATTTTTATTTAATACTATTATTATTCATTATAATATTGTTGTAGTAATCTTTTGTTAGGTTCAAAGTATTTATTATTATTATACCAAAGTGTTTTTTCTTCATCCGATATAAGATGCCCACTAAGGAGTTTAATTTATTTATGTTTTTTCCAGCTACATGTTTTGCAAAATCACTCATTTATCTATTATCATTTATCTATTATTTATAATCACTCATTTATCTATCAATCATTTATCTATTTATCTATATCAACTCTTTAAAGGTACTATTACGCAAAGATACTTGACGAATGGTCATACCAGTTTTACGCTCTTTTAAATTATATTCAAAATTCCATTCCTACAGAACCTCGAAGCTCCATTAAGGCAATGCTTACAGGCAATCATATCACAATTGTCAATTTTATTTTTTTCATATTTTACATTTACTTAAATTTAAAAAGCAATTATTTTTGTTACCATGGGTTTCCAGTTCCTTAAGGTGGTAGCTCAACCTGCAATGCCCAGTCATAATACGTACTTCTTATTTAATTACACATAATCCCATAGTTGGCATTGATTTTGTTTAAACATCTAACAGAATCAATTGATGAGTAAAAAGGATAATAAGGATTAAAAGGTGAAGGATAAAAGTTAGTAAGGTTAGATAAGGATTTTTTGTTTTTTTTTTTTCAGTATTCAAATGCATTTATATCAGTGGTGCCCACACTAAACCAAAGACAATTATTGTGTCTGAAATATTTGTGTGTGATGAAAATACAGTGAGAAAAATAAGGTGCATTTATATTTTCTAGTATATTAATATTCATAAAAAATATTACTTATACTTAATATTATTATAAAAAATAAATAAGTTTTATAAATTTTGAAACAAAATTTAGAGTATATTATAAAAGCTTTAAAATAAACAAAATCTATACAGTTTATGAACAATGCAAGAATTTTATTAAATAGTTTATCTATGTGTATAATTGTTCGTCATTGTATATTTATACAAATATTTTATTTATTTATTTTTTTTAAACTCTATTATTAATTTTTACAATATATCAATAAAATAAATTTTAACTACATACAATTAATAAAAAAAAATTTTTGAACAAAAAAACTTTTTCGCTTTTTCACAGTAAAACATGCGCAAAAGCTCATTTCTTTACTGTGTAAAAACTTATTTTTTGCACACATGTATATACACACAGTAACCCCAAATACAGGGTACTGAACATTTACTGTGAGCATCACTGATTTATATGCATTTTTCTTTTTTTTTTTCGGTACGCCGAGGGAGGTGTAATCTTCATAGATACTAACAGCCCGTACTGTTAGCATGCACGATTCTTCGTCTCAACTCCAGTTGAGACTAGCCTACGTACTAAAACACCCCCTTTGCCGCCCTCAATTGTTCCGTATACCCCCACGGATACAAATCAAGTATGGTTTCATGAGGTGGATGTGGACTACTGTCAAATTCTTTTCCACACCATTGGCAATAGCTTTCCGACGGCTCTAATTGTCGAGGCTAGTATGCGCGTTACTAATTTATCTGACGTTATATTACCTCCGAGAACTCGTTGGACTTGTTCACGTTGCACGTTTAAACTAGAGTAGCTGAATAACACATATTAACTAATTTCTTCGGCATCACTGCTATAGAAATCTCAAAAAGGATCTCTCGTTCACTGATATCACTCTAACATCAATAAAAAATTACAAATAAATTGTCAGTTAAAACAAGGACTAAAGTGGCGACACGTGTAAAAGATAGTATTGATAACATATACAGTATCAAAGTCATCAGATATCACTTATACAAAGATTATATATCTATGTCAGATATAACTAATAGATTTGACATGTTATTTAAAATTGACAAATTCTGTCTGGTATATATTTTTGAATTTTATAAAAATTAATGGAAGCATCAATTTTATTAAAATCCTTATTAATATGACAATCTCGAATTAATTGAAACTGAAATGGCTCAAAGTTAGGTTGGAATACATAAAGTGAATAATATCAAATAATTAACAACAAATAAAGATTGTCTGTTAAATCATTTGCAACATTATTAAAATATTTAGATAACATTATTAAAATATTTAGACTATGTTTAATTGTCCAACATTTGAACATTTAAGAAGCCTCTTGCTTCTTAATTTGGAAATTCATTAATTAAAAAGTTCTTTTACAATCAGATAAAAATATACAGTGAAGCAATAAAACGGATATCAGATACTTAAAGAAAGGAACATAGAAAGGTCAACATAGCGATAGCCCAATACATGATAATAGCAATACCCAGTGAATTTTTGGTACTATCATAATATATAGAAAAAGACAACAAGACTGCGAAACTGGATACTCTCAGTAAAATAGACAACAAAAAATTTTAAGAAACTACCAATTACTATTACAACAGATGTTGGGTACTAAGCTTAGCTAATTGTACTATAAATAATTGAAACTAAACAGTACAACAGTACAACAGTACACTCATTATTCCATAAAAAGTGAATATTCAATTATTAAACAAATATACAAAGACATCAAAAATCATTTATATTATATTGTATATTTTTACTAAACTTAATGAGAATTATAAAATGAAACTTGATATAAAACTTATTCAATAAAAACTATATAATTCATTTATAATTTTGGTTCAGTTAACTAAACGCTAACATTGAGTTTTAACTTTGACAGGGTACAGGTTCAATCATTGGTATTTTTAATAGAAGAAATATTTCTAATGAGTATGTTTAGCCAAAAATCCAATTAACTGAAGTAAAAGTTACGTTTTTGTGATTTACTATTGTCCAAATTCATTTTATGTATTTAATAAATAATTACTTTTGTCACATTTGACTTTTAAATTTATTAAAATTATAACTTAAACATATTCAAAATTTTAAGTATGACTCCGTTTTCGATGTCGAAAGTGTTTCCTATTCCGATACCGTTTCCTATTCCGATACGGTTTCCGATACCGATTCCGATACCGTTTCCGATACCGATACCGTTTCCGATTATGATTACATACAATTTAGATTGTGATGACGATTGCGATTACGATTGCGATAGCGATTGCGATGGCGATGATGATTTCGATAGCGATTGCGATGACTATCAGAATATCGACTACTATTATTAATAACGAACTATGATTGAGGAGTTATGAATTATGGGCAATAAAATATAAATTATGAATATGCTTAAGTCAATTTCAAACTTCAATATTTTTTTCATAACTACAACTCTTTTTTTTTTACTATCAAATAGTTCATAGCTTAAACTTTTTTAAAAGGCGTTTATTTGAATTTGAAAAATAGTGAAATCAAACGTATTTATCAATTAAATGTATGACTAATATACTCCCTAAACTATTGTGCAAGGCGTTCTCGACAAATCACAAATGGTGAAGGTATCAAGCAACATATAAACTTTGATCAACGTTATATGACAAGATCCGCTTTTCAATAACTTCATCTATTTGTCCGTCTAAGTGCTAAATAAATGAGACAGGAATTATTCTGATACAATGTTGAACAGATTTGGTTAATTCTCTCTTGCGACACCTAACCGAAGTGGAATTTACTGTACCTAAAAAATTAACGGCCTGCAGTTTAAACTGTTCAGATTGTTGAGGTTAATTTCTTAAGGGAGTACAATGGTGGTTATGGTTAAAATATATCTGGCAGTATATATGTAGAACAAAAATATTCGGATTCTCTCATCTTAAACAAAGAAGAAGTTGTTCCAAAAATTTGACTTCAATTGGTTCCAGCAGAATGTCTCCAATAAGCCGTTTATTGGCGCATTGCTTCCACATACAACTACTATAAGCACTGTTTACCACCTATACATTCAGGGTAGTTATTTCTAGATAATACTGTATGTCTGACTATTATCAAACAATATAGTATTGTCTGACAACTGTCAGTGTGTCTATTTATCTGTATTTCTAAGTATCTGTCCATCGGTTAATATTATGTTACTAATATTAATAACATAATATTAATAACATATTATTAATATTATTAATGTTTTTAACTCATAAGAAAATATCCAATCCACTCTGATTTTGTGTAGGGAAAGTGTGTAAAATGATTTAAATAATGTATAATAAATAAATAATAAATGATTGAGTTTTAGTGTATTTGTATGAATTTATATTTTTAATATAAACAAAATAAATTAATTATTCTATTACAGTTTTGTTTGTAGTCTTACAAAATTTTAACCAATTTCAATGCACTTCTATAATATACTTTAATATAAATTTCCTTCAATATTTTTAATATTATTATATATTAATTGTAAATTATTTAATATAATATCTTTTTTGATTGTGTTTTTTTTCTTATAAGTTATTGTTGAAATGAATGATAACGATTGATGAATGATAATACATAGTATTTTTTTTCATTTTATACACGTGTTCAAAAAGATTATTATATTTTTAACTACAATTAAATATAATATTAATTATTAATATTATTGTATTAATAGTTAAAAAAAAATGTATATATTAATTATAAAAATTATTAATTAGTGTCTTCCTGCAGTGTGTTTTTCTCTGAGTTACTGATAAAATGAGTGATACATGATGATGATAATGATGGTGATTACGATTGATGACTGATAATACTTAGTATTTTATAACATTTTATACACATCTGCAGGAATATTGTATATAATTCACTACTATTCAAAAACCATTCTAACAGTAAAATAATTTTCTTCCCTCATAATTAATTTTTTCAATTAAATTTTAAAACAAATATTTTTAATAATATTGTTTACTTTAACAATTTATATTTTACTTTTGTTCTTATAGCTCATTACTATATTCAAAAACCTATCTATAAGTAACATAATTTTATTTTCTATTTAAATTTTAAAATTAAATTTAATAATCAAATATTTTTAATTATAATATCTAATTAAAAAATTAATATTTTATTTGTAAAAATTTATATATAATGTCTTTCTTCAGAGTGTTATTTTCTTTAAGTTACTGAAGGGATGAATGATACATGATAATGATAATGATGATGATTACGATTGATGAATGATAATACTTAGTATTTTATTTCATATTATACACGTCTTCAGAAAGATCATTATAATTATATTTACGATTTAAACAAAAGTACTAATAACTATAACAATTCAAAATTTTAATTTAATCTTAAAAAAAATTAATTATATATTTCTTAAAGTAATATTTTATATATTACAAATCTTTTTGAATTCTGGAATTCTGAATTCTGGAATTTTCTATCTCAACACTCATATCTATCTAAAACTTGTATAATATATTTTTTTAAGTAAAATAACATTTTTATCCAATTCTAAGCCTGATAAAAACTTTTTTAATTATTCTTTTGAATTATTATGGCATTAATAATTCCATTAAAACAAATCCTAAGTTATAATCCTAATAATCTGCTAAGCTGAATACTTGAAGTGCATTGATAAAACAAAACTATAATATAAAATATACCACAAAAGACAAATATATGTCTTGTATTAACACTTACCAAGCTTGAATTAAAAATCTAATCGCATTAAGTAGGTAACTGGGTTGTAAGTCTTTGTCTTAATACTTAACGTATTAATCACTTCACAGAATGTAGCCAAATGTCGGTTCCACAGAGACTGAAAAAATGAGACTAAAAGCTTTGTTCGATTTAATTTAAAAACTTTGCTCTTCGTCCTATTGCACTGTTTATTTGCCCGTTGGCTTTCTTATCACATTCATAAAAGTAAGTATATACGCGACATACGACTTACACGTAAGTATAGAATATCTTACAATTCTCAATAACTTTCGATGGTTTTTTTTTTCGATTTTTATGTGTTTTTCGGCTAAATAAATACTTTTATTTATCCGTTTATAACAGCGAAAACTCTTCGGATTTACTCATACATATATATACTAGGAGAAGTATACATATATATGTATGCCTTCCAAAAAAGGTTTTTCTCTATATTCTTGATATTATTGATTGAATTTTGAAAAATCAAAACTTTAGGTGCTATTCAAATGCCCGGTTTAATCAATTAATTGGATTATTGCGTCAATTATTCCGATTCTAAATAATTAAATAAAAATTTTAATAAATAATTCTTTATTAATAAAATTATTAAAAAAAAAATAACAAATTAAAAAATTACAAACATTTTTCTTATGCCAGAAAATTGAACTGATTACGGCGGTGATGAAAAATTCACTGAGCGTAAAGTGCTTTTCGATTTTTCCAACTGCCAAAAGTTGCGATACATACTGCGGGAGTAAGCCACATGTGAGAGTGATTTATTTCTCTACTCTGATAAGAGGGTAACTACCCCCTAATGTAAGTGTTGTTGGAAAAAAATGGATTTTAATGAACCGGTTACTTGACTTAATTCAACATAAAAAAGTATATCGCAATGAAAGTATAGCAATGAAAATGTGTAGTGGACTTTTTCAAAGAACATCAAAAAGTTAAGTTAATTAAGTTTTAAGTAAAAACTGCTTAAATCAACTTAAGCTAGAAATTCCATTTTTTCATATTTAAATAATTTTGTATCTACCTTCATTCTTCATCTTTAATCGACTCAGAATAAAACCGGCTTTTAATAACTTACACTTCACTTTAGATTCTGATATTTTTTTGCTTCCTTTGGTTCCAATAAGCTGTTTTTAAAATTTATAATGATTAAGCCTTGCATTGCTACGCGCTTCCTCAACTCTCATACATCAAGTGCGATTAATGTTCCCTCAGCTTGAACAGTCCATCGAAGCTACAGTCTTCTCCGTCGACTTTTGCTTTTCCAAATTACTTCGAATTTCGCTTTCAACACTTTTTTTCGGAACTTTCTTTTTTATCATGATGATAAAACCATCTCATAACAAGCCATCTTAAATATATGAAAATTTGAGTATATAACCTTCTTTATGTATAATTGATTTGTCGCTCCAACCCATAAAATCAACAAAATTTTTGAACTAGAAGCAAGGTAAGTTTATTTCTACTCTACAATCATTCTCCTTTTACTTTACGTTATTCCCATCCCTTCCTGCACATTTAGTGTGCCCTAAGATTTAATTTCAAAACAAGAATTTTAGAATTCTTGGTGGGTTTATCTCACAAATATTCTTGGAGCTTCAAACACTACTTAAAATACTTAAACCTACTAAAAAATTCTGTATAGAGGCTTAACTCTATCTGATACCACTGGGAACCAATGCGTCTATGCATGGCTTACGTACAGCCAGATTAAAATTAACTTTCTTATCATCAAAATCAAACTTTGTATGAAACTATGGAGTATTTAAAAACAGTGAATTTATTTTATTTCTTTTTTGGCATTATTATAACCAGCAAACCTGGTTTTTATTTGTAAACTCTGATTACTAATTACTTGAGTTGTGAAATTCGGTTACTCACTTTAGCCACCTACAAAAACAAAAATCACTCCAAAAAAACTATGTCAACAAAACAATAAAACATAATTCTCATACACGTTGGTATTTCGCTTCGACTCGTGACATGTGCATTTTCCCTACTATATTTACTACCTTGTAACGTAAAATGTAAATGAGGCAACTCTGCGCATGTCCTGCTAAATCCTTTACTGACTCTCTCGCTCTTATCGATTTGAATGCACATTTTATTTTTGTTTCACATGGAAAAATAAAAATCTAACACTTGGAACTGAGAGTTTCAATGAAAGTACCTATACAGCAAAATTGAGAATAAAACAATGTTTACTAATGCCTGTGACGTATCTCCATCACCCAATCCCCACCTCCATTGTAGTATTAATATTATCGCTCAAACTACTTGAAAATTGTTGCTGCTTTTGCGAGTTGGTGTGCACCTACTGCTCCTTTGGAATAAAGCGTGTAGCAATAAAGCGTTTATATAAAGGAAGATACTCGAATATTTTAGGGGTTGCTTTTGTATCTCAAACTCCTACTTTCGCAGTTGTAGGTTAAAGTTTTCACTGAAGTTTGAGGGAAAATCAATTAAACGCTTCTTTTGTTACTTACTTCAGTTTGCTTATTGACTGCAACATGTTTTCCTACTTTAGATTTCAATGCGTCCCATACGCATTAATAAATACTTAAAATGCTAAAAGAATTTTCATTTTGCGGCATTTCAAGAAATTGTTACAATTTGTTGACAATTTGAGTTACATTAATGGATACCGCGAAGTCCAATTAAACGGTGGACGAAACAGTATAATTAAATTAAAAAAAGAAAAAATTGTAAAAATTATTTTTTTATTAAGTTCATTTTTCATAATATGTATAATATGTAATTATGTTAAAACATATGAAATTTAAAAAAAAAATTTATTAAATTAAAAATTGAACAAAGCAACTCAAAAATATAAAAAAGAACATAAATACATAGAATTCAATGCCTGTCAAACAGTGCGGTACTTATATCCACTTTAAAGAAATAATAAAAAAATTTGAATAAAAAACATAGAACAACGAAAATGTACTATTGCAAGCAAGTAACATATTTTAATTTTATAATGATAGAATTATTATTTTTATTTCTTACTCTATCTAATAATATGTATTATTAGCAGACATTTATATAACTTAAATAATATGATATAATATATTATAACAATGATTTATAATAAATTGATTTTTAACATCCGTTTTGACGAAAGAAACTGAATTCTTAATATAAACGATTGCTTTCAATAGAAAGATATTTCGAATAGTATTTATTATTATTGTTAGGGCATGTGGCATTGCGACTGTTGGGTCAATTGTGCCCCTTCTGGGTTTAGAGTAGGTCTCTAAGCACTGTTGCATCAATAAAAAATATCTTCCGTAAAAAATATCTACCTCTTCCGTAAGAATAAACATTCCACGAGTCTTTTCCGTATGTGCAGGGCATTCTAACAGCACATGTGTGGCCGACTTCTCTTCACAGAAACATAGATCTGTAATATATATAATTCAAGCAAAAAATTTAAATTAAAAATTCGACACATCTCCAGCAGGTGTTCGGTGTTAGAAGAATTTAGAATTAAATTTATTGGAAAAAACATTTTCATCTATTGTATATAAAAATGTTACGATGTACCTTGAAATCTGATTTATTATATTTTCTTGTTGAATATATTTGGACATGTGCACATATTATTTCACTTATTTTACAAAATGCAAAATAATATAGAATCTCCAAAAACATCGAAATTTCATCGAAATGCAATACTTATAAAAATGTACATCTTTCTACAACACCGCAGACATAAACCAACACTTTTAGTAGAAAATATATAATCTATGTGGTTTTTGTTCAAGAAAAGTATGAAATGAAAACATAGAAAACATAGAGGATTCATATATTAATTCTCAGATTTATATAGATTTTTTTAAAAAGAAAATCTACCCAGTTTAGTTAGAGATGATTCGCAGTTAAGTTATGTTTTACATTTTAAGTGCTTGACTATATAAATTAAATTCTTTAACTTCTAGAAGGAGCATAGGGCCGTAGAAATGCTTGACTATATGATAAAATAAACATGCTTCTGTTAGTTATGTTTCTTTTTAAATTTGTATAATAATATAAGTAAAATTTTTCATATGATTGTCAACTTCACTGCTACATATTTTTAAGTACATTTCTTTGATGCAATTACTTGACACATTTCAGTTATTAAGTAGAGCAGTCAATGAGTGTGTGCATGAGTAAAATGAAGAGGTTTACATTGTTGTAATTTTTTTAAATTGAACTTCATTAAAACATTACATTATTATAAAACATAACAATATAGGCAACTAATTGAGATTTTGTCGATAAGACGGTAAATACTTTATAAGATGTTAAAATATATTTCTCGTATTTTATATGTAAAAAAGTTGTTCATTATAAAAAAAATATTTATTGAAGCACCTGCTTAACTCAAATCAAATGCATATAGTCTCGAAGGGTGTGATTAGAAATCTCAAAGCAAATCTCACCTTCCTCAAATGGGTTTGTCTGCCAGTCTGCCGTTATTAAACGGTTACGTAAAGTGTCAAACTAATACTGGATTCTAACAGTTATTATCTAGTTTTCTATTAAATAATTAGGTGTCAACCAACTAAATCCACAACAAGACTCCAGCCCAAAAAATTGTAATAAATTTTAGTATATATTAAATATGATCTCTTTTTGTATAGGCTAACTGGTCAGTGTTAAATACCACACAAATTTCCTAATTAGATTTAAAATAGGTTTGTATTATTTACCTTTGACAAATTAGCTCATACAAAAAAGACATAAATAAATTGTTAATCAAATTAAGATTTTGTCGTTTCCATTGGCATAAGTTGATTATTGGCATGTGAAAGAGCTTTTACGTTCTGTGAAAGTAGTAAGAAAGGTTTTGTTCTTTAGAATTCAACTGTTAGCAGATGATATTTCGTTTTGTATTGTTAAAATAAATTAATTAATTCATTACGCAAATATGTCATATTTGATATATAAACTCATTTATATATTTTTATATATCCATTATATATTGTATTTATAAAAAACAAATATTTTAAAAAAGTTCCAGCTCTTGTTTTTTATTTGTTTCTTATTTATTTATATTTTGTTTCATATGTAAAATTTGATAATTTCTCTTTTAGGATATATAGTTTGCAATGTTGCCTTTGACATTTTTGTTATAATATTCTTTAATTTATTCTTAACTAAGTTAAAAAGCACGAAAGCTCTCTGCATAGTTAACGAAATTTACACTTACTAAGTTACTCTTACTAAGTAAGCAGTGGAAACATACTATAAATTGAAAAGTTTCGTGCTCTTTATATGGTTCATTAAGATTTAGTTCTGGACTTTGTTTACTAAGCTTTATGGAACTTTGTTTAATCAATAGTGAAATTGGTACAATAGGACCCTTCTGGCCGCAGTACCGACTGTTGGACGATTTCACATTTAAACTTTTAATAATAATAATAATAGGTAATTAATTTTATTTTTAAAATACAATTAATTTTATTAACTACCTGAACCTGAATAAACTGGTCTAACGTAGGCAGTAGAAACATACTATTATATTTATGCGTTATAACATGTTAATATATCTCACGGCTTATGACTTGTACATTTTTAACTGAATGATTTGAAAAGTACTTTTTTGTTGAAACCAGCAACACTTTTTCACCTTAAATGCTTCAAAATGCAACAAATAATTCAGCGCTCACAATTTCAGTTGTTAACGTTCTCGAGCACAAAGCGAAAAAGGCATTAAACAGTCAAGAGATATAACCAAAAACCATAAGACAATTCAGCTAAGCGGAGTTCGCTCAATACCAAGTGAGATATAGCAACACTAACAGATACAATCAGAACTGACGTTTGTTGAGTCATTTGTGAGCCTGCACGCAAACCTCTTGGCCAAAACGGCAGCTCCGATCAGTTTAAACGATACATTCGAGCGAATAAGTTTGAAGCGCGGAAGAACTTCTGTGAAAATTTGTAAAGATACATTTTGTTTACTTTGACTGTATTGTGAAAAAGGTAGAATTTACACAACAAATCAAATAGTGTGAAACTTATTAGATATCTTTTTAAATAAATAAAAATAAAAAAATTCACGCAAAAAGCAATTTTAAATAAAAAATTAGGATTAAAGCGCGAAATCGTTGAACCAAAACTGAGTAAATTTTATGTAACGAAATATAACTACGAGATTTTTCTGTGAGAATTTATTTTAAATTAATATTAATAATAAAGTGCAGCTAATGAGATATGTGCATTTATATAAATAAGTAAAAAATTTTCAAAAATTGTATAATAAATAAATAAATTGTAAAAAGTACAGAAAACTGCAAAAAAAAAAAATTATTTATTAAAAATTCAATGCGAGAGTTTACCATAATAAGTCATTAAAAAGTATCTGTCTGGCTTGTTGATTTAAGGCAAAAAAAAAAAATAATAAAAACGCAGAATCTTAAGTATTGCTAAACTACTCTTTAGACTCCAACACAAAAAAAAAACAGTGTCTCTCTTACATTTTTGCCTCTTAACTTGGCTTTTAAAAATAGTCTGAAGTAAAGATACAATGACAGTAACATTTAACTTTTCTGCTTTGTTAACGAATTTCGCTTATTTTTAACTCAAATTTTTAACGCCTTTTGCATATTTACAAATATAGTTTGTTTTTTTTATTACAAAATTTTTTATATTTTTGATTGTATCTAATGTGGCTACTATAATACTTTTTAGACGCATAACAATTTGTATAATCATGCATAAATTATATTGGCATTACCGCATCGT
The DNA here is from genome assembly GCF_002237135.1 of Teleopsis dalmanni. Taxonomy (NCBI): domain Eukaryota; kingdom Metazoa; phylum Arthropoda; class Insecta; order Diptera; family Diopsidae; genus Teleopsis; species Teleopsis dalmanni. Next base: position 185,344,467 of record NC_051847.1, on the reverse strand, counting down.
TTTAGTGTCATGTGCGAACACACACACACACACACACTCACAAGTCATACTTAAATGATTTTATGAACTTAAATATATTTGAAATAATATTAGTTAATATTTTTTTTATTTTTAAATTCCATTAAAATATTATTGCTATTCTGTCAGTTGAAAATTGTATCTTTAGCATTTATTCGCATGCGTCAGTCACATTGGGATGAATGTGGTCAGCACTTGTTTTTGTTTTTAACCTTTGTAATTTATTTATTTTTATTAATATTTTTTGGTTGCGCATTATGATTTTTGTCAAAACAACCTATTGACAAATTGTAAAATAATTTAAATATATATTTTCATAAATATATATACATATTTTTTTATTTTTTTTGTTTGTGGTGAGGAGGTGGAATGCTTTATGCACCGTCAAACCGATCGTCGTCAGAATGGTGTGTCCGACTCCCTAACATTAATATGTAGTATACAAACTAAAACACCCCCTCTTCGGCGAGACTTATTCCCCCTCGGAACCGCTTTCGCATTACTTCGAGGAGGGTCTCTTTTATGTTGGCATTTCAAGCCACGCTTTTGTAATTTTCGATCTGCGTCCAGACTTCCAATTTTTCACCAAATATTCTTCATGTCTGCACTATTTATTATACCAGTTTCTGATTCTCCTTTTTAGGTCTAATTTCTTCGTTTTGAGAACTTGAATAACATATGACTCTATCGTTTGCCAACTCTCTGGGTTCGCTCTCATCTTTCCCACTATTTTTTCGGGACTTATAGGTCCAAGCTGTGCTATTATCTCTTCTCTATTTGTGAGCCACTTATTACAGTAAAAGAAGGTGTGCTCTACGTCGTCACAGTTTCCATCACCATAAATGCAATCGGGTAAATTCATCTTCCCAATGCGGTACAGGTACTTACAAAAGTATCCATGTCCGATAAGCATCTGAGTGATATAGTAATTTGTATCTTTCGATTTCCTTTTGAGCCAAAGGATTATATTTGGTATCAGTTTAGCTGTCCATCTTCCTTGAGTGCTATTGTTTCATCTTTGTTGCCACATTTCGAATGATTTAATTCTGATCTTCTCTTGCCATTTGTTGAGTATAGTAGCCTACATATAAAGTATATTAATTTACAATAGTTAACAAAAATAAAATTACTTTTTTAAAGTTAACATTTACAATAACCATAAAATAATACGAAAAATGTATTAAAGTAGCTTGAAACCATATCCTTATCTTTACTCTCTACAATATTTTTTTAATGCAAAATATATTATAAGTTAAAAAAAATTGGACTTATACCTATAATATATATACGAAAAAATAATTAAAACAAATAGATATCTTAAAATGTAAAAGTTTTGAACTTCGCTCCTTGGCACGTAACCAGTGAGGGAGCTTGAGGAACCACTTCCCTTAAAATGAATCGAAAGTTTAAATGTATATAAAAATGATAATGTTATTAAAAGGCAAATTTTCAGCACATGGAGAAGTCGAAAACAGATTTCTGCACATCTTTTCTGCACATCTAGAACATAAATAGGAAACCATACATGCAGAATCTCAGTGGTGTAATATTTTGCGGAACAAAAAAAATATTCTTCTCATAATCAAAAATAGCCTAAGATAAGTCCTTATGCAAAATTAAATCAAATTATAAGTTCAATCAAGCTTAAAAGTTTCTCACTCTAATCTATTTCGTAAAGAAACAGGCTCAGCTTCAATTTGAAACATCCTATTTGCATGTTACATACTCTATAGTCATAGTAATAGTCGTGGGCTGGAAAATTAAGAGACGATTTCATAACCGCTACTTAAGTCAGAATACTGACTTAAGTCATACTAACATCATCCATTATGCTGACTTATTCATACTTAAGCCAATTTTAAGATTTACGTTACGACTATAATACCGGGCATAACTGTCCATAATACTGCGCCCATTGTTAGACTATTGCATCTTGCACTTTCTAAAGTTAGTGAGAGATATTTGTCACTTCAACTATATCCCCAAAAGTCATAAGATTATCTAAATCAATTCTGATTTGTGAAACAATTTTTTGTGGAATCTTCTTTGGACATTCGTTGAAGGATATATAAAAATGTTTCTGTATCTTCCACATATTATCTGCATTTATCGGTTTATGTTTGTTCAAAATGCAGTTACTAGTTATCACTTCAATCACTGTTTTTAAATCCAAACTGTTTAGATTTAGTAAGTATTTGCTTATCTTATCAGAATATTTCGAAATGAAAAGCTTGTTGTAGTAAGATCCTCCCTGGATAAACCATTTCTGTCAGACTTCACTGATATTGTCTAGTTTAGGCATGTTTTCGATATGATTTCTGCTGACATCCAGCAAACATGGGAACCGGCTCATACTCTTCAAAAGCACTTAATACTTTTCAGTAATTTGCTGAATGATAAACAGAATAATAGTCGATGTAGCATTTTTTCTAAAAGTCGAAAGCAGCAATTTAACCCGAAAACCAAAGACCCTCTACCCATCTCCCTAAATACAATTTCTAATTACGAGCTTGCCTCTTTAACTAAAATGATTAAAAAACTGTAGGTAAAAAGTATGTTCAATTGCACACTTCTATGAATAATTCGAATTAAAAATTATTTATTGAATTTATTTTCATTAACACAATGTAACCAAAGATCTATAATATCTCTTTTCATACACTTAGTATACTAATCAGTATTTTATTGTCTTGTAGTACAACATTGTACTCGTAGTTCAATATTGTTATTCATTTCTTTCAATTTGACTACAAGCACTAAAAATTTAAACTAAACATTTTTAATAGTGCTTTCGTTTGTCATTAAAAAGATAATATATAGCACTTTTTTAGTACTATGAGAACCACAATAGTATATATAAATCACTATTTCTATTATAAGTTGTGTTTATAAACAGTTTAATATAATTTACGTGTATATGCCGAATTTATTTGGTAGTGAGTTCTTCGAACATCGAGCCTAAAATGTCTGAGAGATTTAATTGCTAATAATAAGTATCTATCAACAAATTGTATTATATAAATATTTGTACTTATTTTTGATATGCAAAAATATATGTACTGTTTTTATTGTTTAAACATTGGATAAGTTTTAAATGTATGGTGTATCTTATAGGCTTTTGCTACTAAATTGGCAATGACAGTTTTAATCACAAACTCCAAATCTCATTAACTCTCATTAACAAATGTTAGAGAAATATTGCTATTATATAAGAAATTATTATCAAATCATATTTCTCAATTACCACAAAGCGTTCTTAACAGCTTTATATCTAATATATCCTTAATCAGATGGCAACAAATTTTGAATTGTTTTTCTTTTTTTGAATAAGTGAAATATAGCCACAAGCTCCACTTCTTTCTTATGGTTATCAAAATGATGCCTCTCTAAAGGAGTATCATTTATAGTCATATTTCAAAGAACTGAGGCTAAATGATATCTTTTGACCAGATACAGAATTGATCTATACAGCAAACTGTAAGTTCTTTTTATTATGTTGAAGCTGTTTTGAGCTAGTGCACTTAAGCACTTATACTCTTTTTTAACTCAAGGTATTTTCAAAACCCCTCTTTACACCTTGACTAGATTATTGTTCATCACTTCATCAGACTAAGCAATAATTGTTCTTAGATCTACATACCTCCCCGAGGAGCCTGTAACCATTTTGAGATTTGATAACGCGGTGTTGGTAAGTCTGTCAGTTTTCGCAAATCATTTCAGGGCTCTATCCTTTATGTATTTTTTGATGGGATCAATCTTGATGTTCCTGAGGATGTCATTCGTCCTAATGTACCATGGTACCTTGAAAAATCTTCTTAGTCTTCTTTTTATAATAATAATTTTTTATCAAGAAATAGGTGTGCATTTTTATTTAATATTATTTTGCTTGAAAGAATTTATAGTTATTCACATTTAAAATCCAAAACCGACATTTTGATAATCTAACATTTATACTCCATATATTTTTAGTTATATGTTGTTTTTCTTATTTTATATGAGAAAAACCATGAAGTCAATCTTTTTAAGTTGAAGATAGATGAAGCCTTAGACTGCTTATAATTTTTATGTAATTTAAAGTTAATGTATATAATATGAATATACTTTTTAGAAATATTTAAATTACAGAAAATATACTCCTCCGTCGTATATGAAAAATTCATTAAACAAAAAAAACTTTTTTTTTTAAATATATTGACTATATAAGAGAAAAAGGTTTATATAGTCCAAAATAGAATGGCTGCTGAGATAGAACAGAAATTTATAACAAAAATCTTTTTGAATAATGCTGTTCTCACCTAAACGAGAAATTAACGTAATAAAGAATTTGAAATATTTGTATTTATAAAAATTTATAAACTTAAAAGATTTAACAAAAATTTTTTTTTATAAATAAGAAAACTTACAAAACAAATGTTATTTCATTATATTTAGAACATACAGGATATGCTCTTTCGACAGAGTTTTTTTTACAATACTATGTAATTTTACTTCATTAGTGCTAAGTCAAATAGGCATTAGTTTTCAGATACTTTTGAAGATGCCGCAAGAACAAAGTTTGAATTTGTTTTATTGAATATATAAGTACTATAAAACATAAAGTTAACTGAATTCTCTATAAATTTATTTTACTGTTCTTTTTAAAAGTTGTGTATAATATTACTTAACGTTACTTTGCTTTCTTCCGACTTCTTGTGTACCAAAAGAATTATTTGTCATAAATAAAAACAATAGTAACTTTTTTTTAATTCTTAACTAATTTGTACAAAAAGCAAAAACAAATAATATATATAGTTTAAATAGTAAAGAAATGACTCAACAATTAAGAATGTTCATCTAAAGTAAAAAACACAAATAAAAAACTAAATACGTGCCACAATTGTATCTGAACGAGAATAAATGCCTTAGCCTTAGTATAGCGATACTTCACACTATATAGCGAAAAATAAATAATAAAATAAAAAAAATGTCACAATGAGTAATAACAATAAATTCTAGGAAAAATTATTCTGTTCGCAAATAAAATACAAAACAAATCTTAAACGGATGCAACAGATGCCTTAGAAGAGATAATTTATGCAAACCTTCATTGATATTTAAAATTTTTTATTGCAATATAACCAATAAAACATTGTTACCAAAAAAAAAATAAATAAATAACAAAAAAAATTAGTTTAAAAATTATTTTAAAAATTATTAAATGCACACATTTCAAGTTGACTAACTTAAAAATGCAAACGAAATTATTATTAAACAGGAATTTTTATTACGTGACGTGAATGGATTTGATTCAGAAATAAATAAAAATCGATATCAATAAAAAAATTCAAAAATCAGTATCTTCAAGTCATAAAAATAAATAAAGATAAAATTTTATTTTATTTTTTTACTGAATTCAGAGTGCTAAGTGTGATTGTCAAAAGTACTACGCGTATTTGAACAAAGGACTTAAGCAACGAACGCCATGGCATTGCATTACAAAGGAACACATTTCGGAGCCGCAAAAGGCAATGACCACAGGACATTATCAATAGTGTTGCTATTATTTGCCATGCTGTGTATAAGCAAGGTAAGATTGCATATAAATATATTGTATATGTGTATTGTTATGTGTAAAATATGTTAATTTGATTTCATATACATTAAGTTTAGGATAAAAATAAATCGATTTAAATTCTCAATTTATAACAAAAACACAAATTTTAAATGCTTTGATGAATAAAATACATACTCTTATAATTCTGAAGCTTAATACTAAAAATAAAAATAATAATAATAATAAATTATTAAGCTAGAAGCTATTTAGAAAATAACAAAATATTTTAATATGAGAGATGCTTATATTTGCTATCAAGTTATTCAACAAACCTGGTACCACATTAATTTACGCATATTAATATTATTTCGGTATATATATAAAATTATTATAAGTTAACTAAGAGTCTATAGAGTTATTACGTTGGTTCATTTTCATTTCATTAGAAGCCCCCCACTTCTAGAATTGTACGTAGGTATGTTAATCCCTGCGTCCTTTTGCGGATGCTACTGATCTGTTTTTAAACAACGCTAAACTGTCATAAGCGGTTTAAACTTATTTATTTAAAGCTCAATTATTTCTATTATTTATTATTATTTTTTGAGTTCAATAATGCCATTTTTGATCCATAGTTGGACTTTAGTACACAAGGCCACCACTCTAACCTAACCTAACCTACCCACTAAACTGACAGATTTTTACTGGTGATTTTAAAAGTATAGAAGTGTTAGATCTAATTATCTTATTAAACTTTAATTTCAATACAAGAGGCTATCCATTTCGTGTTAATGATATGAGAGCTCAATTTTAGTGACATGTGTCAAACAAAATTGCCAATTGAAATATCCTGTACTCAGTTTAAAACTTGCCATTGTATAATATGCCTCGTTTAACAACCATTGAATGTGCTACAATTGTGAAAAATTGCTACTAGATAGATTTTCTTCAGTAATGAGGATTATTTTTTGCTTGATGGATAAGTCAATAAGAATTGTCGCTTTCAGGACAGCAAAAATATAGTAGTAACTGTCAGAAGACCATTGGATCCACTAAAAGCTGAGGCACCGGGTTCTAAAAATGTGATAAGTCCGTCCTTTTTTTGATAATGACTGCAATGTGATACAAAGCATCAATTCTGATCTGAATTAATTCTGATATAAAGATATCGATGTAAAAGATATGTGGTTTAAACAAGACATTGCCATAAATTATATAACTCGCCAGGTTTTAGCTTGTGTTTAACTTTTCAGTATAATTTTTCAAACCTTCTCCAGAACTTTCTAATGCTTATTCCTTTAATATAAAAAATTCAGCCTGTATATTTTGTTTATATCCCACCTTGATTGAAGTGTTGAATCTATGTTGACTTATTCATGATATCATGTATTGTATATGTACTACATATATATATATATTATATATATAAATTATATAATGTATTATGTATATATAGTTTTATTACCTATGTTACTCCTAAAATAATTTATTATACCCGGGTCAATAGGCATCTTTTACACCTAATAATAATTATTTTATTATAGAAATTATCTGTAGAGCTGATTTCAATTAATACCTGTAGTAAAATTATCAATTTCTGATGGCTCATTGAAATAATTATGTTATTCAAAACTACATATTTATATAATTTTAATTTATTTGTAAGTTAATATTAAAATTAATTTTAAAGTTAACTAAGAATAAGGAACTGGACTGTTAGGTTACATGATTTTTATTTTCATATTTATTATGGAATTAACTATAAAATGAAATTAACTATTATTTGTTTTGTATTTGTACTATTCACAAATCCTACTTTATCAGTTAATTGAATAAAATTCTATGCATTTGAAAGGAAATCTAATTATTTCGTATTTTTCTGTAAATCAACGAAGCTAGTTGATAGCACTAATATCTCTGTTAAAGCATTTTCCTGTAATCTGAAGAAATTTTAATTAAAAAAATTTTTAGGTAGCTGTTAATCTATTATATTTAATATTTATTAATTTAAAAACCTAAAACATTAATATTCAAAGAAAGAAACTTAATGAAAAACTAAGCTTTAAAAACCATTAAATCACAACCATACGAAAGTAATTTATTTTTACAAAAATTTATGCATAATTAAAAAAAATAAGTGCACCGATGTATACCAAGTACTTGTATCATAAAAATGGTCCATAATCTGCGCGGCTTCAGCATTTCATATTTGAAGTCTACGACCGAAAAATTGCTGTAACGCATCTTCTTCATTTCTCGTTTTCAATTTTATGAGTTCCACTGACCGATATTTTCACGTTTAAATCGTATTTAAGCTTTTGCTTATAACAATTAAAAAATTTGTTATTTTCTCAAAACCCAAAACCCAAAAAATAAAAAAATAAACAAAATAATTTGGTTTACTTTTCATTAATGTTGGTATATTTACAAATTTTCTTTGTATTTTCTGTTGACCTCAAATTTATAGTTTTTTCTTCCCATTTTCTAATAATTTTTTCTATTCGTTTATTTTCCAATTTGTTTATAGATAATCTGATTTGTTACGACAATGAGTGAGAGTTTTTTCCTTCCTAGTTTTCGGGAAAAGTGCTTTCATACAAACGCTGTACAAAATTGATGCAAGTCAATTCGTATCAGTTAAGCCAAAAATAAATTGATTTAGAAAATCTTATTAATTTGAAAGATACTCATATTTATGTTTAGAGAAACTCTTTAGACCTACAATGGTTGTTTTGCCTCTTTAACGTACTTATGTACTTAAATATGTGCAGTACTTTAATAGTGCAACCAACAGTGAAAAATGCTTACTAATAGTAAATGCATACAATAATTGTGAAAATAAATTAATTTCATTTTTAATTATTTGAGACAATATTTGAATTGGAAAAATTTTAATTAATATTTAGTGTAATAAATTTTTAATTTACTAAATTTACTAAGTTGTCATCACAAGATATAGTTATATTATACCAGCTTCGATATATATCATGTATGTATAGTATATGAAATCCATATAATAAATATATAATAAATATATAATAATATTATATTATTATATATATATATATATATATATATATATATATATAATATATATATTGCCAATTTTTGCCCATTCTGGGACCGTTCCGATCTCCCCGACATACCAATTTGGCAACAGATTTTTAGTAGAGGCAGATATTTTGAGCAATATTTCCAACCTCTAATAGAAATATATGTTTTAAGATTAATTTTTTTTATATAATAAATAATTTTATATGTTTAATAATATATAATAAATCTGCCAGGTTGAACGGGATGTTTGTATTTAAATTATACAATTCCATCAATATTAAATAATATTAAATTAATTAATAAATATTAATGTATTAACGAATAATAATATAAAATAATATTAAATTGAATAATAATAATATATTAAATAATACTAAATAATAAAATTTAATATTTATTATTTAATAAATATTAATAGTAATAAAATTAATATCGATAATATAAATATCAATAAATTTAATATAACTAATAAAATTTAATATTTATTATTTAATTCAATTAATGAATTTTAATCAATAAAATGAGTTCTTAATTATCAACATTTTTACTCCTTTATAAAAATTTATATAAAATAAATATTAAAAATTTTTCATAAAATATAATTAAATTAAAAAATTTAATATACAATATACATAATATATTTGTTTACTTATAATATATAAATAATTCTTAATTTACAAAATTATTCAAAATAGATTAATCAAACAGATTCAAGCTTAAAGATCACTAATAATACATATATTATATTATAAAGTAAATATTTATGTAAATGAAATAACTAAATGAAAAATAATACAATAACAATAATTTATTAGTAAATTCACTTCATCGTACGTGCTTTATAGGAGATGTTCAAATATTACATAATCGGATACAAGTCATATGTATTTAAGTTATATTAAACAGATTATGGACACATCTACATCAAGTAAATATCATATTATATATACTTATTTTCTTTAAAAAATTGTAAAAGTGCTTTTTGTTATCGATTTAATTATATATTTAAGCACTAATAAAAATTGTTAGGTGGTGTCCAAACTTTCAGTGTGACAGTATCGAAATAATTTCCTGTCATCATCAGTTACATTTGCATTATGAGGAATAGCCATAAGATATATAGATCTAAATTACCCTGTACAACTTTCAATAACTATGCCTGTTTTGGTGAAGAATTAACGTACCATGATTTTTCAGATCTTTAAGTTTAATTAAAATTTGTTAAAACTGGCCCAAAATCGGTGCTGAGCTCCTATATATAATTCTGTATAGACTTTCTGACCTGGAACGAATTCACTATGACAATTCCTCTTTAAATTCAAGAAAATGTTTCACAGTGTTTTGATTTTCCTTTTTTGAAATCGGTTGAAATCGGTATGGATATATCAGTATTAAATGAAGTAAAAATATATATTAATATGGCAAATATAATATTGCATCTGAGCCCTTTTGTAAGAAATTTATTTTTTTTGAGAAATTCAGATTTTCAACTTTTCTATAAAAAAGAAAGATACAAAAATTTTTTAATATTAATTTTTTTTGTAAAAAGTGACGCGTCTTATGATGAAAAGAAACTATTTATTTATTTAAGTTAGAAGGGTTCGAATAGAAATGAAAAGACAAAGGCAAAAATTTTAGTTAATTTATTGAAGTTTGGCTGACCATACAACGCTGTTTCAAGTAATGCCAAGTACATATCATCAGTGGTTTGAGAAAATAATCCATATATAATTTGTTTAGACTGTAAGTGACAGGCATAGATCCCGTACCTATCAAATTAGTAGTAATGATTAATTATGTTTTCCCACAAGTGGCCAAGGCTATATAAAAAGAGATAATAAATCTCAGGATTTATGTACATTTTTATTTACATATATCATGAAGTAATTACTTTGTGAATATTTTTTCCTAAATAATTATCCATCTTTCACGCACAATTTTTCTATAATCGATGCTAGGTAACTACTCTTTTCAACAAAAATTTAGAAATATTTTTATTAATATCATTTAAGACTATATATTAATTAGTTTGCATAATAATTTAAAAATATATAGTAATATTATATAATTGTGTAAAATTAATAAATAATAAGCTATAACAAATTTAATCAAAGATAATTTTTAATGGATTATAAATTGATATTTGACTGAACATATACGATACATTTAGTAGTAATTATTATAAAATATTAAAAATATGCAACTATAATATATGAAATTAATATAAAACTAATATAATTACAGTCAATTACAATATGTTATGAACAACATTTTTTTGTTTAAATTAATTTTTATAAATGGAAAAAAACCCAATTATTATCAAAACATATCGCTCTGCTGTTTTTCCTACTACATTTTATCGATATTTAACTTAACTATATCGAATTGCTATTAAAGCATAGCAATCAGTATTATATTTGTAATTTTTTAGCATCACTTCCCGGAAAATATATTACTAATAGCACTTAAACAACACAAAGTTAGTTATGGTTACTTAAATTCATTACAAGATTTGTTCTTCAAATTAATAAAAGATTGCATTGAAGACTGTTAGGAGTGCACAAATAATTAGAATTTTGATTTGTAAAACATAATTATTGAAATTAAATAATTATCAATAAATAATCTATCTCAACTTTGTTGAATAAAAGGAAATGAATTTCAAAACAAATCATATAGATTAAATCACAGCCAGAGTTTAATTACACGCAGTTAGGCCAATTTAATAACTTTTAATGTTGGAAGTGAATCTGCTTCTTTAATTTAATCTATTGCTAAATCAAATGCTAAGGTTTAAGTATGAATTGAAAACTGTTTTATAAGAAGTTCAAAAAATCTCATAAAAAAATTACTCCTATACTCGCATAGATAGACATGATTGAAATGATGCAACATGTTAAATACCATAGTTTCAAGTTGTATAATCAATTACTAGAATCTCATACCTATTTGCATATATAAAAGACTATACATTTAATTAAAAAAAATTATTTTTAATTCGTTGGAAACTTTACTCAACAAGCAATAAAACCAAGCACGTCACGTCACAACTGCAATTTTTCATACACAATATTTAAGAAATTGTGTAAGCCAAGCTTGAACATATGAAAGAAAAATTAATAATAATTACACCAAAAGGTCGTTGTGTATATACTTTTATGTTATTTTTATTTATTTTTTTCATTATTTTTTTCTTTTTTTGCACACCTAATGAGCCGCATCCCACAGATACAAGTTATTTCGAAGAAAATTACTCAGCTATTAATGATTTGAGTGGCCTGCGTGCGCAAATATTTCATGTGTAAAATTATTGTTTATGCTGAATTTTTTTAGGAACGCGAATGCAACCAACACTTTCGATTTCTTAACAGTTTATTTTTCTATTAACTATTATTCAAAATACAATATATTATATGAGCCAAGCCTCAAAACCAAATATTTCTAGTAGATATTTTTTGTTTTAAGGTTATTCTATCTTCTTTCCAAAAATTCAATTAATTTGTGCTAATCTGGTTGAAAATGTATCTTTGTATCTTGTTGTTTGTATCTTTTAACGAGTTTGCATTTTAAAATAAACTTCATCTGACGTAATACGCAAAAAACATGTGTTGGAGGTTTCGGATGTTGTTAGCAAGTTTTGTTCAGCTGACAGATAAAAACCGGTAGTGGGTTTATGGTAATATATTTTTTTATTAATGAAACGTTGATATATTTTAAGATTTTCTTATAAATTTTAATTTTTTTAAACCTGATTGAATAAACCTGGTTTGAAATATAAAAATCAAAAGTAAAGTAGTACAAAATTTATTTAAGTTAAAAATTTTACAATTTTATAGAATTTAAAACTATTGTGATATTTATTAACTATTGTTAAACATTTAGATTAAACAGATTTGATAAGAAATGAATGAATAAATTCCAGACCCATTTTTAAGTTTTTATCTTTATCATTCTTTGTTTATAATAAGTATATACTTTGCCTTAAAATTAATACTTGACAGTTATCAACCTATTTATCTAACTATTTCTCATGTTATGTTTATCCTTGAACTGTTGAGCAGTTAAACTCTTGGGGTCATGTCTTTCATATGATCAGATGATCTACGTTTGTCATATATGTTCTTGATTTCAATGCTTAGATTTCTTTAACATAGATTAAAAGCAACTATAAATTTGGTGACTGACAATCATTTCATCGTCTACGTAACATGACTCTTAGTCACTAAAAAAAAATTCTTCCCAACTTTTTTCCTTCCAGAGCTCCTCGGTGCTGCAAGATTTATATATAAACTCCACACATTAATTTTGCATACGAAATTAATACATGGAGTTAAGTTTTATTTTTAATTTCTAAAATATTTTTAGTTGGAGGTAAATTAAACTTTTAAAATTTAGGCACTAAATTAATAGAAAGCAAAAATTGAGGTTAAAAGTTCAAAAAGTTAAAAATCCTTAACATTTTTTAAGTTTCCACACAATTTAACTACGAACAGAATATTTATTGAGCTAAAAATATAAATAAATAATGTATTTTTGAAAAAGTTTAAGTGAAATAAAATAGAATGCCTTCGAAAAGGTATTAATAGAAGCTTTCTCAAAATATTTGCTTAAAAAAGCAAAATCGACGATTATTGGGTCGTAAGTATCTATAAAACAAGGAATGCTAACTATGTACTTACCTCCTTAGCAACTTACTAGTGACTCGTTCTCTATTTAATTGGTTATTAGCAATTGCAGTTAAATAAAAATAGCAAATTGCTTTGTAGCAATGAAGCGAAAGAAATTAACATATTAATATTTTTTTTATTAAAAACATTAAATTGTGATTGAAAAACTATTATTCGAAAAACATATTAAAAAAGGAAAAGTAAAATAAAGTGTAGTAAAAAATGAAATTGATGAACAACGTAACGAACATTTATAAATTAAGAGAAATCGAATATAACAACCAAGCGTCGCTTAACGCTACACCAGCAGAGACTACACCAATAGGTATGTGTTCGTTTAACATCTCATTTGTAGTCGTTCATCGTCCTGTTCTAATGTTTCATTAGATCGATTCATTGTTAACCGATTTTTGTTTATTACTTATAAGATGCACGCACCAATACGAAAATTATTTATTTTTGATAACGTTTTTCCGCCACTTTATGGAGGGGTCCATAACCTATATATTAACCTATGTATTCTTATTTTATAATTCTTTTCATATCTTCAATATAAATCCCCGGGGGCTTCTACAATAACAACTACAAATTAGTCGAGCCATGCTTATTGAAAATGCAATAGCATATGTATATATTTAATTTTAATATAGATATATTTATTATTATTATTATTGAGTAAGGGATCGTGCACTGCGACCTGAAAGATCTATTGTGCCCCTTTGTCGGGTTAGAGTATTTCTCCAAGTCCGATTTCTTTAATGAAAGACAGTATGGATCCTATCTTCCCCAGTCTTGAGTCCTTATGATCCATGAAATACCCTCCTAGGTGTTTCTTTCGCTTATGCATCAGTGCCGGGCACTCCCCAAGCACATGGTATGCCGTTTCTCTCTCTTCCCTGCAGTTTCTGCAGTCTGAGTTGGATTGAATTCCTAACTTCGATAGGTGATTATTCAATCTGCAGTGACCGGTCAGTAATCCCGTAATAATTCTTATGTTAGTTTTTGATTGTACTATGCAATCTTTAAAGCGTTTTAGGTTGTAAGTCCCTAAAAGCATTTTAGATTGTGAGAGTCTTGGTAGCATTTCCCAATAGAGTTCTCTCTCTTTTTTCTCTGCGTCATTCATAATAATGGATAGAGCTCCTGGATAGATATATTTGCTACATTCCAATATATGTATATATATGTATAAGCACATAAATGCAATATAATATATTTTATATTTAAATGAATATAAAATTCGATTAGCTGCAACTACGTATATATGTTATTAGTAATTTTTTTCTTATGAAAAAATAAATATTTTTGCTACATTTGCTACATTCCAATATATGTATATATATGTATAAATATTTATATATAAGTATATATATGCAATATATTATATTTTATATTTAAATGAATATAAAATTCATTTAGCTGCAACAATGTATATATTACTAACTTTTTCCTTATGAAAAAATAAATATTTTATATTTTGCAAAAATTTTTATAGTCTATTAAATCTATTGTATAAATATGAAATATCCAAATTAAGCCGTACAAATAATAATACTTTTTATTAATATATATTTATATTACATGGTATAAAGAAAGTTCCATAAGCTTTTGTGGTAAAACTATAAATCATATTATTTTATTATTAACTACCACATATATTTGTTGAAAAATTAGTGTAATATTAATATTTAATTTAAATAATATTAATATTAGTATTACACTATTGTTTCAGCAAATTTATGAGATAGTTAATAATAAAATAATATGATTTGTAGCTTTACATCAAAAGCGTATGGAACTTTCTTTATACTATGTAATATATATTTATGAATAATATTATTATTTACAGGAATTGGTTTGTAGATTATATATTTATATAATAAATTTAATTGACTATAAAAATTTTTACAAAATAAAAAATATTTATATTATCATAAGGAAATAATTATAAATGTATACATAGTTTTAGCTAAATGAAGTTTATATTCATTTAAATATAAAATAAAACTCTGGAGCCTCTACTGTGTAAATGCCCGGCTCTCTCGAGAACTCGACAAAAATACTTGGGGGCTGTCAGTTTAACAGGACTGGACCACATACCTGAGGTTTCTGTTTGAATCCTAATAAATTATGCTAATGAAACGCGTGATGCATACAATCGCTAAAATAAGACTCTGATCTAGTATCGCAATCGACCTTAATGGTCTACGCGTGGCCTTTTTGGTCTGCCAGCATAATCTGATCTAAATATAAAACATAATTTATTGCATATATATGCTTATATAATATATATATTATATATATATTGCAAATACTTCCTTTTGAAAATATTAATAATATTAATATAATATAATATTTTAAATACTTCAAAGTTGTATTTTATATCTCTTAAAATATTTAACTTAAGTAATTATTTTCAACTATGCATAACCAAATTTAGAAAAGTTATTTCTGAAGTATTATTTGATTTGATATTAGTGGATTCTTCAGAGTTGATAAAAATTTACTATTTAATTTTTTTGCATTCTTTTCTTTTGTAAATTGTATCTAACGCCAACATACTGTATTGTTGAGTATCGTGCGGTACTTTGTGGCAACGAAACACTTATTCACACCATCTTTTATCTTATGACTATGAAAAATTTGTTATTTTTCACTCATTAGGCAACAAATGAACTTGCAATTTCTGTAAACAACAAAATAAGCCGTTAACACCAAAAACGTTAATTTAAAAAGATAGATTCAACATGCGAATAAATAACGCGAACTTACAAGATAAATATGAATATGATTATGAGCTACTATACATATAAACATATATACTTAAAACATTTATACAACATATATACATAAGTATATATAATTGTGTAGATATGTAGTGAAGTACAAATAAATTTTTATGTAGGTTTGCAAATGTCAAAATAATTTTAAATTACGTTAGATGCTTTTAAATTTATTTTTTAATTTATTCTAATTACGTACATAAATCATGTTCAATTATATGTGTACTCACACATATTAAATTCTTATTTCTATTGTTTTTATTTATTTATTTTTTTTTATTTTTCCAACTTTAATATATGCAAGATACACTCACGTACCCATTTTGCCAACTAACTATTTTGGGTGGTACAAGTTCAGATATTATAGAAGCATTTCAATGTCATACTTAATTTCAATTATTATACGTTTTGTTATTTTTATGAAGTTTTTAGTTGTTAATAGTACATTAAATTTAGCGTCATTTTCCACTACTTCCACTAATAAAAACTCTTCCATTTACTTAACAATATGCTAATTATCTGTATATGGAAGAATATATATTATGTGGTTTTGAACTATAAATACGACGCCGCTTCACTTATAGGTTGTAATTGTTAATAATTGGTTTGAGGTGATTTTTACTGACGATACCCAATACTTGTGCAATATTTCCTTATTATTAAATAGTTTATTGTGGTTTTGGGTTTACACTTACCACTTACTTCTCCGTTGTCGATATTAGTACGCACGTGCTTAACATATAATTTGATTGCTTGATATCTATATTGTGTAATGTATCTATAATAAAACATTACCTTATAAAGTAGAGCAACAATTTAATTCCTGACATGTTATACATTCTTTTTTTTTTAAGTTTATAAAAAAATTTACTTATCTTTTGAACATTTTTTATATAATAAATCCATAAATCCGCAACTCATAGGTTGAGTCGAAAGAAAAGAAACTGAAATACTTGTTTCACTTGAAGTACAATAGCCTCTGGTGTTTTGTTTTAGGGTTTATTGTACTCAAATTACTGCAAATATGATTTTAGGTAACTTTTAACACATCAAAGTATGTCTGGCGACTCAAATTACATTTATTATTTAAGCTAGACCTTTAATGGCGTAAATTGTTACTTGCAAAGTATTCAACCATAAAGTGTTGTCATTCAAATTTTTATCTCATAATTGATATTTAATATTATTTTCAAGTTTATGAGTTCAAAATCATTCTAAACTTTTAATGCCATAAAATTATGTAGGCGTTCCTTGATATCTTCTCAATTTTTAGTCTTCTCAAAGATACATGTTTGGGTGCATTGATTGCTCACAAATACCCACTTCATATTCGTATTCAAAGAACTACAACATATACTTTATGTATTATATTTATACATAAATATTTAAGTTAAAGAATTAAAAAAATTTTTAATTTACAATAAAATAAAATTTAAAATTATAGAAAATAGTGAAAAATAAAAAAAAAATTCATTGAATTGAATATGAGGTCAAATATACAGATTCTGGATTTTAATTAAGAGAAACTAACGAAAAAAATAACAAATATTTAATAATAAGTATGATCGATTTTAAAAGTAAATGATCAAAAAAATTCATTTTTCTAACTATATATATATGAAAAAAACCAAATAATGGTATTTTAGCACTTTTAGGAATCAAGAAATATTTGAAATTATGACATTTAGTCATAAGTTATTAAAGTTTATTTGAAGCTATTATTTTTATTATATTTTATTATATTATTTTTACAAAGAATATATAACACCTAACTAAATAAATGTGTACATAAAGTTTCCACTACAACTGATATACAGGGTGTTTTCTAATAAAATGACATATATGGGTCAGATGATTCCTTAGTCCATAGTAATCGTTTTCTTACTACACAACTTTGAAGTGAATTATCTTCTACTCCAAAAAAGTGAAACTAGTTGAATGAACCTTTTTATATATATTAAATACTATTTAATTATATGCTTTTTTATGTATAAAGTTCCTTTAGAAAGTTGCTTAATCTAACATATATAATTTAAAACAATAACTAAACATAATAATATCGCCAGACCCATTCAGTTTAATGAAATCCAAATAAAGATTGTGCACTCGTTTACTGACATCCAAAGTACAGAAGTAAATAATGTTAATGGATGATTTTCTCTGCATTTCAATGAGTTCAAATCTTATCTTTAATAAATTGTTTTTAACTATAATATGATCTATTAATCTATTTAGATTAACCTTCTTCTTCTTATTTTTATTGTTAATCTGAAAGAAGTGTTAGATTGCCTCAGATTCTTCATATCTCCCTATGACTTCTCTTGTGATATATATTCAAAGTTTGTAAGTGCTGTTGCAATCTAACAAGTGGATATACAGCAGAAAAGTCGTTATTTTAAGAAATTTTAGTTAAGAAATTGCATTTGTCAGTCCTTTCATTAATATCAAGCTTTTCATCTCCCAGAAATCATGAGTTCAATAAGAGTGTAGTTAAGATTAAAAGATAGAGATATAAAATTTATTTATTTATTACAAAATTTTAATATTAGATTTAAAAATGATTTAGATGCCTTCACTTTTTTGTTTGCATTATCTTTCAATAGAATCTATTTAATGTTTGCAAAGAGAAACTTAAACTGGTAACTTCTTTCATAGTTACTGATTAGTTGATACTCAAACGTACGTAGTCATAATCATACTTAACTTTTTAGACGCAGATATAGCATATAATACATTTTACTACTAAATACCGTACAATTTACTAAAATTAACTATCATTTATTTTTAATAGTAATGAATATTGCAGTGTGTATAAATTATCTTTATAATCAGTAGATAGAGAAACATAAGCATCTATCATGTATCAATAAATTATTCAGAGAAAATGTTTAAAAAAAACTTACATCAAATAGAAATCATTGAAAATAAATACTTTTAGAAGTAAAAAGTATATAAAGCCCCCGGGGATACTTCTAATAAATCAATTGTATCTTAAAAAAAGAAGATATAAAAATTTTGTTAAACCCTCTACTCTTCCTTCTGTTTAAAATGATACTTCCCAGGTGGTAAATGATGCTTGATTATATCATAATTACAAACAAATTATGTTATTGCCGCAATTGTCTATAACTGAAGTTCCATTCAACTTTAATTCTAAAAATAATGTCTATTTTATGAGTTAATCAGCTTAGACATCCAGCTAAGGTCACTTTTTTGTATTTTGTATTTTCGTTACTTAAGTTATTTAACGGCGGGTAAACTAAAAATCACAACTCAAATATAACACATAAATTATATTAGAATTGAAAGGTAAAAAAGTATATTTATACAGCAGACAAGACAATCACAAAAAAATGCACTTTTTCTATAAAACAAATCAAGCATTAAATAAATTTATTGGGCAAAAAATCTGATAGTTAGAACCCACAGCTAGCTGTGCCGCAGAACCACTCTATTATGGCCTAATTAACTACAGCGGCTGTAATGGATGACAGCAAAGTACTTCGTGATAATGATGTAGCTATTGATCATTATGAAGATGATGCAAGCTACCGCTGTGCTCTAAGAAGAGGAACACTGGGATTGCTTTGATTATTATTGTTACTCTTTTTCGTTTTTAATGACGCCAACGTGATACTGATTAGACTTGGCGCATGACTATAACGACACTAACTGCAATGACGACGCAAACCTATTGACCACAATTGAACTATTTTTGTTTTTTGTTAAGGTAGTTAGTAAGTAAGTAAGAATTCTTTCTATCTTTTCTTGGCTTTTCTCCGCTTTGCAATTAAACAAGTTTGAACAGCATCGATAAAATGGCAGCAAAAAATCTTATGCACCGCAACTGCATTTAATGCACTTTCTGTGCAACTAGTTTCCAGTGAATGTCATGAAAAGTTTAAATTGCAATCACGGTCGCTTATTATGCAAGTGACTGGGTTAGTGGTGTCGATTGGCTATGGAAATGATGATGTAGTTTGACCAAGTGAATGGATACCACAACAAAAAAACCGATATAAAACCGTACATAAAAAAATCTGCACATAACGTTAGATATACTGTAACAATAGATCGACTGTGTTATGATTTGCACAAAAAAAATTAATTGTTTTAAAAGGAAATTGTTTTTTTGTGCTTAGAGCACACAAAAACACATAATAGATTTTAATTTGTTGCTTATTTGCTTATTTGGAACACAAAATACTGCTAAATTTTTATACAAATTACTTTAATTCCAAAACTTTATACTATATTTTCTCTATTATATTTATTTAATATTGCGTCTAAATTTTAGGGCAGTTAACTTTTGATTAAAGGTGAAAATTAAAGTGACTAATAAATTCGTTCCAATTGAATAAAAATATTTTTAGACTTCCTAACTACGTACATATTGTTTAAAATAAAATTTTATAAAAAATATTATGGCAGTAAAATTGTTTTACTAATTCTAACTAAATTTTTAAACCCAAAAATTTTAATTTTTAACAAGTGAATCAACAGATTATCATTTTGGAGTGTCATTCAAGAGAGAAAACCCATGAATGAAATTCAAAAATGATAGCCTGCACCTTTGAATAAACACATCATTCAGCTTCTCGATGAACTTGCGTCTGTCATTCAAGAGCATATTTTTTCGTGGTTGCACTAATACACTTACAGCACCCGAAACACATTTGCAGCGTGCGCAAACATCCTTAATCTTTAAAAATTTTGTTTGCATGACAACTCGATCGCTAGAATAAATTTGAGCAAGAGAGCGAGCGCAACTTGAATTACATTCAAAAATGATAGTCTGCACCGCGCTTTAGGCTGACCATATAGGTATTTCAAATGCCGTCAAATATCCATTGTTTGTGGTTTTTGAAATTATATATTGATTGAATTGTGCGTATATAATGCCTGAACTGTAAGTGTTAATAATTGAACCTTGTCAAATTAAACCGTAAATACACAAAGCCAATGTGCACTTCATTTGTTTTCTTTAAATTTCTCGGGTTTCGTCAATTTTTATTTTTTATAATTAAAAATTTTTTTTATGATTTTATTTTCATGGAAAAATATTTAATAAAATTTTTAAATTTAATTAAAAAATTATTTTTTTGATTTTCGCTTCATAAACTGCTAGTTTCTAAGTTTCTGAATCTGTTAGCCGGTGGGTGTGAAACCCACACAGTGCAATGAGCCTTATTAGAGCCTTATAAGAAGAAGTTTTGATTTTTTTGACGGTAGTTTATATTGCATAGTATTTTATAAATTAAAATCACATTAAGGCCCAACTAGTATTTTTACGCTTAAGCCTGTAAGACTCAAGTTATGTTCATTGAACTTCAGTACTATATATCAAATACTTTTGCAATACAAGTTTTGCCAATCAATTAAAAATTAATAGTCTCTGTTTAATATTCTATGTATTTTTAGCCTTTAAAAATTGTTACAATATTTTTAGTATTGA
This sequence comes from Teleopsis dalmanni, assembly GCF_002237135.1. Lineage (NCBI taxonomy): Eukaryota > Metazoa > Arthropoda > Insecta > Diptera > Diopsidae > Teleopsis > Teleopsis dalmanni. The sequence goes on along the minus strand of NC_051847.1, from coordinate 185,322,960 downwards.
CAATATTATTTATTAAGAAATCAACAAGACGTTCAATTCGAATTTTGAGTTATTTTCAGGTACTTTGCCTTTACTATCTCAAATTTTTTATAGTCGTGTCTATAGTCTTTTGTTTCATCAATTCGGATGTTGTTTCAGTTAACAGAGTTAAATATGTTATCAAAAACGCTGAAACACATCTTTCGTATTCTCTAGATCTCTCTACTCTCTAGTAACAGAAAAAATAATTGTCATAAAAGTAATAATGATTACCTAATAAAATGGGATCTATTTTGTAAGCAAATATAAATTCTTCTATAACAGAAAGCTAGAAGAACGTTGCAATGATTGTTGACAGATGCTGCAATCAAAGCTATTGTGGCAACAATTTGGACAAGTCATTATATTAATTATAATAACAATTTTAGTCTACACAACAACTATATTAATTAAATAAACAGTCAAAATTTTACCAACACTTGACATTATGATACCCCTGAGATGTTGGAATAAACCAACGATATGTCAATTTAAAAAAATTAAATAACATAATAGCATTTATTTGCATCCCATTTATAAAATCAAAGTAGCTTAAATAATTATAAATTACAATTATAAATTATAATAAGAAAGTTGGGTAAATTTCATGAAGTGATTGAATCGTTCAACAAAAGAGCCCTCGAAAGGTTGAAGAAGCATTAGATTGACTGTATCAGTCTTGTGGGAATATATGTTGATGAAAACAGTCAAGTTTTTTCTTAGCTAGACCGTAGACTTATTGAGTGATGTCTCTAATTATGTATAATTATGTTTATATATAATTATGTATTAATATTTCAAATTGAATATGTTCATTCGAAAAAGGTATACAAATAAATTTTAGGTAGTTTTGAATTATAAGGAAGTTCATTTAAAAAAATTTTTTAAACCATTTAATGGGAAATAAATTAGTTACGTTTCATTCAATTCCCACAAAAATGACTGTTTTGAATGTATTTTTTATTAATCCTTAACTTTTTATTTTATAGCCACTGGACTCTCCAAGATAATTACAAATAAAAAAAAATATAGCTTACTTAAAATAGTGGCATCCAGAATATCTACAACTATTCAATGAATAACTATTGTGTCAGCAGCTGAACAATAAAAGAATTTGTAAAATAAAATTGTCATATTGTTTTTTATTACCCTATGGTAAATTACAGTTTGTGAAAATAAAATAAAAATTCATTTAAAATTTATGCAAAAATGTTTTACATAGTGAATAGCGCAGTTGTTAGAGAAAGTTCTTTCTATTATTTTCCTATGGAAATGATACTGCAAATACTTTCATTATTTTTGTATTTCATTTTTTTTTATTTTTTGTTAGTTTCGTTATTTTTTTTTATGTTATTTTAGCATAGTATTTCAACAATTGGTTACGAGTAAATTTAACACATGTACTACAATTTGACTAGCGATTATATAGTTGATGTACTCACAGACCCAACACGACTTCCTATTCTAATCAATGCATGCTTTACGAGCACATAAATTTACAATATTCATTTTTATTTTTATTTTATTTTATTTATAATAAAAATATAACTAATGGGGAATACAGTCTACATGTGGTTTGCTTTCATTTACCTATTTTTTTGTAAAACCGTTTTATTACATAGCATAAAATATTTTGCATCTAATTCGAATAATAATAGCAAGTGTAACGAAAGGAATACGTAATTAAAGTTTAATTCTATGAAAATACTTTCATGAATGCATGATGGATGATGGATGAATGCATTGTGCTCGATTAGTATGAATTTCATTCACACTCGAAAGCAGAAATCAATCACTTTCTATGCAATGAAAATTGAGAGCAATCGACGTTCTTATGAATAACTAGAGCTTGCATTGAAATTGCAAGAAAATTACGGTATGCAAAGGAATCTTAGAAAAGTAGTTGAATTACTTTGTTGCATTGTAAAACTAAAGACTTAAGCAACAAACTCGTTTTTATTCTTTCTATAGCAGAAATAAAACTCGCATGCAAAAATAGGAAACTTAAAACTTCAAGATTTTTTAGTAATAAATCAGTTCAGCACAACAAATTACAATGAATTTAATAATGATTGTAGGTATGTAAAAATTTATATTTAAGTTTTCTTTTAGTATTGAAAAAATTTATATCAAAGTTTATTGCAGTCATTTTTTGTGAAATAATTATTTTCTGACATTTTTAATACTGTTAGCTGGCACTTTAATTGCTATTTTTTATTATATTGAAAATGTAAAAAATTGTTTGTTATATTTTTTATTCATTATTATCATATTTTTTATTATTGTACTCCTCATATTTTTATTATTTATTGTAATTAATAAATGTCAAAGTCAAATTAACAGAAGTGACTATTATTACTTTAACAGAAATTTATATTCTATATAGCTAACATTGATTCATTTTGGTATTAAATAAAAGATATATGACTAATTATTATATGTAACAAAGTATATATAAGTTATATTTATAGACAGTGTGAGGCTATTAAACTGTAACCAACTAAAGATTCAACTATATCTGCCAATTTCAAGCCATTAATGTAAGTAAGTTCTAATTGTGGATCAAGTCAGCTAGTATGTGAACAAACATAAACACCAAGTTTATTTGAAGGAGAGGTCTTTTGAAAATTAACACATTCGATTGATCACCAAAAAGCAGACAGTGGCGACAGTTATGCTCAGGGCTGTGATAACCGCCAATAAACATTCTCCGCTCGCATTTTACCGTGACACCAACTGTAGTAATACAAAATTGATATTAAAACATACACAAATATTGGTCATCTCAAGCGACAGTTTTATTGGGAATAGGTTAAATAAGTACACATCTATTTTTGGGTTGCGTATGATGATTTTTTGGGATGTCCAAGGTTATTATTCACATCAAGGGTGGACATATCAAAAATTGATAACGATTCTATTTTCAAATTTGAAAGATTTCCGTACTTTTTTTTTGCTTGAGTGAAAAAAAATTGATACAAAAAAATAAAAAATAATAGCGCTTTCAAGACTAATACTTCATTGTCCTATATATACATGTTGAAATTGATCTACACTCTTGGGTTTTGAAAAATATTTTAAAAACTAAAACAAATAAATAACTTCTGTACCATTATATTATTATGGTAATAAATTTTTAGTAGATTAATTTTTATTACTATAAAAAACTATAACATTTTATCTCCAATTTTTAAAAAAAAAACAAAAAAAAACAAAAAAAAAACACAAAAAACAAGTAAAAAGAACTTCAACATTTCAATTTAAAAGCTTTGCAAGAGAAGCAAAAATATTTTTTTTTTATAGTACAAAAAGCCATTATACAACAAAAAAGTAATAAATAAGGTTGAAAAAGTTGAACAATTGACCCCGGTAAGTAATGAAAGTGTTTGTGATAGCGGCACCATCAGAAAACACCGCTTGGAAAATGAGTACCAGTTCGGCATAAAAAGTTGAAATCTGCTTCACAGTACAACTCTAGTAAGTGGTTTAAATAGCATAGAATTAGCACGTCATTACATACGATAAGATATTCTGACTTAAAAGCATTAAGATAATTGCGTCTGCAATGCAAGTAAGTAACAAAAGAAAAGCAATCTGTCCGCCTGTCTTTCTACTTCTTTGTATCTGTCTAAGCTATCTTTTGTAGAAAAATGGCTGTTGAATGATTCTCTATTTCTCTATTTCGGCCATATCGAAACAAAGTTCCTATACACGTCTTGTAGGCGCATAAGAGCAATTGAATTGTGGGAAAATATATATTTTTGCTTTCAATAAACTCTTAAAAGTAACTATAAATGTTAACTACAGTACAATAGAGAAACGTTTAAAATACTTAAGACTTAAGTATTCTATTTTTTTAATAACAAAAGATTTATAAGAACATAATTTATTAAAAACTAATTGCTTTTTTGTAGTTTTATTTGGGTTAATGCAACTTGTTGATTGTAAGAATTAATTAGTTTACTGTTAAATAAACAAAACATAAAAAAGACTTAAGTGTAATTACATATACACTCAATTCTTTTAAATCAAGAATATATGAGTATAGTTGAAATTTTATATAATTTATTATATATACATTCCATATATTCCATATACAATACTACATTTAGGTGTTTTCAAAAGAATTTTTAACGAATTAAAAGGTATAATTCATTCTTTTTGCACGTCACATCTTTAATCATGCAACGTCTCTTAAGTGGCATTCGCCATTGCAAGTATTGCAGCATCGCGTCAACTGACTGTTTGCACAATATGGAAAATATGTGAACATAACTGCATTAAGATTGTTCGTAGCCCGCTTGAGGCGGTTGGTTGAGGTGACAGCACTGCTAACATAAATATTATGCATGGGGATTATGCGACAGCTAAGTAAATGCAGTTTAAATGTTGTCTTAAATTGTGGCAACAACAAACTGCAGGCAACTTGAGCAACACCAAATACTTTATGTAGTACATTCCTCATACACACAAATGTATGAGACATATATATATTTCAAGGCAGCTAAATACGGCACTTTGACTTCAACATTAGAGCTTACATTCATACTTTGTTCAGATATTTCATATAGATATTGCATAACTTCAAATAATGTTACTTAAATGATTCAAATATTCAAAAAGCTACTATTTTTAATGTGCTATGGTAATAATATCTATCCTTTCCAGTTGTTTTATGAGAAATATTATAGAGGGCATAGGTTTGTTACGCCAATTCCTGATATTTAGCGTAAACTTTGCTTTTAACCTATTTTTTAAACAATTTAACTGTTTTTTTAACCAATTTCATTAATGTTTTACTAAACATATAACTGAATATACATGACTCAGTATTGTGAATATTACAGCTATACTTTCAAAAAAAATAAAAATAAAAAACTTAATATTCCACTCAAGCCATTCTTACTTTACATTATTCAAAACCATTCATTTGAATCTTAAAATTACTTAATATTTCCAAAAAACTTTAAAAAGCTTTTAAAAAACTTATTCGAAGTACATATTAACTAATTATTTGTCAGGTAAGAAATAATTATGACACTGCTTATATTTTAAAATAGATAATAAAATCTAAATCAGGGCTGTCCAAACCACGGCCCGCGACATGTTTCTAATCTATCACAGTTACGTCAATTTTCCTTTGATATATTTTGGTAAAATTACATTATTTTATTTTTATGATATCCCAAGACATGGCATGAAGGATGGTGAAGAGGAATCACCAATACACCTTCTGCTACAGTGTCCTACTTTCGCAAGACATTGACTCTCCTACTTAGGGTCACAATTTTTCAATTCACTAAGAGAGCTAAATTCTATTTCCATAGTTCGTGTCAATGGCGTTGTGGCCAGTATCAAATAGTTATAGGGACAGGTAACAAATTCTTTAGGGTATCACAATAGACCTGATGGTCTAAGTGAGTCTTCGGACGACCCCAGTAACCTAACCTAACCTAACCTATGGTATCGCAAAAAACTGAATTTAAATTAATAATTAATAAAACTAAAATAATCACCGTATTTTTAATTTTTTTTCAAAAAAAACATGATCATACGTACAAATACAACAAGTACTTGAAACCACCTATCTGCACAATGACTTGCATTGGCCTGCGATCGTATCGGGTCTGGACATCTCGAAGACTATCACCATATATTACTTGGTGATTATAATAACCCATCCATACAAATTATTGCACAAACATTAATTTAGGTAGAAGTGACGGCCTTACACATCAAACCTCAGTTGAGCGAAAATAATGGTCCTTTGTTATACCCCAGAAAGCAGTTACATTTAACCGGAAAAAACTTTTATTCATTAAAAAATGCAGGCCCATAAAAATGTTGGCATATATATATATCCCGTCTATATATTAGGTTTAGAAAGTGCTCAGAACTATCTCACCACGTCACTGCATCCTTTGAGAATCATTGTGACAAGCCATTTGTATATAGTTATATATGCTAGTATTCATTTAAAATCCTCTAACTAGGATTAAAGGGTTACATTTGAAACTTTTTGTCCTTATCAAGAAGAATAGTAGTTTAGAAATTAATCATTCTAAACAAAAATTTTCAAAAAAAAATCGTTACCTATACATTTATTCTAATGAAATTAAATACTTCAGGGTCTCCATATTTTAGATACAACAATAATAAATATAAGTCTTTACTTCTGGCTTCGTTTTTTGCAAAAAAAAAAATTAACCTATCAAAAAAATACAATATTTTAATTATATCGTAATACCTGTTTATGAAGAAATATTTTTTTTAAATAATAACTAAATTCATAAAGAAGTATGCGTTCTCAAGGTATTATTTTTTAGATAAAAATATACTAATTATATTAAAATTTTATTAAATTTAAAAAAGTGTAAAAAGGTATATTAGCATAGATTTTTGAAATTCATTGAATGAAAAATCGTAGATCCCATAAAGTATGTATATATATAAAGTATATATAGACGATAGACGAGCGTATCCGTCAGTCTGTTTCATAACACTCTCTCCTATTTTTAGCTATTCGAATACAACATTTTAAGCATACTTTTTGAAAGCGAACTTTATTATTTTGAAGATGTCGGTAACCTGCTAAAATGAGTCTTCAACATTAATCAATGAATATCATAAAAATAAAGTTATATTTATTATCTAAAACTAAATCCCTTCAATTTTTCATACCTTATCAACTCAACGTAAAATATTGTATTATTTCCATTATATTTTCCAATTAAAAAGACTATATGTTATGAAATGTACTAGAAGTTAAAGTAATGCAGAAAATCAACCAACTTAATCATAAATACTTGATAAGCACACATTGAGTATATTTAAAAAGGATTAAAATTTTTGTGCTATTGAGATGTTAGAGTCATACAGCATCACTCATTGCACACAAAATCGCGTTTTTTTTTCGTAATTTGCAGGCTGCTTTCAACATCAGCAATATCTTGGCGAATAAATTGCCAATTAAAATTGGGTTCATAGTTCAGCAACCAATTAAGGCAGATAGTGGATAAGTTTTATAAAAGCCCTTATATCAAAAGATCATCCATTACAACATACATGCATTCATCTATTATAAAAGCCATTTAAATTATTAATGAATTATATTAAATATCAAATATTAAGAATAAGATATATTTCTTTAATATATTTGATTTATAATCCAAATTTAAAGTTGTTAATAAAAAAGTATTATATTTCAACCTCCAACTTTTTAACCAAGTTAAACAACGACTTCCACTATTAAATTATGCATAAGCAGTTATCCGGTACAAGCCGCCTAATAACTCCGCCTAGTTTAAGCCACGGTTGTGGGTTAGTGTAGTGGATTATCTGGCAACCAAAATAAACTCGTACATAAATAAATTTTTTTTCATTCAAATTAACACAAAAATATAGGTGAACAATACAAACAATTATTTGCAAAGTATCTTACTGTCGCAGTTTTTTGTTGTTGTTTTTTCTTTGACTGCAATTGCATCGTTGCAATTACTGCAGCTGCGCGCAATTGTTCCATTGACGGTGATTGTATATCGATTGCATAATAACTAGTGTACCCACCTTAAATATTTGTTGGTTTGTTCATTACATAAACAATATACTCGTATCTATATATAAAAAAAAAACAAATTAAATATATGTGAAAAATGTTTAAATTGTATAAGCTGTTATATATTGAGTGCCAGATCTTATATATTGAGTTATATCATATTAAATAAATTAATATGAAACTTTATATCTCTACTTAAATAATATTGTTCAATAAATAATGATCTTAAAAGGTATTGCATTAAGCATAAAGTAAAATTATAAAGCTTTCAATAGTTATTTTAGCACGAATAATTAAACTTAATTAAATAGAGTTCTCGTTACATTTTTTTAAAAGTATAATATAACTTATCAATAACAAATAATTTATAATAATAAATTATTTAATTCACTAAAATAATATAAAAATTTTTTTTTGTGTTTCCTGGTGCATTTGATGTATTTCTTAATATTATTATTATTATTTTTTATATTATTGTAATACTTATATAATATAATAAATAAATTCTGTTCATACTTTTTTCTGTTTATTCTTTTTATATTTTTATTTATATTAATAAACCAAATATAAGATACAAGATTAATAAATTTTCTTTCCTTCTTAAATTCAATAAACTATATAGTATATAAAAATATATGTAACCTATATAATTATAATATTAAGCATAAAAATGCAGTGTTTTTGTCATAGGAGAATTGTTTAATTAATGAATAATATATATTATATATCAAAGTTTTTCGAACAGTTTTCTGCTTCCAAAATTTGTATGTCTTTTCTATAAGAAAGTGTAAAAATGGTGTATTAGCTATATGTCAAGATTTTTGGAACACATTCAAGAAAACGTCGCAGACACCATAAAGTATATATATATACTTGATCCGTTTGGCTATTTCATACCCAACTACTCTTTCGGTTTTTGAGAGATAGATAGATGTCATATATACTGCCAAGAATATGATATGAGACCCCATAAAATATATATATACTTGATCAGCTGAGTGAGCCGAAGTAGCTCTGTCCATCTGTCTGTTTCACCTCAAACAACTCCCTAAGTTCTTCTGCTATTTGGTTGAAACTTTTGCATACTCTTTTATTTATCGGATTGATCAAAATCAAACCACTATATACTATAAGTGAAATATATACTGCCAGTAATAAGATCCCATCAAGTATATATATTCCTAATCAGCTCTCCCTTTGTCAATTAGCCCTGTACGTGTGTTTGTTTAATCTGAAGCAACACATTTTGTATATTATCTTATTTATCGAATTGACTAAAATCAGTTCACTATATTCTGTAGCTGTCATATATACTGAACAAATAGATATAAGTTTTCCCCGCTTTTAGAAAAGGCATTTAAATAAAATATTGTATCGCATATACTGACTATATTTATATAAGAGAATTATCATCCGTGACTATACAGTTCATGTAGGACCTTAGCCTGTTTAACAACAGTCTTTCATTCTTTTCTATTTTTTGCTTTTGTTTTCCAATTTCTTATGTTTATTTTTTCCACATCCTGCTGCACACTGTCTTACCATCGTTTTCTTGGTCGCCCTCTTCTTCTGCTGGTTCCTACTTCGTTCTCATAAATCTTAAGCGGTAATATAAGGGAATATACTAAATTGTTACATATTAAATCGATTCAGATTTAGAGAAGTTGTCATATAAACTGTGAAATCAGAGGCAGGATTTTATTAACAAAAAATAAATACCTTTTATTTTTTTTTTGAATATGTAATCTAATAAAAAAATTTATAGTAAAATGCATATAAATATATAATAAAAATAAGTGATAAAATAGTGACTATATAAGCATCAAATTTTGTTAATCCAAGAAAGTCTATGTTATAAATTTCATCCGTTTATTTAACCCCAAAACAGATATACATATACATGGATATACTAAAATGATTTGACTCGTTTTGATGTTAGTGAGGAATATATACAATATATATATGTATATATTAATACTGATCGTGCATATGAACATCGTTTTGAATTTAAAATACACTTTTTATTGTAAGTAGGATTATTTGAGGGTTTATATGAAAGATTTCATTTTTGTCCAATTATTTAAGGCGAAAGAAAGTACATACATATAAAAAAATATATATATATGTATAGATACATTTTATAAACTTTCGGTAATTGCAAAATTAATTCTCAACTCTGTATATTAAACGACTACATCTCAAGGCAACATTTGTATGAAACGATATTGTTCATTTTAAAACAAAAAAAATACAAAAAAATAATTAATTCACTTTCTTCTAAGTAATTGCCCATATAATTCTGCATCATTAATATTCGCCAGTCAGACGGATTAAGTTTAAACTTAAGTTAATGCCACATAGTCTACGTGTGCCAGGGCTTGAGAGGAGCGCATGAGCACTACATGAGACAAAAAAAAATTTTTAACTTTTATGCTACAACATTTGACCCCTTCCAGCCATATAAATCATTTAAGATCTTAAATGGTTGCAACATTTCATGCTTGTACCGAACAACGTTTAATGACTGTTATTTGTTATTTCTGTTAAAATCAGCCTCCAGCTGAGTACTGCATTTTTGTGTCGAAGTACAAAAAGCTACAGCGGAGAAGAAAGGCAAAATTTCCAATCATAAACTCTACGGTTTTGATATACTAATATAACAAAAATTGCTATCGAATATTAAAACATAATTAATTATAGTTTTAAATTAAATTTCAGTAAAGTCGTTTTCATTTTGACACAATTCTATTTTTTGATGTTATTAAGATTTTTTTATGGTTCGTTTTTTTTTTCCTTTTTTATATATAATTTGTTTGTATATATAAAAAGGTGTTATTTAATATTTCATAGATTAGCTGCATTCTTTACGGTAGTTTTTGTTTTTATACTTGTTTATATCTACTCAGTATAGCTGAAATATATGATAGCATCGTTATGAGGAAAAAATGTTAGTTCGTTGAGAGTAGCTAAAGCTTGTCATTAAGTCTCATTTTGATGTTTAATAAAACACAAATTTCATATTTTAATATTTTAAGTTAAATGTATATTTTTAGGTTGTAGTAAAGAAGTTCTTTGCTTAAGTCTTTTGTTAAACTTGCAGCTGCAGTAAATACTCATTCGTGCCCTTTATTATGGATTCATCAGTTTTATTTAGAATATTAGAATTTTCATATTAGAATATAAAATATGAGTTTATCTACATACATAAAAATGTGTTAAATTGTTAAATATTAACGGTTGAGTTATTTTTATTATTCTACTTAGAAAACAATATATCTTCTTTGATGTTAAGAACACTGTTCCAGTATTTAATTAAATAGCCAAATGTTGCAGTTATTTAAACTGAATTCGCCATTTATTTAATTGCTGAACTATAAACGCTACTCATGTTAACTTAACACAAATTCAGTGTTAATAAAAAGAATTGCAATTCAACAGTAAATGGCCACGCTGCTTAACAATTTGGAAATTATTAGAGCATGTTGCATTATTCTACTTTAACTTAATTATCAATATTGGCGAGAAAATAAGCTAAATGCAAATTAAAACAATATTTGTGCATTTTTTTTTAGAACAATTTTGTGACATGCAATCGCATTAACAAAATAAACCAATGCAAAAACAATACCGCCTGCATAAAACACTGCAGTTTCCAAACAAGCTCTATTGGCTTTGTGTCACTGGCGACCCTCAAACGTTTGAACAGCACATTGAACCTAAAAAAAATAATGATTTTATTATAAATTTATTGATTTTAATTTGGTACTCATTTAGTACCTATACAATGCCACCATCATACCACCATCATACCACCAATGCCGCAAAATGTAATTATAAATTTTATTATTATTATCTTATAAGCAATATGAATGTGCTTCTGTGATCAACATAATTTACGAGTATGCCTATTTGCAATTAATGGCTGCATATATCTCATACTCATATGCTATGCATTTTCATATAAATATTTAATTTATCTCTGCTTTTATCTTACAACTATTTACGAAACCTTTTAACAGCAATGTTATCGGTTTAGTATGGCCTTTTTGGTTAACTCTCAATAAAATGCAACAAGCAAAATTTGTTTTATTGGCTTGTTACCATAAAATCGTGTACGAATTTATACATTTTTTAGATTAAATTAAATTTCTGAAATTAAAATTGAATTCTTAAGTGTTGAGATATAGATACACTTTCTAAAACGTACTATAAGAAATAATTTTTTTTTTATGCAAAAAGCCCAACACGCCGTCGTTGCTGCAAGTAAATAATTCGCAACATGTCTTTTTGCCACACGAAAGCCAAAATTTGTATCTTGATCCATTAAAACCATTACAAAAAACAGTAACTTCAGTTGCAGTTAAAACTGTAGCTGAAATTACAATAAAAAAAAATAAAAACGAACATTTAACAAGCACATAAATTCGAGTAGATACATTGCACGTTTTAATTCTAATCAAACTCATTGAGTCAGCGAATGTGCTACTTTATGTTTTGGCAAGAATTACTTTTGGCAAATGTTTTTAACAAACAATTAACTGGGCCAAGATATGTCAGCCTTAAAACATATATACATTTTTAATAAAGTTTTCATTGAATGACTATTGCCAATTTATATTTAAGTTATGTGAATAGAATTCTATTAGTCATTGTATAAACTTTATATATCCTAAAATTTATTTTAAATAAATTGTAAAATATCAATTAATCAATTTAATTAGGTTTTTTAGTATTTTTTTCTTTATAAATAACATAGGACCATAGTTGAACACATAAGTAATACTATCTTCCGAACTTGCTTCCATATGCCGCATACGCAAAAGATAAACAACACCAGCAATGATAAATGAAGCAATATTAAAAATCAGACATTAAAAAAAATTTAGAGTATCCCATCTGTATCTCAATACAGATGTCTGTATACAGATGCCATCTGTATTCGCAATTCGTCTTCTATCAGTTCCGAAGTTGAATCAGGAATTTCCTCTGATTCCCAGAATTCCAATATAGATTCTTCTAGTTCCTTAGTAGTGCATATGCCACAAGTTGCCGTGCTTGAATTTGAAGTTTCAACATTGCCAGCCACAACCCATCCAAAAATAGAATTCTGAAGTGTTGGAAGACTACCTGCTAGTTTTATTTGGCCTTCAATAAGTAACTTGAAAAAGATCTCTTATTCCGAAAACTCAATTCAAACTCTTTACAGCCACCAGTGTTAAGGGTTTTAATTCCATCCTTATTTTGGATTGAACCATCTTTTTGAATTGGGTATTAACACACACATATACATTTAAGAACGCAATAAACCTATTAGATCTAGGCATGGTGTCGATTAGCCAGTAGTACCTATCTACCTACCCCCATGCAATATGTATATAATACAATACATTTAATAGCTGAAGGCCTCAGCAGCCAAAGCTATATCTATACATGTTATTATTAGTTTTATAAACTTAACTATCATTGTTAATAAATAAAATTAAACAATACATTTAAAGCAAAAGTATAGCTGACAAAAACAAAAGACAGTTAAAGCCATAGTCGTATATATAATGAAAATAAAAGTATTTAAATTATCAACTAACGTAGGATTAAGTTAAATTTAAGTTGATTTATATAAATTCATTAAATTTTTTTTAAACAACCTAAGTGTCATAAAAGAAGTAATACTAACACAATCTTGTATGAGAAATAACTCAAGTTCATGAATGCCATTTTATATTTTATGACCATATTAAATCTGACCTTAGGTTCATGAAAGTAATTCTTAACATCTCATATCATAAAATATTGCTTTAAGAAATTACTACTATTGCTTAAATATTGACAAGGATAAGTTACATTAAAACTGTATTTTAAACTGCCGACAGTAATAAAATTATTTCATTCTACCCACAAGTTGCCTCTACTTTTCGTATATGTAGACTCGTATATGGTATTTGCGATCGATTAATGTTTCAACTTTTAAACGTAATGCCCACATATAGCAATATTAAAAGACTCCTTAAGAAAAATAAAACTGAATTCACGTGAATTGTGTTCCCACTGTAATGAATTTTACCAATAGGCAATTACACATATAACATACATTTACCTATAAAATTCTTAAATTTATTAGTGAGTAACACTATCCCAACTAAAGTGACAAGGTATCGAAAGCATTCTCACCATAATCTAATTTTAATCGAATTATTTTTACGTACTTGTTTGCATAATAGCGTTCTAATTGAGTAAGATATTAAATAAGACCATATGCTCCACTAGGAGAGAAGGACAGTAGTAAAGTAAGTAAGTTATTGAAGATGCCATACGTAATCACTTGCATTGGCTAGCTCGCAATTAAACAAAAACAAAAAATCCAGGATAGATAAAAATTCCTATCAGAACTCTAAATCTGCTTGGACAAAACTGGACAAGAGACGTACCAGTCAGCTGCTTCAACTAAAGCGGAATCTGCTCAGTATTAACGCTATCCGTTTAGTGTGTACTAGAAAGGCATGCTTTTCTAGTACGCACTTGTCTACGCCATTCTGATATTTGTTATGGTTGTGGCACTGAAGAGAAGGAGGAATCCATGATTCATCTTCTATATTAATCCCTATTTTTGGTCAGTGAAAGATTAAAAATCCAGGTTTGGTTTGAAAAGTTTGGTCAGACTTTTCAGGTTGGTTCACTTCTAGTCTACGTATGATCAACGTTAATAACGTTGATGTAATAGTAGCCTGTAGTATCTCAATAGGCCATTACTCGAGATTATATTAACTTGATAATACTTAACCTAATAGAATACATATCAGTTACGAAATAAACCCCTTTACTCCACTAACGCAAGCATTTACTTCTCATTAAAGTAAGTAAACGCTAAGTTATTAGCTAACAGAAACCCACAATGTTCGGCATAATGGTGAATTGTATTGGTTGTATCCTACTCTGGTCAGCTAACAGCACCAAAAAGAGATACAAAAATAAAAAATAGTCCGTAGACCATTTATAATAATAATAAAAACGATAAAAAATCAAAAACGAAGCAAAGAGATGAATTTTATGTCTATAAGAAGCATATATATAAACATTTTTACTGTTGAAAAATGATTTTCAAGAAGTGAGAAGTTATCTGAGAAGTGAAAATCATTCAATCTATTACATAAAAAAGACGCATAGTTGATATAATCATCTAAAATATTAATATAATGCTTGTTAACTATTGCTATTAAAAAGAATTTTTTTTAAGACAACAATATTAGTATAAAAAAAAATTTATTTTACTGAATAACAACAACAAAATTTTTTATATATATACGGACTATAAATTAATTAAAAAATTCGAATATTCCCTACGATCACTGACGATTGGTATTTGACAATACTCAGAACAGTGTTGTATAGTCACCCATATTTCAACAAATTAACTAAAATTTTTGTTGTTTTCTTTTCATTTCTTTTCGAACCATTTTAACTTTTAAATATATAGTTTCTTTTCGTCAAAAGAAACGTCACTCTCAGTAATAAAAAATTAACATTAAATAATTTTTATTTATTTTTAATTATTCAAATTTTTGACTAACCATACAGCGGTTTCTCGTATTGCCAAATACCCATCATCGGTGGTCTTGCAATTATTTCTTATATTTAATTATATATAAATAATTATTATTCATATGGTCAGCCAAAAATTCACTTAATTAAAAATAAGTAAAAATTTTTGTTGTTGCAATTCAGTACTGTTCGAAACGTCTCTCTTAAAAAACAATAGTTTCTATTAAGTGAAACAGTCACTGGCGCCATAACTGATGTTAAAATTAAATTTAATACGAAAACTTTTAGAAAATATGTCCATTGAAATTATTAACAAATTTTGTTTTACTATCAACCTTTACCTTTCTAAAAGTCAAATCTATAAAATAACTTAATATCTTCAAAGCTATTTAGTTAAATTCTCATGAAAGGCTGTAGCATTTCTTAGCTTTAAGGCAAATGCAAAATGAGCAACCTTAAAATATTTATTGAATATTCTTTGAACTTATTGTATATGATTTCATCCCGCAGCTTTTCAAATAACTGCATGAATTGACTTTTGAGCATAACACTTTGCCGTAGAACAGTAAAAATCTAAAGTACTTGATATAAATTCAATTACCACGATATTATAATCTGGCTGCCACCAAGGCTATCCCAAACAGACGCCGCGAATTTTTCAGAACTTTAATGTGTAATAAATAAATTTTAGCCGCATTCTACTTTACTCATACCTTAGCATAGCCAGTCATATCGGCCAGTCATATTGCCTAGCACTATGACCTGAATCGTGAATAAGGCAAAAAATTCTAATAGGATGAAGAAAATAAACCAAAACAAAGTCATAAAAATAAGTAAATCCGTAAGTTTATTGTTCTGAACTTTCAACACTGATATTACCTACATTCTACTTCAGTTTAATAGGTTTCCATACTCTTATTTATTTATTTTTTTTTTGTTTTGTAATTTTTTTATAGCTTTATTTTGGCAATTTTATATAGATTCAGTGCTAAATTAATTGAATATGGCCTGGTTGCATTGGTTGCCACCTGGTTGTATTTCGCTGTATGAGTAGTAAAAGCACAGTTGCGCCCATTACTTAGCTTCCATCCATTGCAAAAGACGAAATATCAATTAAAATTGATTTTATTTCAATTTTGTTGTTCTTTCTATTGCTATTTTTGTTGCTTCATCTATTGTAGAACATTTCGAATCAATGTTAAAATTTATGATCGATTTTTCTTGGAATTAAGTTAAAAATCAATTTTTTCTATTTGATGAGAGCCACTTATAAGATTTTTTTTCATACAATATTTTAAGTTAAAAACATAAAATTTTTATCAAAATCATTTGCTGATTTAAGTTAATTTTATTACAGAAATCAGTTTTAATCGAGTTAAAAGGGATTCCTGTACCATCTAACCTAATTAGACCTATTTAATAGTTATCTTTCTAAATCATAGTTATCTAGGAATCATAACTATTCATATTACAATTACTTAACTAATTACAAAATCAAAATAGAATTCCAATAATTTTCTAAGATCAGTTAAAATAAATAAACAGTCTTAATTAAATTCAATTAGTTATCAAAGTAAACTGCTGGCTTTAAGTATGTCGTACTGTAATTGATATTAAATATCAAGTTGAATGTCATCACTTCTCCATTTTAAATACAATTTAAATAAAATGACAGTGACTTTTATTTCATTTAAAGATTATCATTATTTAAAAACTGGGCTCTTATACAATGGAATCATAATGTTTTAAATAAGTTTCAATCAATCAATGTTAATTAAGCTATTTTAATGAAACCATTTCTGATATTGAGCACTTAGATATAAAATCCAACATTTCAACCAAAAAAAATTTGGAATTCTTTCTATAACAAATAGAAATTGTTACTCTAACTACTGATTGCTTTTTTAAAGTAAAAAGATTTTCGATATAAAATTTTTATTCTTTCGCAGACCTTATTAGCATCAAAATTATTTATACACAAACATTTAATTCGAATCAAGTAAATTCTTGGGCTAACCATAACCCCAAATATGCACCATTGCTCACTACTGATTTAATGGTCCTTATAAAATTCTTGGAATCCAAGTAACAAGAATAAAATCATATGAAACTTGAACCATGGCATTTCAAATCCTTTTGATTTTTCACAACTTAATATTACGATTATTTATCTTCAAATCTAATCACTTCAGTATACATAGTATAGAATTAAGCAGACTTAATAATGAGAACAATTTTAATTATCTGTCTATATTATTTTAGTAAATAATATTTAGAATTCTTACCTTCTTTTCTTCTTTTACTACCAGTACTTGTGTACAGTAGCCGTTACTACTGTTATTATTGCTTCAAGTTTTTGTTGTAATATCAGAGTGCGTGTATGCGTGTATGCTCATCATAAATGCAGATAAATATTCTCTGAAAAGTAAAGCTAGAATAAGACAATGTTTTTGTAATATATGTATGTTTGTTTCACAAGGTACATTATATAGACATAAAAGAGATATATAGGAAGAGAAATAGGAATAAAAGGGGTACCAGCTCCCAACGTAGCGGAGCACAGCGACCATGGTTGATCTTTTGTGCTGCAAGGGACCCTAACCGAACACAAGACATTCCGCCTTTCGAATGAAAGCCAGAATGTCGGCTGTTGAGGATTCCCTAATGTCAGAAGGGGAGCGTACTTCTCGACCCAGTGATCTCTTCGTGTCCCAGATCAATGCTGGGCAGTGACTGGAAGTCTTGTGACTGGAAGTCTTGTGACTGGAAGTCTTGTCTGCTTCTAAACAGAGTCTACCATCTATCTCTTTGGATTGACTCATTTTGTTAAGTGATCTCCCCATGTCCCAGATCAAGGCTGGACAGTCAACGAGAATGTCACTGGAAGTCTCGTCTGCTTCTAAGCAAAGTCGACAATATCTTACCATATCTTACCATAA
>NC_051847.1:185274837-185304812 GCF_002237135.1 Teleopsis dalmanni | reverse complement strand
TTGTATGAGGACATAGTATACTTTATCTACTTACTGTCAAAGTTGCAAGCAATATATTTAACATCTTACATAATCACAGTTTGTCTATGTTGGACGAATGTACGAAATGCTTAAAAATAAATACGCTAATAAGTAAATATCCCACTCATAGTTTTATCGTTGGTGGGACCTTGAAAACGGTGATCATGAGTGTCAGCGCTCCGGCGCACGACTCTAAAATCTATAAAGTTTAGCATTGCATAGAAACTTAAAAAATTTTCTTAAGGAATTCGTCAAGTATATTACCCTAGTAACTGATGATGAAATCTATTGCTTCCAATCCGAGCCGAATAAAAAGACTTCGAGATCAGCTCAGAAGTCGCCAGTAAAGTAGAGTTAAAAAACAGAAAACTTAAGTAGATTAAACTCAAAACAATATGTGATAGCTTTCTTCGATTTAAAGAGAATTGTACATAGTGAATTCATCACAGAGGGTTAGACGTTGAGAGCTGATTATTATATACAGTTCTATTATGTTTATAAGCCAGAATATTACGAGTTCATTCGGAAAATCAAAGAAAAAGATTTTATTACATATTGGGTCATAACTTTTTAAAGTATGATATTTTAACTATAGCATTTGTCTGATAATATGTAAATAATGACTTCATTCCATGCTTGTTATATAGTATTGTCTAACGTATACTAATTTGCGTATATAAACTGAAGACCTTTAAAACAGATATAACAAAATTTAGATGACGTTAGCTTTTCTTGATCATTGTGTAATATTGTATTTTATAAGTAAATGTTAGAGATTTAAGATTATACACAATAATGGTATGCTTTCTTTAAAAAATTATAAAGTAACTTCATTAATTGTTTCACAGATTTATATAAATTTTTATATGAGTATAGAGTACAGTTTTCTTTGATACATTCTATCTAGCACAGAGAATGAACTTGGTTTAGTTGTAATTATTTTCAGTACAAGATAAACGAATCGACACAAGTTAAAGTTATTTTATATAGCAGGGAAAGGAAATATTCTGCATTATATGTGTGATAAATATTTTCATTGCTTAGCTAAATATATGTAAAAATATGAATACCTACAATGATAAATAGTATGTATTGTTTTTGTTCAACCTTGTAATTAATAGTTTGCAACATTGTATGTAATTTACTATCTTAAATACTATCGTGTTTTCATAATAAAATAATATAAAGTAAACTAAAAGGTCTTGCATGTTGACAAAACATATTTAAACCAAGAGTAACAAAGTTACTCATTAAATATTAGCAGTTCTATTAGTTTGTTTTAAAATTGGGTTACGATAAAACCTCATAAAACAATCAACAAACACCCACATTTAACAAAACAGTGTAAAAAAATAATAATAACAAATTTCAAAGAGCACTTCCTAACAACAAATAGATACAATAGACACAATTATTGTAAATTAATGAGTTGAAGAGGAGATGATATGATGCACCTAAGTGCCTGCATTTACTGATTCTGTTAACTATACCACAGATTGACAGCAAAGTCTACAAAAACCAGCGGGTTAAAATACAATGGGAATCATGTCAAATATAAGCCGCTAACGCCGCTAACATGTTGCACATGAAAGCAGAATGCCTGCTAAAATCTCTATGCCTGCAACAATATCAGATCGTCCAACGGTCTATCTATCTGAGTGATTCACTTTGTATATTCAAGCATTTGTGATTGTCTGTCCGCTTGTTAGTTTGTCAACAGTGTCATATGTCATTTAGGTATACACACAAGTACTGACATCAGGCACCAACTGAAGGCACCAGCACCAGCACCATCAGCAGTGGCAGTGGCAGCAGCGGCAAAATCAACACCAATGAACGAACTAATTAGACACTTAAGCGCCTGTAAACTGTCATCTAGAAAGTTTTATGTTGCGCAGAGCAAAATTGACAGCGTCAATCCAATTGAATTAACAATTGCACCACTGCAAATGCATCAAAATTGATAATAAATTTTGAAATGCTTCGATTTTGTATTTTATTACAATTAATTGACATTCGAAAATGTCATTTACCACCAAGAAATAGACCACAACAATGACGTCATGCGGTGTTGTATATCGAAATTGAAAAATAATCAAAATAAAAAAATTAAAGTTAAAAACATTTTATATTCAAATTTCAGAAAATAAAAACTTTGAACATAATTTATAGTTCAAATTTATTGCACATTCATTAAAATCTGCTCTAATTGCTTTAATTACTACAATATATTTTCGAAATATTCTTCACGGATCCATAAAAACTTTATTAGTGTTAATATATCTGCGAATGATTTGAATTTTTGTATCTGCAGTTTGGTGTGAAAATCTGCAGTTTTATATGTAAATTATTATTGCTCTAATTTAAGTAGTTCAGGGAAAGAAAACTGTTACAATTAAAAAATTGTTTTTTAAATTATTAAAATACTAGTAGATGACCCGGCGAACTCTGTTCCGCCTTAAAGGCAATAAATAAGCATTTTTTTTTTAATTGGAAAAAATAAAAAAAAAAAAAAAAATACCTACATTAATCATTCATAATTTATTTGTGTATTTTAGTACACATCGCAAATTATCTATTTGTTGACCTCTGTTGTTCGCTCGACCTTCAGTCCTTAAATTTGCAGTATTTCGTATTCTTCTTGCATTACGGCTTTGTCGGGAAAGATTCGATCGTCTTGGTCGCGGCATTATTAAAAAACTAAAAACTCAAATTTTCAACCATACCATACATTATAATTGTTAATTATTTATTTTGTTGAGTTTGCAACAACCAGGTAGTTTTATTGATTAAAAACGATATTTATTGCAACACAAACTTATATTGATCTAATACAACTTTTAAAAACACATTAACTAAGTTATATTTCTATCTGTTAAATTTTAATAAAATATTTTCTTATATCAAAAATTTGATAATTTCAAAACCTACTTTGTCGTGAACGGGATAAACAGGTATCCTATGTCCTTCTCCTGGCCTTAAACTACCTCCCTGCCAATTTTCAGCTAAATCGGTTCAGCCTATATCCTTCTCCTGGCCTTAAACTACCTCCCTGCCAATTTTCAGCTAAATCGGTTCAGCCGTTCTTGAGTTATAAGTGGTGTAACAATAACACATCTTTCTTTTATATATATAGAAGATTTACAATATTTCTTTTTAAATTGCAATTATTTTTAAATTGCAGAAATACTTTATTTCAATATTTAATGCTTCAATTAGTATGTAAAAAAAATTATGATAAGATATACGATGTATATATTGGCATTGTTTTTCAAGCCAATATATGGCCCGACATGGTACCATATAATAGCGTTGTTTCGTATATAGACAAGGTGATCAGTATACGTTTAACGTCGAAAAAGGAACGACTCTCCCATTTAGGTGAAGGATAACCAACTAGACAATTCTATGAATCTGGCCAGAAGTCAATATTAAAATTGTAACAAATTATATTTTCGTATCTAATCTCAAAATCTAAAACTATGTCAAACTAAGGAGCTATAACAGCAGTGATTGCATTTTATAAGAATTTTATAGATTCTGAAATAATGTCTTATATAATTATTTTTAAGTTTTTTGTCATGAAGAACTCAACAATTGATTATATGTATAATGTTTAATAAATATAATGTTATAATTAAACAAATAAATAAGGTCCCATTTCGTACAGAACTGAGTTTCATTTAATGTCTGATGTAATGGCATGAGTACTCATCTTAAAATCATTCCTATTAATAATAATTACCCTACTTGATAATGATCTTTTTCACAGCCAGTCTATATTTTTTTAATATTGTGTACTATATTTTAAATGCATACACACAAATTCTTGTTGAAATAAATTAAAATGTTAAATCTCAAGTATATTTTATTTAAAATATATAAAATTCAAAATTAAATCTATAACATTTGCTTTCTCTAGTGTTGATTCACCATTTGAAATATTATCATTAAAATATTTTTTGAGATGATAATCGATGCACTTTCACTCAATTTTATACAATACAAGACACACATATCTTTGAGGACTCAACATAAATTGACGGAGTTTGGTTTAGGCTTTTTGATGCCTTTCGGCCTCTATAAAATACTACTAATGATAAAAAATTGAAAGACCGAAGAACCTCTAAAAATCAAAGTATAAGACACACAAAATTTCTATACATATGAATAAACAATTTATATGGATGAAATTTTGAACCTACTCGAAAAATTACAAGGAGTTATTAAGAATCATTGCCAATATATACTCGACTAAAATATATTATCAATAAAAAACATTTTTCTTAAAAAACATACCAAAAACCATGGATATTTTTTATATCACCTATTATTTGTATGTATAAGGGAAAAAGTGATACCGTGTACAAAAATCTTGTCAAAGTCTAGTCAGTATAGATGCAAGGTTAGTCTGTATACCGACGTGCTTTCACGATCAATGTGGGGTTTTGAAATTGTGATAACTGAAATCGTTTGATAGTTTGTCTATATACTTGTATCTTTTGAATATGCTATTTGTTGATAATTGAATTGTTTGTTTTGATGTTTAGTTTTATTAAATTATTATAAATAATTATTTTAAATATTATATTATTTATTGTTATAATTTATTGTTATAATAATTTGGTATATTAAAAAATCAGTCATTTTAAATAATTTTATAATAAAACGATTTTCAATTTTATTCGCATTAATTACTTAAGTTTACTAAAATCTTAACATTATTTCCTTATTAATAGCAATATTGAATTTATTTCATAGCAAACACGAAATAAAGTCCTTCTTATACTAACAGAATCAATCCTGAAAAAAAATAAAAGTCAAAATGCCAGTTAACAGTACCAAAAAAAGGAAAAACTAAAAACTGACAGCTTTTAGCACTATAAAATCGAGAAGAGAAATTCACAAGAAATGTGTATAGTAAACTTCTATGTTAGCATTTTGATGTTAATAGATAAATTAACAAATAGATCAAGAGATAATAGCGCAAAACTGATTTTCTACTAATATCAAAAGTATAAATATTACTTATCGTCTTAAGAAATTTCAAATAAATTGGAAAAATTAACAAAAGGACAGAAAAAGAAATTTGTAACATAGCAACATTTAATTAGATTAATTAAATCAGATTAATTACTTTAATTAAATGATATCTAATTCAAGACAACAATAGGAAAGAATTTAAATAATGTTTTATAGGTTTTAATGAAATTTCATTTACAGATACTTTTTACTAACTACTAATTAATTTTTCTGTACTTTTTTCCCTATTTTTTTTTTGTTTTTACACTCAAAAGTAGAGCATTTGCATATGCGTTTCTTGTTAAAATGTTTCATATACAATTAATGTCAATGCATTCGCTGACTATGTAAAGATAAAAGCTTGTTTACCTACTTTTTCACTGTAAACATTTAACATTTGTTAAAAATATTAACTGTTTGACGTTTATTTTTGCCACTTCGCGTATTGTTTGAGTGCTTGAAAAGGTTAAGCCGTCAATATAGCCACAGAAGCTCATAAGACTGATAAGACTTAAACGACGGATTAACATATATATTAATTACTTTATTTTTTTTTAAGCAGATCTGTATGAATTTATATACAATACATCAATAGGTAATAAAAATATGAAAAATGTTTTTAAAGTCACTCAAAAAAGAAGTAAATAAAAGTCATTCAACTACTTGAGTTGGGATTGCAACATTTGTGTTTCTTTTGTAAGCAATAAAACGCGCGTGCTGCACATCATAAGTACACCACTTTAATTAAAAATACATGTGTATACATACATTGTACATACACTCATATATATATAAATATATATATATATATGCATTCATATATAAAAAGATTTAATGGCTGAGATACATTAGCGTATTGCCACTTGAAAATAAACACTTGAACGTCATCGTTTTTCTGTCTTTTATTATTATTATGTTTTTTTCTTAAATATTTATTTTGATGCAGTTAAAATGTTTGGTACTCGTCAGTCGAGACCGCTTTTAAAGTTGTTGTAGGTGCTATTATTGATCATTTCCGTCATGTTAAGAAAAGCTTCCAAAGTGTAAGACACACAAAATTTCTATATACACATATGAATAAACAATTTCCATGGATATAATTTTCACACACATGTATTATAAATAGATATTCTCTCCCATTGATATCATTATATTAGGAAATTGTTCAATATATTTTAAGAATAAGTAACATCTTAAAATTTAAGGTCACTAAAGAATTTAGTTACTAAAATAATTCTATTAAAAAAAATTTTTTTAACATTAAAGATGTCTTATTATTATTATTATTTCCATACTCCATTAGGAGCTTAAGTAGCCTACAAAAATGTCCACTGGTTTCTATTTTGTGCTATTGTTCTCCACTCCTTAAACAATTTCCTCGTAACCTGCTGAACTGTTCTTCTGCAGGTCATTGCTGGTCTGCTACTGCGCCTAGTCCCCTGGGAGTTCCAAGTAAGTGCAGCATGCGCGAAATCTTCATAAGGCTTACGTGGTTTGTGTTCAAGCCAACTATATTTCTTTATTCTTATCTCGCTGTTTACGTTTGTTTGGTACGTTATTCTCCATAACTCTTCATTTGAAATCGTTCTAGGCAACCATATACCTAATATGTTGCGCAGGCATTGATTGATAACTTATTGCTGTCTTCTTCAATTTCGGAGTCAGCAAGCCAGGTTTCCGATTCATATAGGCATACCGATTTGACGCATGCGTTAAAAATTTTTACCTAGGTTTTGATACGTATATTTTGTGTCCCCCAGATGTTGCGCAACTTAGCAAATGATACTCGTGCTTTTTAATGCGGCTATTGATGTCCTTTTTCGCACCCCCATCTACCAATCGAATACTCCCTAAGTAACTAAAGCTCTCGGTGTCTACGATGTGATGCCCATTGATTGTAAAGCGAGTTGAGTTTTCGGTTTTTAAACGTATTGCTTCAGTTTTACTGAACCAGTGGTTTTATCTTCAAGCCAACCTTCGATGAATCGTCAATTTATTTATTTTCGACTGCATTTGCTGATGTAAATGCGAAAGCAGTACAATGTATTCCGCATACTCTAAATCTTCCAACATAAGATGTCATACATAATGATAATCGTCAAAACTTTTTTTGAATTCTTCTTTATACTTATTTATAAATGTTTGCAACTCAACAAAGAAACTGACCATAAGAGGCTCTAAAACACATGTCTTAGACCACAAAACTGTACAATGTATAAAAAACCATCAAAATAAAGATGACAAAATGATTAGTATGTCTGTACAATTGTCTGACCTTTTATACACACACACACATACACAAATGTCTGACTGTTTGTCTGCTGTGTCTATTAACCCTTTTATGCTCAATGTTATCTATATAAGCAACATTAATGACTAATCAAATGCAAATAAGACTTTTACATCGATTTCTTTTTACTGTTTTATGTGTATTTCTAATCGATACATATTATTTTGAAATTAATTGAAATTAGACCATTTTTATATGTAGAGCCTGAAATACTTTAACTCCTCCAGTTTTAATTTCATTTAAAATGAGAAAACCAACAAAGCAGTTTATGTTTAAATTTTTTAAATATTCGATTAAAACTATATAAGGAACTATCTACAAATACTTATAGAGTAGACGAATGAACGATATGAGTTAATTATTAGATATTATATATCATCCACACAACTAATATGAAAATTATGAAGACCACTTTTTCTTGGCAGCATGACTTACTTTAATAAATAAAAGAATTATAGGCAGCCGACCTCAAATAAAGTAGAGCTCTTCAACCGATTTTTTTCCGATTTTTTGTACTCCTCTGTATATAAATAATATAAATAGTAACATATGAAGACTACTTTTTTCGGCAACACTAATAAAAACTTTATCGAATATTATAGTATTCGTTTGAAAGGTAAAGAAAGACTGAGAGAGATCTTATTTCGTATATAGTAACACATTCCTACATTGTGCTCTTCGGGTTGTGCCAGATTTGATATAATTTCCAACATATAGTTATTAATTTCCCATTTTAATTTATACATACTTTGAATTTAATTAATAATTCTTTTAATTAATCTATAAATGCAAAAGATTTTTTTAAAACATAAACAATAATCCTAACGCAACAATCTATACATTTAATGGTTTTTCTTTATATCAATGAGATGAACTCAATGTCAACCTTCAAGGTGATGTGGGCTATAATTTCAGAAAAAATATATATTACAAAATTAACATTTTTATTATTAAAAATAAAAAAAATTTTTATCGCCTTTTAACAAATCCAAACCAAAAATATATATCTGTATATAAAAATATTATTAAAAAGAACTAAAATAAGCTAAGTAAAAAAAATGTAAAACCAGTACGAGCATTTTCGTTAGAATTTATGATATAAATAATTTTGCGTCATTTCGATATGTAATAAGCGTTTTTAATGGCCTCATTAAAGGCCTCGGATATGTCAAATAACGCACAAATGCATTAAACACAAATGCCAACAGAGCCCTGAGTACAGAAAGTGGCTTTTATGGAAAACACTTGATGGCAATAATATGGACAAAGTTGCATCATTAAAGTAAGTGATCCGCAAGCATAAAACAATCTTTGACAATGAAAGCAAGCGTAAACTAATTCCAAAAATGCTACTGTAGATGCTTTGGATATCAAAAATGTATATAAAAACCAAAATTATTTTATGCAACGAAAACAAAATTTGTATAAACAAAAAAATCAATTTGTTGCGACGAGAGGCCGAGAGCGCAGAGGGGTAGAGGGGCAGAATTACACTGAACTGAAACAGAAATCGTATTAAGGGGCGCAATAAATAAAATTTAATTATTGAGTTTGCTATGCAGTAAAATTGAAATTAAAATTTTGGTTTGCTCTGAACGCTCTCCATTTAATAGCTTGGCATTGTTGAAAGAATAATGAACGCCACCAAAATCATTGCCTAATTAAGTGCTCGGTTTATGGATTTTTTTTTGGTTTAAAATACCAAACTTAATTTAAAATAAATAAATAAGTAAATAAAAATAAATATTCCAGTAGAATTTTGTTTAGTGAGTGTTGATTGAAAATTCAATTTTTAGCAATTTTTAGCTTGAAATGCTTCACATTAAATTTGTTTTTGCCACTCATCAGCAAATATTTAGGTATATAGCGTATATATAATTTTTAATTAAATTATGTACTAAACTTTATACACAATAATTCTTAGTTGCTTTTAAAGTGTTTGATTTTTTTAACTTAATTTTGTTGACTTTTTGATATCAATTTTCACTTTGTCAATGTTATTCGATTTCTGCAGAACTAATTGAATTCGAGTGCTTTCAGTGATTCTATTGAGGGATTATTTACACAAAGGCGACGGAAATGTTTGTAAACTTTCAAATTCTGTTGAATGGGCAAATAAATTTAATTTTATGCATATTTCTTATCAGTGTTTACTAGAAGACACTGAAAGAATATATAGTGACAGCTTTGTTTAACGGATATTCTCATAAAGGCATACTTTTTTTAATCGCGCAATGTATCTAGTTTTCTTTGTCTATATAAAGTCTATTCTTTGAAACTGATATTTTTCTTAACAGCATGTTCAAACAAATAAATTGCGATTTAGCTATAAGCATTTATTTGCCTATTTATCATCTATATATTCGCTAATCGAATGAAGCATTATATATAAGTACATTTTTTGAATCCTCAAAATTTGTGGATGTAGGGCCACTCATGTAGAACCTCTCATTTAGGGCTGATACAAAATTACTATATAAAAAAATGTATTAAATACGGTTTATAAAAAACGAAAATCTAATTGGGGTAAGCTAAGATTTTGTTTTTGCCACAATCCGACGGCCCTGAAAGTGAGTTCCCGACTCGCACGGACTAAACCACCCCCCTCATTCCTAGAGAATTTGTCCTACTCCGCGACTACGTGAGTATTACTTTAGCCATTTAATACTTCAATCGGTAAGACTCATAATGTTGCTGACGTTGCATAGTAAACTGTGTTTGCATCCCTACACAAAGATATGGCCTGAACATTTTCTTTGCAAATGCTCAAATATGGGAAGATTAACACATGAATCTGGCAATGAGCATATACAGAGATACATAATGAACCATTTTTGATTCATATAAAAATATTTAATTGAAAAAATTCATCACATTCTTTGTAAAATAATTCAAAATATTTTAAAGAATTTTGACTCTAAAGAAACATTGCTATTGTATAGATTATTGAACTTGTTGGACTTTCCATAGATATTTAAAAATTATTTATATAAATCATGCAAAGAATTATAAACAATATATCATCTATCTGGTTATTGGACAGAAGTCATCTGTCGACAACTTAAACCTGCAGCCACAAATCAGATAACGAAAGTATAGAACTGAACATTTGCAAATGCTTAAATCTGGCAAGATTAACACATTTCATTATGGAAACTAATAAGCCTAATCATAAGCATATACAGAGACTCATAAACCTACCAAACTATAACAAAACCAATCTTTAATAGTAGAAAAAAAAAATTATTTCTAAACGATTTAATTTTTTAAAAGAAGAAATAAATCTATAAGGAAATATTTTTACTTCAATAATCAAAAATTAATCAAAAAGTTGTTTAATGCACATAAACAGAAAAAGAAAATACGCTTTCTGCTCCTTAGCAATTCTTCTAAAATTTGACCTTAAGCTGGTCTCCACATGAAATCTTATAGAAAATAATAAAGTCACGATTGCCTTGATCAACACGATTGTTATGATTGAGCATTGATCAAACTGCCAACGAAAATCGGTAACTAAACTTAATTTGAGGCCTTTAGTTGCCGTTTTATGATTGCATTATTGTAATTGATGATAAAAGTGTGTCTACTTTGCAGGAAGATTTAAATTTAAAGAGGTTTTTATGAAGTTATTGAAATTGTTGTCTTTAATGAGCTTCAAGCAATGCAATTGTAGAAGCATGTAATTATATGGTAAGCTCAACTGGTGACCCTGTTCGATGCAATTTTTGACAGATAAAATATACAAAGGCGTATATAAATCATTTAAAGAAAGAAAGAAATTTTGAAATGAAATGTTAAAGAGAAAGTTTAAGAAATTAAAATTGCATTATTTTGTCATTTAAATTAGCATTTAAAAACAATAAATGCAAATGCAAATATTCAAGATAATAGAAATAGGAAAACTTGTAGTATAGTCGTTGTAATTAATTTGTCAGACTTAATAAATTAATTAGTAAATGACATTTGAAATTAATTGTTTTGTCATTAGTGACACCTTTTACTTGGAAAAGCATAAATAATTGAATCGAATTAGATTTGCAATATCTCTTAAAATTTTAAATAAATAATAAAACTGTAATACTAAGCCTATTTTCATTTGGGGCGCCATTTAGTTGAGCTGCTAAGCATGTAAACAATTTCTAAAGTATTAAAGTATAATTTTTAATCTATTGATTTTTAAATAAATTTTTTTCATTATTCTAATTAGCAAATATATATTGTTTACAAACTAAACAATGATTTATCAGCTCATTTCATTAGAATTTTTTTGAAAACTAAACATGTTCACTTACTGTCTGTCTCTTATTCAAACAAATACCGACTCTATCTATTACTAGTTATATGGAATTATATATACAAATTTCAGAATTTCACATGAACTGCACTTAAAATGCTTCCTATTTTACCGCACATTAGTAAACAATTAAAATCTGAAGTATTGTTGAATATACCATTGGAATTTGCAATGAAA
Organism: Teleopsis dalmanni; assembly: GCF_002237135.1. NCBI lineage: Eukaryota > Metazoa > Arthropoda > Insecta > Diptera > Diopsidae > Teleopsis > Teleopsis dalmanni. The sequence goes on along the minus strand of NC_051847.1, from coordinate 185,293,008 downwards.
ATTTTAATTAAAATTTATTATTCTTGATTGCACTTTTCTTGACACCGCTCTTCAATCACCTTTTCTATCTACTATACTTGTCAATATACTCTTATACACGCCTCGATATTGGTGCTAAGCAACTGTTGACAGCTCAATTCAAGCACGACAAGATATGTCAACGCAAGCGACATTAGCATCAGCGACAGGCAACCTCTACCGTTTACTTCACAATAAATTAAAATAATAAAAATAAAACAAAAATAAATAGAAAAAGATTTTTTTTTTATAAAAAATTTTAAAATATTTTACTACGAAAATTTATAGTTAAATGGTACATTAACAACTGATGCGAGACGTACGCCTCACCGCCTAAATCAAAATAAACACCGAGTATCTTATGAATGCATGACAATCTCAAGTAGACTGGATGGGATGAAATGAATTTGGTATAATTTGGGGCAGAGAGAGATGAAGTTCAATATTTTTGTAATTAATTTTGTAATTTGTTTTAATTATTTATTTGCATAAATTTTAGTTAAAATGATTTAATTTTAAAGGAGTGTAGACATTAGATTGTAGAAATTTTATATACTCGTCTGAGATTTTGTTTTGTGGGTGGTGTTCATGATATAATTTAAAGTAACTTTATATAGCACTCGGTTTGTGGTTATTTATTCAAACTAATTACGTCAACAAATAATTTATGCTAGTCTAATAATACCATTTATCAGATTATTAAGAATATAATTTTGAATTTAATTTAAAGATTCTTAAATATATAATTAACTTAAATAGCAAAACTGGAAAATTATAATTTATGTGGAAAAATGTTTATCTATAATTTAATTTACATATATTTTACATATAACAAATATTTATAACTATAATTGAATTGTTATTATATTGCTAATTTGATTTTATATATATTTTAGTAGTTAACTGTTGGAAACGAGAAAGCCATAATAATTAATCACGAAAATTTAATTATAATCTTTAAACAAGCCTTTAAAAGTATTTAATATTATTAGGGGGAACAATAGATCTATTGCGATAAGCTCTATTAGCTGTCGGTAGAAAAAGTCTATTGAGCTAACAAAGAAAAATCAAGTCAAACTAAACAATATCTCTTGATTCAAAATATAAGTTGTGAATTGTGGTACTGGACCCACACATTTAAGACATCAAAAGTTGAAAAAAAACTGCAGATATTGGTATTCTTTCGTCACTTATTTGAAAGGTAGTAATTAAGAGAAGAAAAACATGTTCAGTTAAGGAATCTGTGACAGAATCTAGACAGAAATGTATAATTTTTATTTATGACTTAAATGAACTGACTCTCGAATAGTTTATACACCGTGTTCCTGAAAACTGAAGCTATCTGACAAAAATTCGGGGTCCTACGACTCTTTTCAAAGAACTATTTATTTATTATCACATATATTATAGTTTCTTAGCGATCATAAGATGTGTGTATATAATATTCTTAGCCTTCAATGCATTATTTTTATTTAATGAAACCGTATACTACTTGTGTGCATTATTAAGTATTTATAAATTTTTAGTTCTTATAGGTCTGATTGATTAATGGTCTGTGAATGATTGTTTGTCAAATCCGTACTTCTTTGTACTATGGTATTTTCTATGATTTTTAAGAATTATTAAGAATATAAGATTTATATATATTACAAATTTTACAAGCTTTACAAGTCATACTTTTTCACATCTACTATTCATGAGTCTTTAAATAATAAAAAGTAATATAAAACGCATTACAAAAGGAAGAGAGTGCAGTGCAATAAAGCATGATAGTTAGATAGTACAATAAGGAGGATGTAGAAGAAATGGATACATACGATTAGGTATGTAAAAAAACATTGAGAAAAACTATTAGTATTGAGAGAAGGGAAAAATAAAATGACAAAAGAATATAAAAGTTAGAGAAAAAGGTAGCACAAATAAGAATAGTAATAAAAAATTAATATTAGAGAATAAATTAATGAAACTATTAAAAATAATTAAAAAGAAAAATAAAGTTTAAGATTTATAAAAAGATAAAACTTAGGGAAAAAAATTCAAATAAGTATAAGAATAAGAAAAAAAACATTAAGTAGAAAATAAGGTGGGGAAAAAGGATAATCGAGAGGTATTGAAAATGAGATGGAGAAAACGGAAATGGAGGAAAATTCAAAAGCAGTAGGTACAGATAAGGAAAAAATACAGAAAACGCGAAAAATATATGATGCTTCTAGTAAAAAAATATATGAACTGAATCAAGATTCTCTAAGAATATTATAATAAAAGTTGCATATATTTAGAGTACCAAAAACTTACAGATCACTTTATACTACTTCTTTTTTCAAAAATATACAGCATATACATATATGATTAACAATCAATATTATTTTGTTTATATAATTGCGGCCCAATTTTTTTCTCAATATATTTGTAAAATTTTAAGGGTATAGAATATGCATATTGTCTTTTTCCTTTCTGAAGAATACAATAGTATTAAGCAAAGTATGAATTGTATCTTTTATGTGCATATATATAGAATAAATTCTGTTTGATTTTTATGAATTAGCTTAAATGTTCAATTTTCTATTTAAAATATATATATTCTTTTATATATCTCAATATTTTTAATATTGACGCCAATTTCTTTATTTAAATTTCTTTATGCCAAACATCAGTATACATTTTTTTTTATCTTTTTAATCAATATGCTAATTTTATACGCGCCTAAGTAGACATTTAATACAAAATTTGAAACATTTTCAAACATTTTGCAACATAAAAATAAGAGAGGATTTTTAAAAGAATTTCGTTATACAGTCATCCCATTAAACTGTGCACGAAATATAGAATTAAATTTTTCTCAAATTAATTCAATGTATCTGAATACGTGATATTCATATTAATAATATTTCAATTGAATAATGCGATTTTACGTTTGTACCAATTTCAATTAATTTGGCAGCAATCCACCCATTGAACGCATTCATTTCAAAAATATTTTACGCTTCAGTACATCTAATCTTCAATCATAAATTCATGCGAACTTCTTAGAAATTTCGTAATGAGTCAATACAGGCGGTGTACATTGGTAGAAACCCACAATTGTGTATTTCAATACAATTGAATTTTGAAGATATCGATACAAAATTTACTACATATTTAACAAGCAATAAAAAGAATTTTCAATAAACATTTATGAGATATAAACTATAATTGCAAAAGATATTGCTAACCAACATAAAAAAGTAAAATGATTCATCCTTAAATATAGTACAGATGTACATGTATTTCTAAGATACAATAAGATTGGTTACAATTTGGACAGGATGTGAATTAACTCCAATATATTATAACACGATTCAATTAATTTCTACAGTCGAAATCATTCATTAGCTATTTTAATTTTGAAATACTTCCACATTTCTTATGACGTCATAGTTCAATTTATTGAAGCTGAACTAATTTATTCCGCAGAGATCAATAATGAAGCCACCAAAAATAATCGCGAGTATTAAACGAAAGACTATAAAAATTTTGTGATAATTTTCTGTCGAACGATTTAAGAAGAGGAAATTAAAAATTAAAATTTCAACTTTTGTCACGTTTCATATTCATTTTTATATAAAATGATTTAAATTTTATATTGCAGACATATTAAAATATTAAAAAAATGTTGAAGAGAATACCAAAGCACCATTGTTTTAATAAATTCACATTTGGCCCCATTGCGACGCTGTGTTCCAATGCAAATAGCAAACTTACAATACCGCAACGTACATAAAAATTTCAATAAAAAATGTCAATTAAATTGAATTTTAAACTGCACTGTTCTTTCAGTTAAAATTATAAAAAAATCAGAACATTTCGTGATTAAATATTATAAAAATTACATATAGGCCTACAGTATTCAATGCATGTCTGTTGTGAAAAGTTTTTAAAACAAACAAAAATCCATCCATTGTAATATAAATGCAAATATAAAAATATTATTTTGGTTTTTGTAAAAATTTTAGTATACCAGTTTTTACAATAATGCCATAAAGAACTATCTATTCGCTCAGAATTAAACTTCTGTCGTCCATTAGAATAGAGACAACATTTCAACAACGAAAAAAATTAAAATAAAATTGTTTCAATTTCATTCAGCAATTCAGTATATTATAAGAAATGACTATATATATCACGAAAACATGTTCAGTAACAACAAATTTGATTTGCTATCACTTAGGAATCAGTAAAGTTCTAAATTTAAAAAATTATACCCGTATTTCTAAAAATCTCATTGAGTGCAATATTCTTGAAATTCTTATCCTTGAAAAGTTAGATGAGTCTAACATTATAATATAAATAATTTAGCTATTAGGATTAAATTGTGTATTAAATTAATAACAGATATGATTACAGATCATTAAAATTTAACTAAAATAAATATATATATAAGAGACAAAGAACTAAAACTCACTAGATTACAAAAAACTTGATTATTTTAAGCTTAAGCTTTCACTAACGCTATTAGGCTCAAGCATTCACTCATTCGAAATTTATTCGTTTATTAGCGGTTCACAACATTATCACTCACTTATACGTGGTCTGGTAAGTACTATAAAGCAATTGTAAGAAATTAAATATTTAGTATGGAAAATGTCTTGCCATGTAATTTATTTCTAAATTTTGAGTTCTGGAAGATAGAATTCTACCATAAATAACTCATATAGTGCGGAATGTCTAGTTTAATTTATTTATAGTTATATAAATTTAAAAGTTATAAGGTATATATAGCGCTCTAATAAATACCTTAATTCAGTCATCTGGAATCCAATTTGACTAATAAAGCTTTATTATCTAGAACCAAACAATTAATCAATTAAAGTGATTAACAATGCTTAAAATGCATAATGCATACATATGTAAGAGTTTTTAAGCTTTTACAAAAAAAAAATTTGACTATATAATTTTTAATATTCTACATGATTTAATTAACAGAAAGCAATAGCAATCATTGCAATATCAATAAAAGGTAGTACAATTAACCAAATATTAATATGTGATGTACTATAAAGGCGATGGAAATAACACAAACGTTATCATAGAGAGATAAGACAGATATATCATTTATCTACATTAAGTGGCTGTAATGTTCACTAGTTCTAGCTAGTATATGTAATGTACCATCTTCTTCAATAAGAGTTAATGATTTTCTCTATCGGTTGTGTATCTGCAGATGTTATCAACTCAAGAACTGTTTTATTTTAGCGCTCTTATCGATTTACAGTACAATGCGCTGATATTGAAGTCGCTTTATATTAAATTGTTCAGCCTCGAGGCACATCATTATTGGACCAGTATTTCTATGAGACGTAAATTTCTACATAAACTAACTAATTTCGTTTGCACCTAAACATATATATTAACGATTTAGTCATCATCAATTTGTGCAGAGAAGACTCTAATGAATGATCATAAAGAATAATCTATTCCCAAAATTAATCTTTCACTGAATCTCTAGTTCCACATTATATTTGGTATTAGGGATTCTTCTAGGGCTGAAGTAAATATCTGTCTTTAAAACTTTAACGCAGATAATGTTCCCAAAATTAAACGTGATAAAAACTAGATTTAAAATTTTTTAAGGTCTACGTAGTAATTTTATTAAACATTTTTATATAGATATACTATATGCCATCTTCTTTTTCTTAACCACAAATTATTTGAGATGATTATTTGAGAAATTTGGAAGTCTATTAAAGCAAATAAATTTGGTTTTTATTACCTGAAGATATAATTCATATAATAATAATATTGTTTAAGCCCAATTAGGTATTAAGTTATGCTGGCAGATCAAAAAGGCCATGCTTAGACCAGTAAGGTCCATTGAGATACCAGATCAGAGTCTTCTTTTTAGCGATTGGTACATCACTTAGGATGCGCGTTTTATTAGCGAATTTTATTCAAATTACAACAGAAGCCCAATACTATTATTTTGAAATGCAATGGACTAAATTTTTTAAATTGCAATATTAAGAAGATTGTTATATCTATCTCTAAGTCCAATATCTGCATCTTCCTTTTGTACGCTAACATCAATTATGTCCTTGCTAACTATATTACTACTAACTTATTATATGAAGTTATAGCGTTTGGAAATAGCATTGGGCCCTTAAAGTATTTATTGTGCTACTCACAAAATGGAAATTTAATTAAACACTTAGGTACAGTAACTTGAGGGAAATACATAATATAAGTTATTGTATTTTTATATTATTATGTATATATTTTAATGTAGTTTTTCTTGTAAAATTTGGTTTCAAACTAGTTACTTTGTAAATACTTTTTAATTTTTTTTTGAACTGTAAAAATGTAAAAAAAATGTTCAAATATAAAAATGCTCAAAGTTTTAAAAGAAAAAACAGCAAGCAAATAATTTTTGAATCAAAAACAAAAAAAAAATATTAACTTTGTACCATTAAAGTCATTATTATACTTTTCTTAAAATGGTAAAAATATTTTTTCTCCCTCGTATTTACTTAAAGCCTATTTAACATGTATTAACAAGAATTCTTAGTATTTCAAGCAAATAAAATAATTTTCAAAGTATAAAAGTATCTTTGAATTACTGTAATATAAACTTCCGCTTATAAAATAATTTTATTCAGAGAATTGTTTGCTTTTGCTTGTAATTTAATGTAATTTAATTTTAATTATTTTGAGAAGATAAACTTAATTTATTTACTATGCCGTCTAATTAAAGTCTTTGATAATCGCGAATTTAACGTGCAATTCAAATTAACACTAAAAGCACTTCAATTCCTATAAAATCACGTAAAATGCCATAATTTCTTTATACCATATTTACATGTACGTATGACTTTAATCTGTTAAGTCAAGCAATCTCAAAGTCATTGCAAATCGCTTAAATTCTTTTATTCATTCGTATTTATATTTTATTCAATCAATTATTTTTAATCTGCACTTGTATCTCTAAACAAGTGTGTAATGATTACAGATTTATTTTAAAATAAATCTTGGCACTATGGCAAAAACTGTAACAAAATGTTTTGTTTATAAATTCATTGAATTGCAATTTTTAGATTAAAAAAAAATCCATTTAATTGCTTTTCTTTGCTTATCTTATCAAAAATGTAGCTCGTTTCGGTTGTAAAACGATTTAATCTATAAGCGTTTTTTGGAAAAAAAACCGCACCGAAATGATTTATTTTAAATAAAATTTGTCCAAATAATACATTACATTTTATCACAAAAACTAAATATATAAAAAAAATACAAAATTTGCATTAACAAACATATGAAAAAAAAAAATAATTATTATACGACTCTGATAAAATTATTAATATTATCTGTGTGGTTAATTTAAGCGAAAATTTATTTGAATTTATAATTCAATAAAAAAATGTTTCGAAGAATTTACTCATGCATAACTGCCTACAACCTTACCGCAAAGCAAATTTTGGTACATTACACCAAACTTTTTGGACGCCCCCGCTGAATTAAACTTCAATATAAATAACATTAAAACAAACCAAAAACCAAAAAATATTTTCATTTGTATGTTTATGTCTTTATTAATAACTTTTGCATATAGTAAACATATGTAGGTATGTGTATAGGCCCCCATTATAATATATATATTCACCTTAATTGACATTCTGGTTTAAATTGTCGTTTTTGGTATTTGTTTTCAGGCCCAAATTATTTAATCATTAAAGTTGCAACAATAATAAACAAAATGATTTTTTTAGGGAAAGTATACCATACTTTACTAAAGAACATTTCCGCAGGAAGAAGATTTATATCTACTTCATCTTGTTTACTGATGAGAAAGTTTTCTCAGGTTTTTAAACGTATTAACGCGATTTTAGGTGTACGAGTACGAAAAACATCTTCTTCGTAACATGTCAAAAAGTTTTTAGATAAAAACAAATTCGTAAGTTTTGTGTTGATTTTATATTAAATTTGTTAACTTTTGTTAGTTTTGTTTTAACGTTAGTGATTTTAATTGAAGGTAAATTATGTCTATAAAACTAAAAAGAAAGTGTGAAAAGTTTTTGGAGTAAAACACTAAAAAGTTTTCGAAGGTTATTTGGTATATTTTATAAAAAAAAGAAGAAGAAGAAGAAAACCAAGTATACGAGTGAATAATTTCTTATTCAAGCTATTAAAAGTTATATAAGGTTACGAAAAGGTGAATCTTCAAATCAGGAAACAAAAACACAATAAGAAAAAAAAAACACGAAAATCGAATGAATTTTGAAACCACAGCTGAGATACCATCCCTTTTCATCATCAACCTTTCAACAACCTTTCAATTATTTTTTGACATGAATGTATCCTACTTACTTCATTTTATAAAAGATATTGTATATGTTACCCTTTTTTTATAAGCTTACTTGTTACAAACATAAATCCGATTTACTTTTGTTTGTTGGTAATCACTACAAAAACGGGAGGTTGGAGTTTATCTTTTGTATAGAAAATTTTTTCAACAAACTTTATTTTTATACCTAATATTCTATCTAAACGCAAGCTCAGAAAAGAAAAACAGTTTCAGTAAATATTAAAGTTTTATTTCTAATGTCCGCAAATTGAGGTTTTCCATTGTGACCAAAATATCTACTTTCACAAAAAAGACATACGAAACAAATTTCATAGGAAACTTCTTTCTTTTCGATTTTATTTAGTAAAAATTTCAAAAAAGAATTAATTGAAAATATGAAATTATGATGTTAAAAACATTATTATGCAAAACTAACATCAACAAACTCCAAATTATCTAAAATAAACCAAAAAAAAAATTTATATACCGTGGTACATCAGATCCAAGCCAATACAGAAGGAACTGAAAATAGAGCCAATGAAGACACACATATCAAAGATAAAGCAATAAAACTATTACAATAAGTTGATATTCATACGAATCACACCTAAAAATACTTAGCAACAATAACTCGTCCAGAAGATATGCAGATCTGAGATCCACTAGAGAATAATGACATTTCTGGTATTCGTTCACTTCGCTATTTTTTGCAATAAATATAGTCGTATAGCATCAAAGCTAGAATGAGCATTAGGTTTCCATGCTTCAGGAGTTGCTGGTTTGTTGGCATAACCCAATGTCTTAACTCAGCCTCATAGAAAGTAATCGAGTAATCGAAAATCGTATAAACGACAGATTGCAATAAATAGATTGTTAAGCGCGCTGTATGGCAAGTTGCGCTGCCTTGTTGGAACCAAAAGTCATCGATCTGAAACTGATTAATTTTAGGAAACAAAAGTTCAGTTTGCATAGCCCGATAGCACTCGCCATTCATCGCAACGGCAGTTCCTTCCTCATTTCGTAAGAAATAAGGACTAATGATGCCGCCGGCGTTAAAACAACACCAGTCTAATTAATGAATTAATTAAGAAGTATCCTCGCTTCATATATGGAAATTTTGCTTATGAACGCAGTCATTTAACCAGAAATGAGCTTCATCACTCTTTGGGCTAGGTGCTCTATGAACTTTGCGTACAGATTTAGTTCTTTAATGTAAATTTCCACAGTTTGGACCCAATGTTCTAGCCTTAAACGATTCATGATGTGTTTGTCAAAACTTACTAAACAGAAATGTTAACACTGTTTGAAGTTCTCAACTGTCAAAACATAGTTATTGATATCGATAGTTCTCATAAGGGTATAAAAAAATCCCAATATAAAGAAACTATTTGTAGCTGGTAATTAAGATTTTTCTAGATATTGCGTGAAACATTTGTTTTTATGCTCTTATTATTCTTATGTCAATATTTTATTCATTACATAGTTATTTAATAAGTTATTTACATAACAAGTTAATTATTTAAATTTTTTTTAAATATTAAATTCAATCAATTCTATTGATAATATTTTTTATTTTAAACTGCTACTTATTAAAAAAATTCGATTTGATTAACTTTAGAATGCACTGAACTGCACTTAATTAAATTTTTGAATAATTTAAATTTAAAAAATGATTTATTATTTATAAAGCTTGTATGTTAATTACAATGATGTGGTTAAATATTGCCCGTTGACATATTTCAAATACAATTTTTTTATAGAAATCTGATTAACATATCAAGTTATCAGGCATCAAATGCATTTGCATAACATAACAAACGTCACTTTAAATGTGTATAAGATGAAAAAACAAAATAAAATAAACTAAATGAATAATATTAATTTACTAACTAAATTTAATAAACGTATAACCTTGAATTATTTTAATTGTATAGTTTTATTTGGTTTAGCGATAATACAGCTAATCGAAGTAAATACAAAAAAATAATAGAAGTATCTAAACTGTGTAATTTAAAATTGCAAAATAAATGAAAATTGCTCTAAATTAGTACAAGAAATTTCTGGCTCATTTGTGCCAGTTGTGACAGTTGTCACTTTTATGGAGACAATTAAGGATATAAAATTGCAATTTAACAAGCGAATTACGTGATGCACATACCCAGCAATTGCAAGTAAACTTTAGTGAAACTTTACAAAAACAATTTGCATTCAAAAACTGCATAAATTTATTGCAAATTAAATAAGTCAAATTAAAGGCATTCTAAATTGCGCCTTCGATTCGCTTGCATCCATTATCCATTTGACCGTAATTCGGCAATTGCAGCTGTTACCCACTTTTGGCAATGCAAATAAGTGCATTTAAAACAATTGCCAAAATTTCAGTTCATTTTAAATTTTCACTTTATTTGTTTAATATACAAAATTATTGTTTATTTTCATTTAGCAAAACATGAATTTCACGAAACTTTTGTTTAATATTTTCGTGCTGTTTTGTTTTTAAGTTGATCGTTTTTGTGCTGGCTATTCAAAATTTTTAAAGTGGAACGCTCCGCTCAACTCCGTAGCGTAAGATACTTAATATATATGCTGACTAATGCGTATTTGACGAATCCAATGCACAGTATCTTACAAATGTGTAATTCAACTAATTTACTTTTTGTTGTGTTACATTATACACACGAATTCATATTTCAAATTATTGTTTGTTTCGCATTTTTTATTGAAATATAAATCAATTTCTTTAAAGTATCTATATGCTTTTTTTTTGCCTTTAACAAAGCCACTTGAGTTTTTGTTATGCACATTTACTCATCAAAAAAAATGTATAGACATTTCTTTTATTTTTGTCTGCTGAATAATTCTATATTTTAACACGACAAAAAAGAACATTTAAAATAAATATTTATTTCTATTTATACATATTTATATATGTATAATAATTAAAAAAGGAATTTTTCTAGTATATGAGTATACATGTGTACTATTAAATACTATAATATATAAGTATACATATATGAATATATTGCAATTAATTATTATATTACAATTAATATATTACAGTTAATAATATAAACTCATTTATTGTAATATATACATATGTATATATATTTATATATTAAGTATATATAAATATGAATATATTACAATAAATGAGTTTATATTATTAACTTTATAAGCATATACGTTTATACTACATAAATGAATAATGTATTTATATATGTATAATTATTAAAAAAAAGTTCTTTTTGGATAGGAGTATATATGCACTATTAAATACTATATACTATAATATTGGTATATATAGGTATATATACATATATAACAATATTACAATAAATGAGTTTACATTATTGACTTTATAAGTATATCAGTTTATACTACACAAATTATTTTAGAGGAAAATTTAAATTAAATTTTGATACAACTAACAGCTGATACAAATGAATTTAAAAATTCCAATATACAATATAGCTATATAGTCAATCCAAAATTATAACAATCCTTAATCTTAATCTTAACACAAATCAAATCAGTTATTCCTACCTATAACAATAAGAGATACTAGGATTGTATAAACCTATCAAAAGAAAAACTTAGAATCATCACAGAATACTGTAAACTAAAATATCACCTTACAAGACTTATATTGATTCCATGTGTTAGTAAGATAAAGTTTAACTGAAAAATAAACATTTTTTTCAAACTTTTAAAATCGTTGCCAATTTTGTAGTTTTTTCTTGCGGCAAGGAGGAGTGTAATGCCTAAGCATTGACCACAATCCGGCGCCCCGAAAGTGAGTGCCCGACACGTACAGACTAAAACCACTTCCCCCTATTGCTAGAGACCTTAGCCTACCCCAAGACTACGTAAGTATTACTTCGAGGTAGGGTCCCTATTAGTCATTTGAGACTTTCACCTGCATTCAGGTCCCGCTACTGCTTGGTGCCAATTTTGTAGTTGGCGGAGGACATTTATATAAAGTCAAAGTCAATAACATTTTTCCAGTGATCAGTTTGCTTAGAGATGGAATCATAAACAACTTCTTTGTACCCAAAAGACTATTAGCTTCCATAAACAAACTAAAACTGAAGTGCGTTACGTTTTGCGTTATATAGGTCTGTACAATTTAAGATTTAAATACAATTTTATTGAAAAAGACTGTTGCAACTGCAGCTGCCTGTGTCTAATGGCAGCATATCTGCCTATTGTGTCTGCATATTATGCTTCCAAAAATGGATTCCAAAAAGAAGTTACCAACTTATTAACTATTACTGTTTGAGACGAAAGTCTCACCGAACTCATTCAAGCTTTATCAAAAGAACAGTACGATGTATCTGTTAAAGTAAATTAATACTTCAGTTAATATAAAGTACTTATCTATATACTCGTACTATAATTATTTAGATTGTTAGTCTCACTGAACTTATTCAAGCCTTATTAAGTAGTTAAAAAATATATTTTTTATTCTGTTTGGCATAAAAATTTTTAAAAAATCCATTTTTATGTAACATTAAATAAATTTTCAATTAAAGTTATTATAAATCTTTTATTCTAAAACCACAATTCGTATCTCACAATTATATGTAGTAATCTATTTTTAGTTTCGAATTACTTGCATGCTTTATTTCAAAATAAAAATCTGATATTTGTCAGTTGGTTAAGGTTTTTATTTTTATATTTACATTGCATTAAATGCGGACATATATTCAATGAAGTGCGATATAAGCTGCTTCAATCTGCTTAAGTTTTTTTATCGTCTATTTGTTTTTTGCGCCAAACAAAATCGTGGTTAACAGAATAATAAAGTTTTTTTATTAATTTTTATTTTTCTTCAATTAGTTTTAATGAACTTGTGAGTATTTTTCAGCACGTATGATTTATTCACTTTATATGGTCATAATAATGCAAATATTTATTATTATTGTTTTTTAATAAGGCAATATGTAAATATTTGATTTGGTTAAGTGTCTATTTTTCAAGTATATTATAATAATTTATATATTGAACTTATATCAATTTATATAGTCGAATTATTTATGTAATATATTTACAATATTATATATAACGAATTACAATGCCAAAAAAAAATATTATTTCAAAGCATAACGCAAATTTAAAAATAAAATATAAGGTTATGTTATATAGTATATCCGTCCGATTACATCTAAATATATTTTTTGTAATTAATTTTGGATTAATCGGACCAAAATACTTTAGAAACGACAATTTAAGAATGTATAAGTAATTATTGTACAATTTGTCGGTTAGTGTTATTAGACATACATACTCATAAAGCTATATTATAAGATTTTATTTATAAGACAATAATAAAATTGTATATAAAGCGTTATATATACTTATGTTACTTAAGAATCTGACATTAAATTAATGTTTATAAAATAATTTTAAGATTTTAAAACAATCGCTTATTCAATAAAATTAATTTTACATATAACTAAATTATAAATAAATAATAATAATAAATAATAACAAATAATTTAAAAGTTAGACCGATTCGAATAGCAAAGAAAGGCAAAGACAAAAATTTTTTATTTAATTTATTGAAATTTGGCTGACCATACAACGCTGTTTCGAGTATTGCCAAGTACTCTTCATCAGTGGTCTTTGGAAATAATCGAATTTTATTTAATTAGTTTAAAGTCCGTATATAATTTGTTAGGACTGCAAGTGCCAGGCTTAGAACTCGTGCCTGTCAAATTAGAAGCGATGACTAATTGTGTTTATCCACAAGAAGCCAAGGCTGCACAAACTTTCAATGCTCAAGTTCCAGGTTTTATTGTCACTTATTTTTATTTAATTAGTGACACCAACCAAAGCACTTGCCGTGCTTTAAATTAGAACGAGCTTATAAACTACAGCTTTTTATTTGGAAACAAAAGTTCAACGAATTGAAAGTTAATCTTTGAGCTTGCCTATTTTTGTTTCAAAGCTATTCTTTTTTTACCTTAAAAATAACAAATAATGTTATATTAATCTTCGATTATATACTTGTTAACTCCGAATCGAACGATTTCAAATGAAGAGTTATGGAGAATAACGTAACAAACAAACGTAAACAACGAGATAAGAAGAAAAAAGTATGGTTAGATTGGACACATACTGAGTAAGCCTTATGAAGTTATTGCGCATGCTGCACTTACTAGGAACCCCCAGGGGATTAGGTGCAGAGGCAAACGTGGAGCAATGATCTGGAGAAGGACAGTTCAGCAGAAGACGGGCAAATCGTTTAACGAGCTAAGAGCAATAGCACAAAATAGAAACCAGTAGAAAACTTTTATAGATTCCTTAAGCTCATAATGGAGTGTTAAAATTATAATAATAATATATACTAGTTTAATTTAGGTTTTATTAAACCATCTAAGTGTTAAAAAAGAAACCAAAACAAAATACACTTTCTGGAAATGTTTTCAATACTAAAAATTCCGAATAGCAAGAAACTTAATTATACAACGAATACGGACAACTGTGTCCAGGCTTATAGGAATATTATAACTAAATGTGTTATTATGATTATATTTTTTGTATGATTTTCTTTTTAATCTTCTCGCTATAAATTTTACATTGTATATATTCTTAATTTTCCTGAAAATGCCTATCGAAGATTGTCTAAATATCGGAGTAATATTTAAACAAAATATAATTTGTTTAAATATAAATAATAAATTATAGTTTTTATTTTGTATTTAAATTTAATAGTTAATCTACTAAAAAAAATGATTACATAACCCAACTATATAAACTTGTATGTATCGAGTATTTTTTAAAAGTTCTATTCGAATCACAAAAATTTCTAATTAAAGGTTAATGAAATTTTTAAGCTATATTAAGATAAGATATATTTCATTTTTTTCTGTATCATACTCTGAAAAAGATAAAACGAAAAGAATAAATTGTTCTAGGAAACTATTTACTGAATATGTAATTCTAGTTTCTAAAATATTGTATTTTCGAATCAACTATCAATGATTTTTGGATGGTCTTTTGTTTTATTTGTCTATATGCGATTTATTATGTAATTAGATTATTTCTAATTTCACAAAATATTCAACATCATCAGGTCTTGCAAGCCTCAATTGACTTAATCACTTCCGAATAATTAAACCAATAGATATTTCCAAAGACCACTGATATTAAATTTTTGAAGATAGCGGAAACAGCCTAATTACATATAAAATTGTATATGAATAATTATACTAAAATATGTTTCTAAAGACATCGATTGCAGAGATGATGTATATTTTTGGTGGTTTTCAAAACAATCTCATGATACATCAAAGAATTCACTTCATTAAAAATTAAATTTTTGGATTTAAAAATTTCCTCACCAACACCCCTTTTCTTTTTGAAGAAACACTTGTCATAGAAGAAACACTTGTCATATTTTTAATTAAATTTTATACAAAATAAATTCACGAACTTTTTGGATCCCATGTGGCTGCTTAAATTTTCGTAACTTTTCATACTAATTAATTTACCGACACTATTTAATTTAAACTAAAATATAATGTGCACAATTTCTATGTTATGATGCAATAAAATATTCTTCACTTCAAACATAATTTTCTTAATAAACATAAAAGGAAACATGTTTATTTGTCATAAATTCATAAGAAAAATTTTTGATTCATATCACAGTGCGTATGAGCATCGCGTAAATAACGAACATTAACTCTCCTTGACATTTTTTCTTATTAAATACATGAAATATAAAACAAAAAAACAGCGCGGTATGGAAAACTATGAATACCCAAGGAAATAGACAGAAATACACATATTTCACAGCAATTACAGAAGATACAAAATCCAGAAGATACAAATTAATATCAGGCACAAATAAATTCGCAGAGTGAAAACATAATAAATTTGTTCGAAGCGATGAAAAATAAAAATAAAATTATATAGGAAAAAACATAAGGAAAAATAAATTTTGACACAAAAAATAAAAATAATAATAAAATCAAATACAAAACAAAAATACAAACTAATAAAGTAGCAAAACACAAATTTTCTGTTTACAAATTGACAACACTAAAAAGTTTAAGCAAAAATAATAAAATAACACGAATAAAATTAAAAGTCTGAGAAGAAAATTTAAGATAAAAATATTTAAAAATAAAAATCTTAACTGTGTCGTTTCGAGTATTCTACTAGCCAACAATTTATAAAAAAAAAACAATAATACTTTCAATTGTAAGAACAACACTTGCATTTTCATGAGAATGTCACAGAAAATGCATTTCAAATATTAAAAATATTTAGTCGATTACTAATAATTTTGTTCATTAAGCTTATGTCTGAGATATATGCATTTTTATTATGATTTTTTATGTGACCCAAACATAAATACTTTCTTTAATACCTAATGGTGAACGTTTGCTGAAGTAAATTTATTTTATTGCCAACATAAACTCACCGAAATATTAAAAATATTTATATTTTTCTCAGCCAAAAATAAATGCAAAGGTGACACGTTCAGTGAAGTTAACAAATGTTTTTAAAAGTAAAAAGTAAAAAGTATTTTATTAGAATAAAATACGCATTCTAACACACTTGTTGAATAAGTTTGATATTTGTTATTTTATATATTAATAAAAACTTTCAGATACTTCTTTGCCACTTTCTTTAATTTAACTGTTCTGCACAATTTTTGAATTTAAAATATTTTCATTTTTACTTTAGAAATATTTTTAATAATTCAACGCACGTTTTTTTTGCTTTTTGTTTTTTTAATAAAAAGATCGCACACTTTAATCTGTCAATTTTTCGATTGCATACACTAAATTCGAAAAAAATATTCAATTAAAATTTCTTATTTATGAAACGCTGCCCCTATACGTTTTGCAAGTGACTAACGACTGATTTACAAAATGAACCGTTTCGCCTTTTTAAAAATTTTTTACTAAAATCAAAAGTTACAACCGAAATGAGTGTATGGCTCTCCGCCGAAAAAATCGTATCGATAGTTGAGTAGAAAATTTTCTTAAGCACTTGAGCTGATCGTCACAACACAAGTATCTTGAGTAGCAAATTTATTCGCCGACACACAGAATAAAACTCAAATGTTCGCACTGACCAAAGCGCCAAAATTAAATGCTACTATAGAGTGTTTCATTCATTAAATATTGTTTGGCATATTGTTTGGAATGAGTATCGGTGTATTTGCTTAGGGAGATCTCTCCAATTCGCTTAAAGTAAAATCAACTCATGAAGTGTTCAAATGTTTTGAGAATTTTAAGCATTTTTTAGAATATTTTTCACCCGCATAAGATACGAGCATTTTAATTTACAGTTGACGTTGTGCTCAGTAATGCCTGACTTGCTTGCTCACTTCAGATGAATAATAGAAATACACTCGATGATGAGAAGAAAAATGTGGCACACGTCTGCGGCTGTTCAATTAACCTGATCCCAATTCACAACTGCATCATTTGCAGTGTATAAGTATCTATGAGTTGCTCCGCATTAAAGCGTAGCTACATCAAACTATAAGATTGTTATCGCTATGGCGCTAGACGTTTTTCCTCTGAAATAAGCCGAACGCATTGCTTTCATATTACATTTATTGTTTATCAAGCACAAACTCGAGTAAAATGTTTTAAATAATAGAAAATTTATATTCTTGCAATACACTAAGTAATTATTTTGTATTATTTGACAAGTTCAAAATTAACGTTATTTATTAAATTTTAATTTAATTTATTTAATCTGAATATGAATTTGTTTCTCGTACTGGTTTTTTAATAATGATTTTTTATATATTTTAAATCCAGCTACAGGTCACCTTTTTGTTGAAAATTAAACTTTTACTTAATATTTTTTAA
>NC_051847.1:185252993-185274737 GCF_002237135.1 Teleopsis dalmanni | reverse complement strand
TAGGAAAACGCGTTTTAGGGATATTCTCGTATACCCCGTATACACACGTGCAAAGGTACGCGAAGCTAATTATGAACTGCACAAATCCCCGCTTTATATGGAGAAATGCCAGTGTTATATGGGGGATTGAAATCGCGTAATATGAAAACGAGTTATAAGGGTACCGTGTTATAGGAGGGATTACTGTATTATTATATTATAATATCATATTAGTCTTTTTCTAATATGATTAATTTTATATATATTTATATATATTTTTTATATATATTATAATATACATTTGAAATTGTTTTTTGTTTTTTTATGAAATTATTGTATCTACATTAATAGATATACATGTGTGTAGTTTTATCCCTATTTTAAGTAAATTCCATTTTTTTCAGATTAAACTCAATTTTAGCTGTATTTGTATTAAAAAATGTGTTTCTTTGTAGGATAAAATTGAGAAAATTCCCTAAACCCAAAAAAAAATTTTTTTTCTAAGTATAATTTTTTTCCAAGGTCTGTAAAAGTAATGTAAAATGTAATTATGTGTGTAGGGGATTTCCAATAACAACTCATTTCGCAAATAATGAACACACATCTAAGATATCAGACAGTACTTTGATTTATTTACTATAAACTTTTAATAAAGTTATAATATTATATATGAGTACAATAATCAGACCTTAAAAATATTGAATTTATCTAGGCGATTTCAACACACACATAAATATTAGCCGTAAAACTATAAAAATTTTGGTTAATTAAATTATTTATCAGTAAAAACAAAGTAGAGTAAAACATACCTACATATGTACGTTCGAGCCAGTGAGTCAAGTTTTGGGTTCCTCATAAAATGTTTTATGCAAAATGTTTAGTTTGCTAATACAAAATGCAAGTAGTCGGCGGTGAAATAACGTCTGGAGTGTTTTTCGTTTATTTAATCGTTTATTTGTTAAAAAAATTATAATTTCAAGTTAAATATTTCGAAGAAGAATAACCTAAAAATTAGTTTCATATAAATTTATAATGGATAGTTGTAAAAAAAATTGAGTGAGTGGCACTAAAAAATGCAAATGCACGTTAGTTAATAGTTTTAACAATACAAAAACAAAAAATAATGAAAAAAAAAATAAATAAAAAATAATGAAAAAAAATATAAATAAAAAATAATAATAAAATATATTGCAAATTAAATTGAATACTATTATATTAAATATACTACAATACTATATAAAAATACATAGATAAAAAATTTAATCTATTTCTGAAATCTTCAAAATATATAAAATTTTTCAAATACCAGTTTACTAGTAACGACTATTTAAATCTCTCTCTCTCTCTTTGTATCTCTCATTCTCTGAGAGATCTGTATTGTATTGTATATTTTTTTTTAAAATGTCCAATAATATAAAAACTAAAATTAACCGTGTTTATCAGATATTCGTGGATACTTTATTTTTAACGTGTAAAAATTGTGGTGAGTTAACTTTATCTAACAAAATTAAAAAATATTAATTTATTCAAAAAAGATAAATTTAGTGACAAGATGAGGGATTCTTTTTGAATTTTTCATCAATAAATCTGTTTATTATCTATCTATTCATAATATCTTAAATATTTTTTTGTGTATTGTGGTTAGGTTTTAAATATATTGTAATTAAAAGTAAATCATATTAAACAAAATTTAAAAATTTTTTATAAATAATAAGAAGTTCTGAAATCAGACGATAAAATTATTAATTATAAAGTTAATTAAATTTGTCTATATTTGAACTTAATTAAAAAAAAAAAGGCGCGAAACAGCGCATTTACTCTTGTTTTTATTATAATTTTTTCATTCTTAAATACTTAATTATGGTATTTAATTTTTATATTATATATTTTATAAGTAGATAGATAAAATAATACATATGCAGATAATATAATAATAGAAAGTAAAAAATTTACTTAAACTTATATTTGTGCATACAAGCGGTCATACTTAGGAGAAGCAAAGAAAAGAGAATATATATTGTCAGTTGGTATTGTTAGACGACCAAATATTTTTTTAAGGGTGAGAATATCAGGTCAAAAATTTTTCTTTTAACTTGTTAACAAATACCATATACATATACCTACAAACTCTTATTATATATGAATTGCATTTATGAAAATATTACTGTACCTAAGTGCCATTCCTTGTACTCAATTGTCCAAAAGAGTCTTATTATGAAATAAGTAAAATCGTATATATCAAAGGTATTTGACTTAATCATCATTAATCATCATCAGTTTTTCCTTAGTACATGAAAAACAAAAAGATTAAAAATATCAGGGCAAAATTTTTTGAAAGTTGAAAGTCTATAACCCCGCCCTAACAATCCTCAAGTCCATTTCTGGACTCTCAGGAAGATATGTTGATTTAAGGTCCGTCATCAACTAAAATACAAATAAATGATATGATTTCTTAGCCTAGTTAAAGCCTAGTGTGGGGTAAAGATAAGCCCCCCAGCCATTATAGAGTAAAAGTGCGTAATAACACTAACTCAAGAAGAAGAATCAAGAAGAAAGTCTCTAACGCGTTTCCTCTAAAGATTGAAATCTTCTTGACTCCGTCTATTATTGGCGCTTAAAAATGACGAGTTGCAACTTTATTTTTAAAAGTTGACAAGTGTCTCAAATGTTTCTAATGTTTATGTTATCGAAATTTCATGTTAATAGAATTATAAAAAAACAACACTGATTGTTTTTAGGTGTCATCTGACGTTTCCATACGAAAGTTTGACATTATTAACCATAACCATCAAGAGTGCATCGATCAACTTTATACAATATTATAATTGAAAATATTTTTATTGCTCGTATTTGTTTCGATCATATAAAATGTATTACATTCTTCCGCTTATATTTCTTAAGAGGGTATCTAACCCCTCTAAATGCGCCACTGGTTTGATTTACAAACATTTTCTTGAGAATATGTTTAAGTTGTTAGCTACGCATGTTTTTCCATAAGACGTTCGTCCACTGCTACTGGTATTTATCTAACTAGCTACATGTTTATATATATAGCGTCTTATAAGCGCTAACTTTAACAGCGTTTACTTAAAATACCTGTTATCAATATTTTTCTATTGTTAGATCTAAAGCATTTGTCATTTGTATGAATTAGAGAGTAAATACTTTCAGTCTATCTTCCTTCTTAACTAACACGAACACATATAATTGACAAGATAATATCTTGTTGTCTGCAGTATCTATCTCTATTCAGATATCGTATCTCGAATCTCGTGTAGGAGTTTATCTTGTACAGGCATTCGCAAACCTAAACTATTTTAAAGTTAATTCACATTTCAAATTAAAATTTAATTTGCAAATAATTTGATTCCCGCGAAAGATACGTGATTTAAACATTAAATTTATCTGCTAATTACGTACTAGGTAGTACTGCATAAATTCATTATATGCTTTTAACAACATTCGATGGATTTTTTATATATTTTTTTCTGTTATTGTTTTTATAAAAATTTTAGTTTTATTTATTTATATTTTTTTCTTTTGTTATTGTTAGTGTTTTTAATTTTTTGTTTTCGTTTTCGTTTTTCGTTTAACACACATATGAATAATAAATTTGTTGCTGGTCGCAGAGCCGCCTTTTAGTTAAATATTGTTTTGGTTTTTTGGCTCGTTCGCATATAAATTCTACATACAATATTTCAGTCAGTTTGCGAGCGCCCATCGACGTCTATCGGCCGTAGTAGTCCGTAGTCCGTAGTAGTCCGTCGCACGTAACACGCAAATAAAATATCAGTTTTTGCTCTTGATTTCGCTTGTTTTTAAAGATTATTTTATGTACTGCTGCGCTAGTTTATATAGATAAATGTGATAAATTTATATACTTCACTTCAATTAATAAAAATTAAAATAAATTAAAAAAAAAGAAAAATTTCATTAAGCAAACAACTTCAACTTCAACTCGTGCCTTTAAGAATTTTTGTGTCAATTGCAAAAATTTTTTTTTCCCTCTGAGTTCAATGTGCAGTGTAAAATGTGTAAATAATATTAAATAGTTTTCATAATAAAAAACACAAATTAAAAAAATAAATAAATAAAAAAAAATGCTTTTTACCCATTTTTGCTAATTTTATACTTAGCAATTATTTATAATTATTTTTACTTTGCCAAAATAATTACAAAAAATTTTGTAATATATATATTATTTGCATAGATACTAATCGTCTTTCTATATATGTTTTTTTTTTCATTGATTTATTTTCACTGCAGAAAATAAATATTTCTAAATGAAAACAAATTATTACATTATATTGAATTAGTACATCCAAGTGAAGTGAAGTGAAGTGCATCAGTATGTCAAGAATTGATTTGGCTTTCAAACGAAACTGCTGCGTACCCAAAGATGCCTTAAGACTAAGCCATATTGAAGTTCTTAACTTTTTAAACAATTTTTAATCTTCAAAGTTTTTAATGTATTTTTGACCACAAATATTTTGTTGTGATTTTTTTCTTATTAAATTTTTGGTATATACTTATTATACATGCTTATTAGTTGTGTGTTGTTGTTATTGTGCAATGTTTTAAATATTTAAACTTAACATGAAAAAATTGTATAATAAAATTTAGGTTGTATACACCTTTTTTGAATTATAAAATAGAAAAAAAAACCAAAAAAAAAAATATGTATAATAAAATTGTAAATAAACTCTTTTGCAAACATTAAATATGTAAACAAACAAAAACAAAAAAAAAAAAAAAATAAATAAATTAAAAAAGCAAACAAAAAGTTTTTTTTATAAATTTCAACTAAATTTAAATGCAAATTTTAAATTTAAAACAAAATCAACCTAAATTATTGCTCACATTTTGCGATATTTGTTGTTAACATTAAAAAACATGAAATTTCTTCTAGGACTTGCCAATTGGGCAACAGACTCGCGTGATAAATACGATGGCAATCAAACAGATAAGGTAAGTGCACTACTATTTGTTTATTTATTTATTTTTTTCTTATATATATTTATTTTTGCATAAATAATTGTATTTAATTAATTAAGTTTAAATTCTCTTAGAAGAGCATATTTACATACATACATAAATAAGATACTTTTTCTTTTGTACATAAATTTATTAATATGGCAATCCAAAAGTGCCAACAGGTACGCAACAGATAGTATTCCTTTAATAATTCATATAATTCAATTATAATGTATATACTATGTATGCCTTAAACTTAGCAGCAATAGATTTATCCATGTGATAGACAGACTTATTGCACTTTATAATATATGGAACAAAAACAAACGATCAAAGGTACGCACAACCAAAAAAAACCCAACAATCGATTAAAACAACTGAGATATTAGTACAATACACTACCTAAGTAAACATGTATAATAGTCTTCCTTTAATATTTTATACAATCCAATTGTAATGTATTCTCTGTGTGTGCCCTTAAATAAGCAACAGTAGACTTAACCATCTAAGACATAGACTTGTTGCCCTTTAAATTATATGGAACAAAACGAAACCGTCAAAGGTGCGCACATCCATTAAAAGCCTAACAAATAATTAAAACAACTGGAATTAGTACCAATACACTACCTAAGTAATCATATATAGTAGTCTCGTAATATAATAATACTTATAATTACTTAAATAGTTTCCTAAGTTGTTTTGAGTCCACTTTCTGTTAATAATTTGTGTGTTATATAAAGACTTATGTAAACTTTTTAATAAAAACAGTTTTTTTTTGTAGTTTTTTTGTGTGTATTTATTTATGAACTTTTTTCCTGCTTTCTTTCATATAAAAATTGTTAACCCATCAAGTTATTTTTGACTTCTTTATTAGGGCATAATGTTATAACAGCTGTTATCAAACTTGACGCCCCTGTTATAACATTCCGCTGTAATGAAAAATCGAAAAGGTTATAACATTTGCCATTTCATATAGGAAGAAGCTCATATATATTTAACATACAAAAACTATAAAAAAAAATAAAATTTTCATATCTTTCACTATCACTTTTTAAAGTGAGTTTATTAAAAATAAAAAGTACTCAAACCATGAGCCATCTTATAAACTGCTACAAAACGACTTCAATATAATAAAGCTAACATACACACCTACCCAAAAACATATTAAATAATAATTTTCTACATAATCACCTTTTAGCTCGATACATTTAGTCTAGCGTTTTTCTAATTCTCTCTTTCTTATTCCCTCAAAATCATAGGTTTTCTCAAAGCTCTCAAAATACGCGTTTGTTTCGGTAATGACTTCTTCATTCGACTCAAATCTTTTACCGCCCAGCCAATTCTTTATGTTTGTAAACAGAATATGCTAGATGGGGTAGCAGTTCGTAACCCAATTCGTGGATTTTGGCCATCGTGACTAGACAAGTGAAAACTCACGTAAAAAAAAACCTCGTAAAAATTCACGAGGTTGTCTCCTTTGAACGGCTATCAAACACCAACTGAACGACGTATCTTGCTCTAAATTAAAAAGTTGCACACTGGTAGATTACAGCTGGAGACAGCACTGTTGCATTTGGAGTAACTGCGCGGGAAATTCAAAAAGTCACTAACTTATCAAACCGCCCTCGTACATTCCATATGTGTACAAATATGTATATTTAAAAAGAAGTATACTTATTGTTGTTGTTTTCAGATCATTATATCAATACACACTTTGTTAAAAAATTAAAACTAATTCTATCAATTCTTTTTCTGTAGCTGATAATATTTTCTGGTGTTTCTAGGTTTCATTATTAAAATTTCTGTTTAATATTAGTACCAAAATATGAAAATAAAAATATATCGGAATTACAAAGCTTTTATTATCTTTAGATATTAATGTCTTTTATTCTCAAGAGGTTGGATCCTCCCTCTAAACTGCTCCTACTAGTTCTTAGTCCATTAAATTTGATGCCTGAGATGTACATAGTTCTTATACTTAAACGAGTTCGGAAATTTTGATAGTTCAAGTTAATTTTTGGAAAATCTTCGTTTTAGACATAATTCTAGTTTCTCGGTCATGCCCCTGTGACAACGGATTTTACAAAAGACAGCAATTTGGCACGTCTATTTATATACTTCCCATTTGTGTAATTATGTTATTGCAAAAATGGCATATAGTAGTTGAAAATAGATAGAGTATGTAGTTTTGATGGAATAGTTTTAATACTTTAAATCTTGATATCTTGAGAAATAATATATAAGCTTATGTATCACGTAATGGAAAAAGTTCCTCAAAACAGTTGATTACTAAAACACGTTGTTAAATAGGCGTGTCGGGAAAGTCAAAATCACACTCGTTTTGAGATGTTATGTTTTTATTGAAATATATTTATGGGTAAACTTTTTTAACACCTATATCTCGTTCAAATTTAAATTGTACCCTCCGTATCTCGCATACGACATTTTTCGTTTCTTGAAGTATGGAGCCGCTTAATGCTTTAATTTTTATATTGGTCCAATCTGTATACATTTCATTATATATTGTATATATATATATTATATATATATATATATTATATATATATATATATATATATTTAAGTGTAATAGAATTAATTTTTAAATTAAACGTTTTAAGCCAACTTTTGCTATGATGACAAATTTTATAAAATTTTGTATATCTCTGAAGTACTCATTGACTTTTATAAAAATTTAATAGATAAGCAAAAATTATTTCATAATTTGTTTATGAAAAGTCAACAATCGAAAAATATTTTGTCAAGCTTTCGTATTAATGCAATGGTAGTCACTATATTGCTTATATGTATATCTGCGTTGCAAAGAAAAATCTCAAAATAAATTTAGAAAATCTAAGGTACCTTTAACATTTGCATCTGAATATACGCCATCAATTTGAAATAAAAATGAAATAAAATAATAAAATAATTCAAAATTGAGTAATAAAATTATTTTCTAAATCATCGCAATAGTATTTAAGAACTGAAATCTAGAAACAATACTATGATTGGTATTATAATTTCGTACTCAGTGTATTTCAAATAGACATCTATTTAAAATAATACATTTTTAAACATGTTATAGTCAATTTATGACTATAACTATTTATTTTAGAAACATGGAACTTGGGATTTATGGAGTTATAGCTTTTATAATAGTTTGCATTAGCTAATCATGTATGTTTGCATATGAACGTAACGAATAAGATAAGAATAGAAAACAAATGATTGGTCTTTAAGTGAGTTAATGCTTGAATCTAAAAATAAATTAATGCATTATAATGATAGAACGAATTGATAGAATTGATACAATGATAGATCGAATTAAAATAGTTTCGAGTTAAATTCTTTTTTAATAATATTATTTATGCTAATATAAATGAAATAAAAGTCTGTTATAAAATAAATTACAAAGAAAATACCAACTAAAAAACAACTGCTATAAAATAAATAAAAAATATAACACCAAATAGGTAGTATATGTAATACTGTCAAACTTCCATAATTCGAAGTCCAATTTTGCAAAGAAAAGCTTTGACTTATGGAGACTTCGAGTTGGAGAATTTTTAATTTTTTTATTTTTGTAAGAAACTAGAATTACATTTTAAGATATTAATTTATTTGCATTCAAATAAAGCACAGAAATTATAGTGAAGTATAATATTCAGAAATTAGGGTTTGGGACTTTAATTTTTTTCTTATTTTCAGTAAAAGGAGATTCCATTTTATTCATATTAGCACTATCAGTTGTAGTATAAGTCGTTTGTAAATATAAATTCAGCATATTGAATGAGTCTTCTACTTCATTTTTGAAAGTATGATAAACAATTACATCCTCAGAACCCTCATCATCACGTTCCGTTGCGCTTAGAATTGGATCCAGTAATTTAGAGCTATAGTGCTCCATAATATCTGTAGGAAAACTTGATGTACAAATTTCTTTGCCAAGCTTAATATAATCGTTAAAAGATATAGAGAAATTCGAGTTATAGAAGTTCGAGTTATGGAAGCAGAATTATAAGTAATTTGCTCTCTAAAATCTTGGTGCACTATGTTTGGTCCGAGTTATAGAAAATTCGACTTATAGAATTTCGACTTATGGAAGTTTGACTGTACATGTAAAATTTTTCTCTCGTTGTTGTTCTAAGCAGTTGTTACTTTTGTTATACCTACATATTGCCTAAACATAGTGAATGAAATTCGAATAGTAAGCAAACAAATAAATTTTGCTTTAGTGAATACTTGAACTCGAATACAAACAACAAATAAGAAAAAATCCAACGCCTTTTAGTCTGCTGCATGCCTTGTTTTATTATTTCATTAACTTATTATCTATATTTCGTATCTATCTATCTATCCATATACAAGTATATAGTTTTTATTTTCTTTGGCAACTTTGTTTGATCCGACTTTTTTGCGAACAGTAGAACTCTAAGTTGTCAGCTGTAAGTCCTCATATAATTTAATTTATATATATGTTTTGTTTAATTGATCGGAAAAACAATATTAACATAAAATCGTAATTTAGACTCACGAAAGCCAATTTCAGCTTCACATTTTACTTTTATTGTTATTTATCAGTTTCAAATTTTTGTTCAAATATCTTTTTGCTTGAAGTAAAAAGTGCCAAATGTGCACAAAACTTACTCAGATAAAATTCTTATTTAAAAATTGTGTCAAGTGGATGACTTTTCTGAGAACGTTTTCAATTTTGGCATTTGTTCAGCAGATTGATGATTAGCATTTATAATTATGATGAAATATTTATAAATTTTTTTTTATATTTATTTCATAGGTTCAACCAATTTCATTCAATTAAATTATTAAATAATTTTGCATATATTAGAAATATTCATAATATATAAAATGAACGTCGCTTGTTGTATTAATATTTTTAATTATTGTATAAAAAATATACGTTGATTATGATACGAGTATATCGAAAGAAAGTTATTATTGTTATAATTATTATTATCTGAATACTGCTCTTCTCGAATGTATTTGGACTTGCGTGTTGCTCTGGTCTTTATTCTAAAGAATTGCTCTTTCAATTCCAGTTCGTTTATTGGGCTCTTCTGGCGTTGTATTACCTCTGTTTTTAGACAAACTTTTCCAATTTTTAGTGTTCATAGTAAATATTTTGATTTATTCAAGATACTCATAATCTATCGTTTGTTCCGATTAATTCAAAAACTTCATATTATTTTTTTGGTACATCGTTGTTTTCTCACATAGTACCTATAAATCAATTAAATAATATTAATTTAATTAAGTTTCAAAATTTATTATTTCTAAATACTTTTCTTGAGAATAATGAGTGAGTGGTGAGGTAACGTTCGGGTCCAGACCGTAGTCCTAGTCGCGCTTCTGTTTTAACCATCTGATATTTTACTTAAGAGGTGTGATTTTGTTATTTTGATTTTCCATTATCATTTTTATAAAGAGCTATTTCAAACAGTAGTGAACTACAACAACAAAAATTCATTTTATATTATTTTTAATTAATTGAATTTTTGGCTGTTTCGAGTATTGCCAAATACCCATCATCAGTGGTCTTCGAAATAATTCTTGTATTTAATAATTCGTAAATAATTTTTTGAGACTGTAAGTATCAGGAATAGAACTCGTGCTCTGCTAAATTTGAAGCTCAGAGTCAGCGCAGCTCAACCAACTGACCCAAAACCGTACTAGACTTTTATGTTCGCACATTTTTCGGCGTTTTGTTACTTTTCTGTGAAAATTTTTTATAAACGAATTTTCTTGCTGTGTTTATATTAAAACGAAATCATAAACTAGCTGTAGAATAATTTTTATTAGAATATCATTTTTATTTATATGTACAATTACATCTTCATTGTGCTAAAAAATTGCAATTATAGTGTGATAAGTTATCACAGCTTTTATGCTTTAGATTCAATCTAAATTTAAGAATGTGCCACTTAGGTTAGGTTAGGTTATACCGGCGATCCCTAGTGGATCCACTCAGGCCTATTGGTCCATTGTGTTGCCGTATATATAGGAAAAACTCATGGTTTAAAACCACCAAGAACCTTTGACAAAGCATAAAATGCTATTTAGTGTCAGGTCCTGTAATTGGCCAAGGTCCTCAAGAAAGGGAGGTCTTAGAGTATTAAGTCGCCGCCGTGCATGAGCTGGGCAAAAATATAGTAGATGATAGTTACTCTCATCGTCTTCCCCGTAGTTGCGACTGATTTGAAATGTGCCACTTACACAGTAAGGAATACAGTCTGAAGAATTTGTTACAGTTAAA
The DNA here is from genome assembly GCF_002237135.1 of Teleopsis dalmanni. Lineage (NCBI taxonomy): Eukaryota > Metazoa > Arthropoda > Insecta > Diptera > Diopsidae > Teleopsis > Teleopsis dalmanni. The sequence continues at coordinate 185,263,514 of NC_051847.1, read as the reverse complement.
GATTTTATATAATATAAAATCCGTATATAAAATGTCAGCTTCTATATCATTAAATATCTATCATGATCTATTGTATCGATAATAAATGGGTTTCTATATATTTTGTTTTTGTGGAAATATACGTATTAAAAGTTTTTAAAACCCTGTCGTGAGCAGATAAGTTATCATTAAACATTTCCTATAACTTTGACAAAAAATGGTATCAAAGCTATGTTTTAATCAAATTCCAAAATACCTGGGCTCTTTAACGTGGTTATCTGAACTGCATAGCTTAATTGCGTTACCTTGAACTACATAGTCGTTTATATGATTGCACCTAATGACTTATATAATAATTAAAATATTGTGATTATTTTTTCTCTAAGCCAATTAAGTTAGTATAATGATTAAATCTTAATTTAAATACAGTTCGTTTTTTTTATTATAAAACTTGTAATTTAAAATTCTTTTTATAATATTTTATATACACGCGAGTATTATTTTAATATGCAAAAATAAAGTAGTTAAAATTGAGTTTGACAATTTAAAAAGGTTTTAATTATTAAAGTTTTTTTTGTTAAATGCATACCACTCTACAATAAAAAAGATTTAAATGTAGAACGTAGTAAATTTTTATTTGAGATACTTAAGTTAGAAATGTATAATGCAATAAATTTGAACTTGGGTATCAAAGGCTAACGTCACATTTGATTATTTAATGTTGACAAAGTCTGGTTAATAAATCTGCTTTATTAATCAATTATAATTCTTAGATTATGAAGTTTTTATTGTATTCTAAAATTATATCACTAAATTTTTTTTTTTTAGCCTTGATTAAACTTACGAGAAAGATAGATTTCCTCCTCATTATAATTTCTAATTTTTGGGTTCTCCGATAAGTTAATTTGTATTTGTTTAAGTGTCTTGAAATTTTGATATAACATCAATATAATAACGACAGACAGACGGACATAAATGAATCGTTCTAATCAATTATATTGTTGAAGACAACAAATTTATAGATCTCGTGACTCAAGGTATAACTAAGGCTTTATAAGATAGACGTTAAAATTAATGAAGAGAGTAGTTAAGAGAATTACGAATGGTATTTAGTCATTGTACAATGGAGCACCTTTCTGAGCTGACCATCTTTAGCCAATTATATCCTTAGTCGTCTCAAGAAGAAGAAGGACTCAAGAAGTGTCCAGCGCTAAAATGAAAAATCTTTAAACGTTAGACGTCAAACTTAATGCATAGAGCAACTAGTTTGTAATTTTTGTTATAATTCATATTTTTCAAGAATTGTGAACTATACTTAGTCACATCACAGTAAAACGCCTTTTCTACAACTGTCTAGTTCTAGCCTAACGCTAACTAAATTTACTAGGCAAATACGTCCTTAGTTCTCTTCAAGAAGTCTTCAGCACTGACATGGAAAAACTTTACACATTAAACTTAGTAAATAGAATAGCTGGATTGTTATCTGTGTTATAATCCATATTATTTAAGAGTTGTTAACAACCATAAGTCATCCCACATTGCTGGACATTTACTATAGCAACGTAGCTCTAGTGTCAAGCTGAGCGATCTTCTAGGCAAATTCAGCACTTAAACAAAAACTATTCTCCAATATTAAAGTGGAGATTAAAGTGGCAAATGTGTCGTTATTTCGCAAATGGAAGTGTTCAGCACTAAAACTATTCTCCAACATCAAGGTCCTGAAATGATTTAATGATATATTTTCAGTTTTAGAGTTAAGTTGTGGTATCACAATGCAGTCAAAGTAATTTAGTTAATTGGACTAGTTGCCACAGTAATCTAAACTAGTCGTTGTGCAGCAGGATCTGCACTAAGTAGATCAGGCGTTCTACGAATCAAGAGTAGCTTTATTATTAATTTATATTACGTTAGTAGTATTAAGTAATTTATTATAAAGTGTTTGTAGTATAGAGAAGTTTCTAAAAGTAGTGAAACTACAACAACAAACATTTTTTTTATATTATTTTAATTAATTTAATTTTTGGCTGACCATACATACAGCTGTTTCGAGTATTGTCAAACACCATCAACAGTGGTTTTAGACCTATTTCTTATATGTACTGAATTATATATATGTATTTGATTTTCAGTTTCGTAATTTACAAATCAAATAGATATACACATATATTGAATTTGTATAATATATAAAATAAGTAATAACATTTTTAAATGCTTTCAGTTTTATTTTATTTTTAAACATTCTAGATTTAATATAAACACATATATTTAAGTACATTAAACAGTAATATTTAAATAATTATTTTGAAGTTCTTTGATGTACTTCTAATTAATGATTTCATAATTTCTTTTGATTTTCAGACACCCACAGATACATCGAAATTGAATCGTAAAGAATCATATAAGGCGCAACGTAAAAATTATCGACGTGAAAAGAAACGCGTTGCATCGGAATTATTCAATTCACTACAGGACCCCGCTGTGATTGTGCTCGCCGACTGGTTGAAGGTGAGTACCAGTAATTTCATTTAAAAATCTATGTAATTAATGATTGCTTAGGAGAAATTCATTAAGATTAAGAATTTCGATGTTATATAGAAAAAGTTTCTACAATTATTCAATCTTGACATAAATTTTTAACTTAAGTAAACTTTAACGGTTTCAAATGCCGGCAAATGTGACTGATAATACTCTTATCAGTTTTGAATCACTCCATAAAACAATCCAAAAATAGACGCGCCCACTAATAATAACATTTACTGTTTTACACAGATAAGAAATATGTAAGTACGGGTACTATCTGGGTGACGTCTGTATTTGTTGTTGTAATCAACAATGAGTTTGATTTTGTTATTTATTTAAATTAAATGATAATAATACGAGAATATTGTTAATAAAATAAGTATCTGTATATTTCTGAATATTGTAAATATATTTATGACATTTAAAATGTATTTTCATCGTACTTTAGAAATATTTTTGATGAAGGGTTGCTACTTTAGAAATATTGAAATATTCATGTCGTTTTTAGGTTGAAGGTTATTTCTTGCCGTTATCGTATTCCAATCACATATAAATAATTAATTTTAATAAAATATGAATTATATGTTTATAAACTGTATGTTCTTTATTTATACAAACATACTGACGAGTGAATGAACACAGTTTTTTCAATATGTCATGTGTTACGAATTTGAACACATGTTCAAAATGAGCTAATGGCATTGCTTTGTATTGAAATTATTTACTTCTTTGTCATGTACTATACAATTCTTTGTAATTATTAATTTATATAATTTTTTTATTCGGTTTTTTAACATTTGATAACTTCCTGAATTTAAAAGATACGTTCCAACTATATCTTCTAATCTTCATATCTTCTAACTATCATATCCATTTTATACAGGCACTTATTATTCCTATTTATAAAGAGAAACTTCATTGCTTACGAATTAACAAATCGAAATTGTCATTGAGAAGGTTCAATAAAGAAGGAATGGCTATAGATCTTTTCTTAAAGAAAAGTTTTTATACACTTTGAATGTGCTCAGCAGATTTTCCGTAGATTATCGTAACAACTTACAGTAAGTTCCTTAAGCATATTATTCGGGTACGATTTCGATGTTCAAGACACACCCATTTAACAATTTATTTTAGTAAACTATATTTGTCAGCCTCTCCGGCTACTCAAAATAGCTTTTAAGATGAAGTGTTGATGATTTGGAAATAAAGAATATAGATCTCCCTTTAAAGAAAAGTTTTTATATAATTTCAACCTATTTAGCAGATTTTCCGTGGATTTATCGCAAGAACTTATAGTAAGTTCCTTAAGCATATTATTCGGGTATGATTTTGATTTTCAGGGTGCACGCATTTAACTATTAATTTCATTTATTTAACTATTTATTTTAATTTTTCCGTTACTTAAAATAGCTAAAAGAGCTATTGTGCCCCTTAGTAGGATTAAAGTGTTTCTCCAAATTTAATGAAAGACAGTGTAAAGCGTATCTTTTCTAGCCTTGAATCTTACATTTCGCGGATCTGCTGTTTAAAACTTATAAGTGTATATAGAATACTGTATATATAAGAAATACCTAATAACATTACTATTCTTTATATATAATATGATTTAATGATATAGTAAAATCCTTATAATACATTCAAGTTGTTTCTTGCTGAGAGAATAGAAAAAATCGGTATAAAAATCCATAATACTATACATACGAAATGCTATAAAAACGAAAAGAACAAAGGAAGTTTATCACAAAATGTTTATTTAATCTTAAACGTTTTTTCAATCATTAAGGTAGTCCCGCTTTGCTTTTATGTTTTAATGATACCATCGCCAAAGGTGTTTTTTAAAATACTAAGTTTTAGACAAACTCAGTTTTAATTTAAGTTTCATTCATTAACTCGGTAAACCCAAAAAAATATGCTCTGTACAATACAAACTCAGGATATCATTGTAGCAGTATATATTCCAACAGCATTTTTGCCTTCAGAGATAGGCAAATTCACTCAGAAATTTAAGTGAAACATGTCAATGATAAGAGACAATTTTGAACGGTGATTCAGTTAATGAACATTAATTCGCGTACCATAAAGTATCACATTTACCTGCTAGTTAACACGCCCTTTAATAGTAGCACAACCAATACACAAAAAAAGACACGATGTATCGTTTATATATATTATGTAGCTAGTATCGGAGTTCTAGGTAGTTACCATAAAGTATCACATTTACCTGCTAGTTACCACGCCCGTCAATGGTAGCACAACCAATACACAAAAAAAGACACGATGTTTCGTTTATATTTTATATATATATATTAGCTAGTACCGGAGTTCTAGGTAACTAGATAGGTAAACGTGGCTATAAATTATACAGGCAGTCGATACACTTAGATCAAATTTATTCAAAGTAATACCACACGATCCCGGTAGGATCGTTAAAACTTGAGTTTTAACTCTGTTAAAATATATATATGGACAACATCAAATATTTTCAAATTAATAACACTGTACCATCATCCCCAAAATTGTATTCAATTAATATTTATTGTAAATATTCAAAATAAAATTATTATTAATTATTAATTTAATGGACACGAGTCTATTAAAATACCTTATTTTATTGAATATTTTTCAAATTTTTTTGATTAACAATTTGTGCAGAAAAAATTAATTATTCTGCATCTGTCGTGCATATAAAGTGCTTATTTCACTTCCCATACTGCCATAAATTGTGTTCTAAACTTGTATTATCTTCTCATAAAAATAGTTTATAGTACATACATTAATGCTTTAATTGCTTAATTAAATTTTTGGACAATGAACCTTGAAAATTAATAATTAAGTGATTAATTTATTTTTTTTTTTTTTGTGACTAAGTACGCAGACATATTTTATAGACTAATTGCTTCTTATAAAATATGTGATAATTTTATCAAAAAAAACTGTTTATTTATTATTTGTGTTTTTATTAGTGTACAAAGCTGTGATGTGTTAAATATATAAAACAATAATATTTTAGACAATACTTTATAGTGTAACTTAATGACTTATTAAAATTTACGAAACAAATAGTCACTATTAATTTTTATTTGCCGTTAAAAACAATTTTATATCTTTATTTGGAAAACAAAATAGAAGTGATAATTAAGTGCCTATAATTGCAGCTATTAAATTAATTTATAAAGCAGACACTCATAAGTTGTTTAGAATTGACACCCCCAAACGAAAATTGCTACGTATTTTATTCAAATATAAACTGGAATTTAATTCATTCATTTTTAGTTTTTTCTTCTATATGCTAATTGCTTGACGTAAAAAGTATAAAAATAACATTAAATCAAAATACTTAGTAAAATGTTATGATAGGTATATTAAAAAAATACTACTGGAGTAGGCGTTTTCAGATACAAACGACCTGAGTAATCATAGGTGGTCTGATATCTATTTTAATTAAAAATGTGTAACTTATATTCATATTGATAAAATTATTTATGCAATATAGTAATTATATTCTTTTACTGAAAAATACAATACCATATTACCAAAAGATAGTTTCAGTTGTTTTATTAAATTGTGATTTAATGTCAGTCTTGACGGTAGTGACTACTTTACTTAATAGAAACTATTGTACTTAATAGATAGGTTTTGAAAAGTAGTGAACTACAACAACAAATATTTTTTTTAACGTTTTTCATTAATTGAATTTTTAGCTGACCATACAGCTGTAAAAAACATAGGAAATTAATTTGTTAATTAACTTTCACAGCAAATTCACAAAAAACTCCAAGTTCGAACATACAAGTCAATGTATCCAATAGGACGTTCATCGCGCGATATATCGATGCGTTTGTAAAGAACAGCGAGGTGTTAAACTTTTACGGCAGGTATTCACGTAAAACTCTGGACCTTAATCAAGTCAAGTACGGCTTTGGGTCGGTTGGGTAATGAAAGCTGATTCAGAGGTTCAAATTTGGCACGGTACGAGTTCAACCCTTGGTACTTGTAATCTCAAAAAATTCTTTAGAATAATTATATATAATAAATAATTCCAGGATCACTGAAGATGGATATTTGACAATACTCGAAACAGTTGTATGATCTGCTAAACATTCAATTCATTGAAAATAATATAAAAATAATTTTTGTTGCTGTAGTTCAGTTTTATATTATTAATATTGTATTAATATGTATTAATATTGTCTTATTAAACTATATAATTTATAATATTGCTAAAGATCACTTTTCCTACAGCCTATAATTTGCTGTCATTTTAAAAATAATTTTTAAAATTAAGTTTAATATATGCGTTCATACTAATTAACTACTTTCTTTTTTAGAAAGTTGGGGATTTGCACTGCGATCTAGACATTTATTGTGCTCTGTTTATGAATTTGGAGTATTTTACTAAGTCCCGTTTTCTCTAAACATTTTAGTATTGGATTTATATTATAGAATTTTATTTCTTTATCCGATATATGCTGCTCCACAGGTACTTCTTTCGTTTATGCATTAGTGTTGGGCAACCCTCTAGCATGTCATATGAGGTCTTATACTTTTCACTACACAACCCACAAATGCCTTTACAGTAAGTTTCAAATTTTGTAAAGTGCCGTACTCAATTCTTGGAATTATTCTTAAGTTATTTTTACTTGGCCTGGGGCGGTGCGCAGATCTTAATCATCAAATAATCACGAAGCTTTTGAGGAATATATAATTCAGTCAGCGAGAGGACGGGACTCTGCAAAAACCCCCCAGCTATCAAAGAGTAAAAGTGCCCAGATGCACTAATTCGGAAAAGGTTCAACATAAGACTTACTTAGTAAAACTAAGTATTCTTTGGCAAGTTTTCTACAATTTCATTGCCGGAAATTCCATTGTAACCTGCGTCCCATAGGTTTCATATCTCTCTAAGAGACTCCATCACTAGCCTTGATGTTCTGAATAAATTAAGACATTTATGAATTTATTAACTACGTTCAAGGTTAATTATGTACGTCTGTCGATCGCATAAAATTCTGTTTGAAATATAGTTGTGTTTTATCTAGCGCTTCTGAGTATTTCAGACCCAGCCCAGCAACACTTGTTCAGATTTCTTTGTTGATCAGAGAATCATCTATTTGCCAGGCTAGTTTGTTCTAGTTTATCTTGTGGATTTTAGATATACCATTCCAACTATTTTCATTACTCAGTTTAGTTTTAACAACGTTTTATTAACAGCTAACAAAATATCGTTATAACAGCTTTAATAACACCATTACGAAGACATTTTAATTTTACAAATATTTACTTTTATTCATAAAAGATAAATAGGAAAATACTTTGATGCCATGTTATTTCAGCGGTTATCCACTTCATGTATCATTTTTCTTCGACATGTGTTTATTAGTCGCTCAATTTGTTTGCTGCCTTATCGGTGTCAGTCAGTTAAAAACTAAGTTGTCGTAAAACCCACGAAAGGTTTTAACAATTCTTTGTTTCTGTAAAAATATTTGATACAGAATCTTATATTTAAACAAAGAAATGCATGCCATTTTCTTTTAAGCTTTTATTTAGGAGAAATCAAAAAATTAAAATAAAATAAAAATCCTTTCTACATTAAAAATGGTCCATTGCTTATGACTTGCTCTATTAAATAAAAACAATATCTATTATATAGAAAGTCATTTATTTCACTCGCGCAATCAGTCAGTGCTCAACTTAGCTTGAATAAACACATTATGCAAAACTCAAAGTGCAACCAAACAAGATTAAAATAAACAAAAAAATAATTAACGTGCCAGTTAACTGCATCAAAAAAGTGAAACCAGTAAGAAAAGAATAATTTTACAAAATATTTATATAGGACATGTGTGTATATATACATTTAATTTCTAACGAAGTTTCTTTATATAATAATACCCTTAGTCTCTCTTACATTACATATATTTATTATTTTTATTCATAGGTTCGCGGTACTTTAAAGTCATGGACAAAATTGTGGTGTGTGTTAAAGCCCGGGCTGTTACTTATCTATAAAAGTCCTAAAACAAAAAGTAGTCACTGGGTTGGAACTGTACTTCTAACATCATGTAAACTGATTGAAAGACCCAGCAAAAAAGATGGTTTCTGCTTTAAACTTTTTCATCCCTTAGAACAGTCTATATGGGCACCACGTGGTCCAGACAGAGAAACTATAGGTAACTCCATATCACTAATTTTTATATGGCAACTAATTATATTTTTTTAAATAGGGGCAGTCGTTCAACCTCTACCAACCGCTTATCTGATATTTCGTGCACCAAGTCAGGCGGCTGGTAAATGTTGGATGGATGCACTAGAACTCTCGCTACGTTGTTCGGCTTTATTGTTGCGTTCGAATAGTAACACAGGAAATTGGCAAAGTACTAATGTTAATGATAGCGGTCAGATATCGCACGAGACACAATGGTCAGAAGCTGATTATGAAAAGCATTTCGATGAGCATGGTAAGCTATAATGATTAACTTAAATGTTTTCTTATATCTTTTTTTGATAAAAAAAACTAAAAAAATTACTAAATTTATTTAAAAAAATGCATACATAACTTGCAAAAGACTTATTATCGGAGAAAAGAACACAAAAAGGCACATCTCAATTTCTTATGGTGCCCAGTATGGATTCTGCAAATAGATCAAATAATAGTCCGTACAGAAACATATCACCGCGTACTCAAACACCAATATTTCAACAACTCTATCTAACAATGTGCAAATATGCTGATCTTAGTAGAACACATAAGTATAGAAATGAACCGAAGGATTCCATTGGTGATTTGAGTGATACATCAAGTGTTGATTTTTCTCCGTATCTATTAGATCCATTGCCCACACATGAATCTTTTAAAATAAGAAATAGACGTTTTAGTAAATCACTTTCATTGGACACGTTGCGAAATGGCATATCCTCAAGTGATGAAGATGATATTCATTTCAGTCAAAGTTTAAAGAAAAATATTATATCGTGTTCATCGCGTCCCGTTAGCGCTCCACCACTTATAACGAAACCAATAAACGCGACTAAAAAGGGTTTGCAATACAATTTTTTGTATGCTCTTAATTCATCATACATATATTCATCTTTAGTTTACGCTAGATATATGTATATATTTATATATATAAAAAGCTTATACGTATATGCAATCTTTTTAATTATTATATTAAATTATATTGTCAAGTGTGTGTACTGACAAAGATCTTAGTAATATATATCCGCACTTCTAGTATACACAAGCTCGTTCTTCATGGAACGGTAATATAGTTTTTCGCCTACATACATATCGATTTTGTACTAATCTAGTAATCATATTGTAACCTATTCATTGAAGGCAAGATCACTTCTGTCGTTAAAGATATAAATAGCACTTAAAAGTCTTAAGTAAAGACGACTACGATTATCTCTTTAGTTTTAGTGCTGTTTGGGACAACAATATTCTTGTTGTTGTAGTCTACGTTGAACTGAACATCAAGCATTCGGTTTTGATGAGTGTCGATTATTGGAATCACAATCTTCTGCTTCTTCTTCGTCTCGTTTTTATTTATACCTACTATTCTTGTTGTTGTTGCTATCTAAGGTAACTGGAAACTCTATTATTCAATGCTGCCATGCTTTTGAATATAGATTTTTTCTTCTTGTTCTTTTTATCTACTTCTTCGTCGTCTTCGCATATAAAGATGACAAATAACTAACATACAATTGAATGAGATGGAGAGAGTGAAGGAGTGAAGTGTAGAAGTAAAGAAACGGATAGCTATGAATGCTAAATCTAAACGTAGTCTAGATGAAGTAAGACCACATTAATATGAAGACCACCGCTTTTTATAATTTTTGGGCATAATGATAAATGTTGTATATCATGAGGAATACCGTTGCAGTTAAAAGGATAGGGCAGACATGTTCTTGCGTGATACAAAAGTGTTAAGTATGGACAGTTCATGATTCTTGATATTATTCATTAATTCTTGCTGTGTATAGTATTATATATAGGTTTAGGTGCTCTTCCGACGTGTTATGTTA
>NC_051847.1:185248311-185252893 GCF_002237135.1 Teleopsis dalmanni | reverse complement strand
GACCAGACCTTAGGAAAACCACTTTCCTGGGAGACTAAACTGCTGTTAATTTATGTTCTTTACCATCTTTAGTCTTAATTTATTTTTTTTATAATAGTTTATAGTTTTAATTCTAAAACTACCTGTCTACTCTGACAGGTTCTAATTCTTATGTTATATTTTTATTTTAATCTTCTATTAATTCAATAGAAGATTAATCAGTTATTTAACTTAATTTTATTTAATCTTTAATGCATTCGAATATTTAATTATTCGCAAGATTGGAAATACAATTTCTATACTTAAATAAGTAATTATCTTTAGTGTTATTGAGATTAACTGGAGTTAATCATATTAATTCATTTGCTATTAATTCTTTAATTTTTCTAAGCTAACACATTCCCGGCATTTTGTATGGTTTTTATTAAAAATAATGCTGATATTTTAATTAAAGCTATGCATGATAATTAAGTATGCAATTAATTCTCATAATGTAATGCAGTAAGCTCGACAATAAGCTTGTTGACAGAGTTGGCGATTCTGTGCCATATTGCCTGCGTTTCATACCGGAAACCCATTTGCCGCCATGAGTTTCTACATGTACAATGGCGCCTTCCAGTTTTATTGCCACGCTGCGTGTTCACAGACATTTTTCTTTTGTAATTATTTTGTTTTTGTTTGTTTTTGTTTGTATTTGTGTTTTTGATACTCAATACTTTATCGCTTGGAATGAATGTTTTGCTTTTGCTTACATTTGGTGTGCATAAAATAAATATCCTTTTAAGGAAAAGAGGCGAAAAAGGGAAAAAATGGAGAGGAGATTTAATTAGACCGTGAATGAAAAACAATAACAACGAACCCATTTTTATGAGTCATCGAAAAATGGTGATAAAAATGATATTAAGTTACATTTTATCATGAATGTGGTTCAATTAGAGTGAAATTTTATCTTTCAACTTGAAGGATTATTGATTTTAACACTCTACGTGAAATTGAGATTTAGAGCGATAACTTTCAAGGACTATAGTGTACTATAAGTATATCTACACAATCAATCTATATGAGAACAATTAAAGGACCTCACAATACATTCTGAATTTACTTATATGTACAGTATTTTATATGATAGTTTAGATACTAAGTAAATACTTCACATTGATATTAAATATTTTTAAGTATTTTAATTTATTTAACAATAAACATTTCCTTTGTAACAAAAAAACTGCAAAACTATAACAAATTTAATAATTTTTTTAATTAAAATTTAATATTTTTTAATTAAAATTTAATATTTTCTAATTAAAATTTAATATTTTTTTATTTGAAATTATATATTTTTTAATTAAAATTAAATATTTTTTAATTAAAATTAAATTTCTTTTAAATTTAAATTTTATTTCTTTTAATTAAATTTTTAATTTATTTAAAATTTTTAATTTCATGGCATTTTATCTACATTTGCTATTATTTTAGATGTTGTGCGTTTCCTTGTTGTTTAGATTTAAGCCGTAAAGTTACTGCTTTTGTAGATATTTAAACGACTTCATGTACATTTTTAACATTTTCGATTAATATTTTCACGCTTCTGCAGCATTTGATTTCAAGTTTATGCGTCGTACATCTCTAAAAGTTCTATTGCCAAAACTTCCTTCCACTGATAGTTTGAGCAACAGTCCGGGTCCATCATCGCCAGGTGATATTTATAATATTTTCTAAAATGATTTTTTATTTCTGATTGGATTTTTATTAAATTCGCTTAATGTTATTACTTTTGCACTTTTTTATAGAAAGTTGTCACCTAACATTAAATTTTATTTTTGTTTTTTTTCTTATTTTTAATAAATAATCTTCAAATTATATGTTTAAATGCACATAAGACAAATAGTTCCTTTAATGTAAACGTTTAAATGTAAATTAAATAATTGTTGACTATTTTTCGGTGTTAGTTTTATTAAATAATAAATAAGAATGGGTTATAAAAAATAAATGCAGTGTTATAAACAATTTGTTATAATAGCACATTTCTGATTTTTCAGGCGCCACAATTTGTCAATGGATTTCACACATTTCAATGTTCTAAACAAATTTTTCTAAAATACTATATATTGATATAGCTTAGTTCCCGATATAGCGGACTTGAAGTTGCAAACACCATGAAAAACAAGTAGATTTGTTGTTAATCGTTGTTTGTGTAATTAATCTAAAAGTTGCTAATACTTTCTAAAGTAATTAAAACAAGTTAGGTACTTAGTTAGTGAGTTGTAGTGGAGGGAGGAACGAGTCCTCTTCAATTAGCTTAGAAAACCGTTTTGAATCTACAAAACCTCGTAATAGTGATTAGTAGACAGAAAGTCAAGCTAGAACCAGCGAGAGTCATTTATAAAGGCAAGAATTTGGCCAATGCTTATGCTAGAGATATCGCCGAGTGTATTGAAGAAGAGAGCCCCCAGAAACTTAAGCCTAGTTCTGGCCAAACCTGGAAATAGACACATCAGGTGTTTTGGTGTCCTTTACAGGAGTTTCCACAGGTTTCCAGTGCCCTGTAAAGACAGATATTAATCTAGATACCTCTGATTTGCTACTGTGAATTAGGCCAGATGTTCTACATTTGAAATAAATTGGCCATGTAGTCTTCGATTTGGTTGCTGAGGCGGCAAGGTTCCACTCGCTTGCCTGTTGAAAAAAATGGTCATACATCAAGCTAAGAAAGTGATAGGGGCACTGATTGAAACAAGAGGCAGTAAAATTAACAGAATTTAATAAAGTTTATGTAATTAGGTGTTTTATTAACTATATATGTACTATATTTCGAATTGCATTATAAAGTAGTCAGTTCCTGTAGTGATGAATATGAAAAAATTGTTTATAAAATAATAAAAATTAAAAATTAAATAAAAATTAAATAAAGTTATTTAAAATATAATTATAATGGTTAACCGCACCAGTGGGGTCTCTTTATTGATTTATTTTCATATAAGTTAGTCACGTACTTCTTTGAATTTGAACAAAATTTTAAATTTATTTTAAATCTCTATTTTAAATTTATTTCATTCACACTTTTCTGATATTTTAACTGTCGCTAAGCGTAACAACTCAGTTTTAAACTTTTTTCATTGAATCGGTTCTAAATTTCATTGTAATTTAAGAAGTTGTTTCAACGAGTAACGAGTAAACTGCTACTCGTCCTATTGCAACCGAATTATATGATATTTGGTGTAACCAATCACCCTATGGCAGTGAATCCCAACCGGTGGTTCGCGGCCCACCTGTAGTTAAAATAAGATGGTTAAAAATGGTCTGTGAATCATATTTAACAAGTATGGATACATAACTTGTAGTTTGTATGCTGAGACCTCATTTATTAGAATATATATATAATATAAAAATTTCTAAGTAATTATATACCATTTTGTACTTATGCACTTATGCAATTCATTATAAGTACATTATAGCAGATCCTTGACCTTTTAGTCTTTTCGCATGTTTTTTTCAGAAGTTTCTCCAAATTTCGTGTTCAAAGTTATAGTTAGAGTTATAGTTATAGTTTTGAACCCCAACAGTATTTCGTATTAAATTAGATCATTTTTGTGTCATCTTTTAATTGAGCATACAATACATAATACTTCTGCTTCCAATTAATTTATGTCATATTGTTCTTTATCTTTATATAAAAAACGTATGTTCTAAAAATGTAAAAAAAAAAGCGATTTTGAATTGTAAATTGCTAATACGACAATTTTTAGTATGTTAGTGTTTATGAGCCTACAAAAGGTACAAAAGACTTGCGCCCTAGGATAGTTCTCAGCCGTAATTATAATTTTCATTTTTTTTAACTCAGATAATAAAAATGAACGCATCCAAAAAGGTTAAGACTTAGGATAGTTATTCATTTTGCTCTAAAGAGGACGGAGGACAATTTTTTTCATAAAAACTTCTTAACGCTAGATTTTTGTATATATTTTTTATTCTAATATACCAAGGCACTTTAACAATTTTCTTTATTACTATGTTGACTGCTCTGTTGGTAGAAGCGTATATACTAGAACTACGGCGCACAAGTTTTGGGTTCCATAAAAAAAATATACTAAAACTACTTAGAGGTTTAGCTTTGTCTCTATTATTTATTAATACTACGAACCAAAAGATGTATGTGTGGGTTGGTAGGTATAGCATATCATTGGTACGTACATAGACTTAAATCAGTATAGAGCCAACACAAAAAAAGGTCACGACTTCCCCATTAGGTAAAAGAAAACCAACCTGACAGTTCTATAAATTTTCAGTTCCTAACATTGCAGGATGACAGCTTAATCAGAACGGTGAGAAATGGGGATTCGAAAATTTTTAATCTTTTTCTAGCTAAAGAAGGACACTGACACATAAGATGGAGCACAGTCTCCTCCTCATACTCAGAGTCACAACCTCAACAAAAATTATTACAGGGTAGGATCAGTGTCATAGTATACCTTCCTATTTCGCAGTGTTCCATCAGCAGTGATACCGTGGTGCTAAGCACGTTCCGCCTTGGTTAAAGTAGCTGACTAGTTCGTTTCTTCTCTAAATTAGACCAAGTCAACCTAGATATCTGACAATGAGGTTCATC
>NC_051847.1:185240676-185248211 GCF_002237135.1 Teleopsis dalmanni | reverse complement strand
TTTGAGTAAAAGGCGCAGTACGACTGTGTCATAAGTTTCGCTCGCTCTAAATATACAATAAACAAATTAGTTTTATGTTTTTCAGTTAATACAACAACACAGTACAGCAGCATTCACCGCCTTTTTGTATTATATTTTTGCTTTTGGGCACCCAACATTCTAACTCTACACAGACACAGAACTTCCAGAATAAACAAAAAGTATCTTAGTTTCAACTTCAGTGCTAATTTGAGTTTGTAATTGTGTTTTTTTAAAGTCCATTTTGTTATGTACTGTCAAATTTCTGATTTAGTTTATTTTTTATATTTTGTGTATGTTTATGTGTTGCAGATGTGTTATCAAAAGTCGTTTTATTCTTTCAGGTTAATATTTAAAAAAAATAATTCAATTCTTATCAAATTTAAACTTAAACACACACTACAACTGTACACAAAAAAAATCTAACTAAAAAGATACTAATAAATATTACAATTTTATACATTAACCTTAAAATCTGGACAAAATCAGTGTTCTTAACTACATAATAACCAATCAATCATTTCTTCAACATTTTATATAAAAAAAATGTCAAGAATTACAAACGTTGACCAAACAGCTCAACAAAAACTCTTCGCTTGAAAAAGTGATTATAGTATATGATGAATAATATTAATCATTTTCTATTGTTTTCTACCTTGTCTTAAATCTACTAAATTGTTCCAGTCTTTAAAGACAACAGCATTTGTATAGAATCTAAAAATTGTGCTATTAGAGCCGAAACTCGTTGCAGGACACCCTTTTGTCAGGCTGCATCAGTATTTTAAAAGATCTATTAAAAACTGTGACAATCTAAACATTAATTCAGATCAGCAATAAATATTGAAGACTAACCTCTCTGCGGGATATCATTTTATTATACTGCATCAGTAATTAGAAACTACGCATATATATTGCCTTATTTAGCTAGAACTTAGCTAAAAACCTCAGTCAATCCAAACACTCCTTCACTTTAGCAACAAAAACGACAGGTTCCTCAGTCTAAATACAATAAAATCCGTATTATTCACTAGTGGTTCCTGATAACTATAAACTTTCAGGAACGTGACTAAAACACATTTAGATACTTTGCGAAATGCTACGCATACGCAACCTTTGACAAAAAACTAATACACATCGGATTAAATAATAATCTAATAATTTATCGTGAATAATATCTTTTTTCAAATTAGATCGTTTTTGAATAATATCATGGTAACCAATCCAGTTTTTATCACCAAGTACTATTCTGTTTAAAAATTACTCGTTTTGCATTTTATTTTAGCGATATTTATATAAGTTTAATAAGAATTAGTTTTTCAAATTAATTTTTTTTTTTTTGTAATCAAATTGATTTAATCATTTTTAATTATTATTACTCTATAATTATTTATTAGTTTGACTAAAAAAAACTTGTCTGTGATTACTATTCAAATATCTAATATAACAAACGATATCAACTGTGGTTATAGTTGCCTATATACAACCTATAGGCACGATTACTATTAGAATAGAAACAAATAATTAATTCATATATCTTTAATACATATATTTAATTTAATAAATTTGAAGAATTTATAATAATATAATGACGTTGTCAAGTAAAATCGTGGAACACTTCAATATTCATCAACAATGCATTACTACTCATTTTTACTATCATGCATATGACATAATAATTCTTATCATTCATATTTGAGATATCAAAATTTAATATTAGCAAAAAATATAATTATTAATTAAACGATATTTTGATAACTCATTTCATTATCATCATTCAGTGTTATTGGCAAAGTATTTTTAGAATGGCTTATTATAATAAACAAATATCTATTTATAATGTGTAATATATTGAATATTTTTTAAAGCGTAATTTGCACTTTTTAA
This sequence comes from Teleopsis dalmanni, assembly GCF_002237135.1. Lineage (NCBI taxonomy): Eukaryota > Metazoa > Arthropoda > Insecta > Diptera > Diopsidae > Teleopsis > Teleopsis dalmanni. The sequence continues at coordinate 185,246,309 of NC_051847.1, read as the reverse complement.
AAAATAAAACTGCAATTCACCTTTATTATAATTTAATATACATTATAATTATTTAAAATAGAAAACTGATCATTTTTCAAATATCATTTATAGCTTCGAATAAAGTATCTGATTTGGATATAATATTCGGTGATAATAAACCCACATACGGCAATGGCAAATACACTCGCTCAGGTGGTTCACTATCGGATGCTGAACTTATATTCGGTGGACCAACAAATTACAAAAATGAACGTTTCGGCGCTTCAAAAAGTATGAGCGTAACATCTGATCGTTCCACTGCAAACAGCAACAGTGGAACTTCCTATAAAATCTATGACGGCATACAGAATCCAGCCTTCTCAGATTTTAGCGATGCACAAACTAACAAAACCAATACCACAAGCAGTAATAGCAGCATCGCATCTTCCAATCGTTGGAGCAAAACACACGAGGAAGATGATGAATTGGATTTAAAGTAAATTTAAAATGCTTGTTATATGAAAGTTATTCATTATTATATTATTAATATATATATTTTACTAATTCATAAGTACATTCAACAAATTTATATTTAACAAAAATAAAAACAAGAATCTGTTATTCATAAACATAAACATAAACACTAAAGCTAACATGAAATCATACTCATATAATCGCCTCTGAAGTTTCCTGGTTTCATGAAAATCCTAAAACAATTTTCATGCCACTTTATTAATTTATTTGTTAATTTTATCTGCGATATATATATAAATATATATAAATACAAATATAATATATATAAAGAAGTACATATATATATAATAACAAATATAAAAATGTTAAGAGCATATATGTAGTTAATAAATAGAGCTAGTTACTGCACGCAATTTATGTGTTAAACTATCTATGTTTAACGTAATTATTTCAGATATTAATTAATATAAATTAATTAATTAAAAATGTTAGCATACGTTTATTTATTTAAAGTAGCTTATTTATATTATATTTAGTTGAAACTGAAATTTTAATAATTATTTTAAATATTTAAAAGATTATTATTGTTATTGTTCATATTCAATATTTAATTATTTAATTGTTTGTCTAATTATATTATTATATTTTATTATATTCTGCTGACTTTGTTGTTATAAAACAGTTTTTTAGAATCAATTTTAATTGATTTCATACCAATAAATAGATTAATAGATATCTATATCAATACAAATATTAAATAAATTAATAGATATTTAATTATATGTTTTATATAACAATTCATTTTTACGTTTTTAAATTTATTATTTTATAATATTATTTTATTTCATTAATTTAAAATTGGTTTTATATTATTAATTTAACTTTTTCTATATAATTATATATTATATACAAAGTATATAATTGTATTATTTTTTGACAAATATAATCAAATTTTACGTTATTTTTTTTATTTTTTTTAATTTAAATATTTTTATTTGTTTCTCTTTGTTTATTTATTATTTATTTACTTTTTTAGGTGTATTAATTTAAAATATTTTTGATTAGTTACCATTTATTTTTAAATTAATTAGTTAAAAAAAAATTATTTTTTTATTTATATTTGTCTTATTTAATTTATAAATTCAAATTGAAATTACTATATAATATATGATATATTCTTATTTGTTAGAAAACCTTGTTTTGTGACAAATTTTGGAAAATATTTTCTTTTAAAATAAAGTAATTATATATTATTAAAATAATTTTAAACTTTGGAAACTAAAAACTATAGTATAGCAACACAAAAATAGATTTTTAGAACAACAACCACCAAAACCAAACAATAAACATTTTAGCAAAAATTAAAATAAAATAATAATAAAACATTAGAAGATTGGTAAAAAAAACTGGACTGTTTAAATTTTATGATAAATTTTAAAGTTTTTGAAATATTTATAAAGAAGAAACTTTTTTAAATATATGTTGCGAAAAAATTTCGATTTTAATTAAAAACTAAATGGAGTTAAAGATTATAATAAAATAATATTATTAAATGTTATTAAATGCTACAAAACTATTTAATATATATATATAATATATACATATATATAAAAATTATTATTATATATTGTTATTCCAACATGAGACACACTAAAAAACAAAATTGAAATGAAGACAAATTTTGATGAGAAAAAAATTTGTAAAAATTTATATGACAATATACGAAAACAACAACAATTATAAAAATTTATTATAAATTTATATTTAAAAAAATTATAATTATATATATATAAATATTATACATAGTTATAAAATTATTATTATGATTATTATTAATATTACTAATATATTAAAATTATTATAACTACAAACTTAACTAACAGTTCTTGAAATATTATTAGCTCCATTCATTTATTGTTTTAAATATGCAATTTATAGAAAAATTATAAAAAATAAAATCTTAAATAGTAAAATATAATTAAAAAGTTAATGCAAGCAATGTTACGTTAAGTTTAAATAAATAAAAATTTTGAGTAAGTTTTTAAAAACAATTAAAAAACGTTAATGTATGTTTGAGAAGTTATGGAAATTGCAATATCGGCAACAACGAACTCAAACAGATATTGGTTTTTCACTCATTTCGCTATGGAAATCATATAATTTATTGTTAAATTACTCAATAATATAGATATAAATGTAACAATTTGCTTAAAATACAAATAAAAGAAAGGAAATTGAATGCATAAAAAAAATAGTATTATTTAAATTTATGTTCGAAAGGAGCTGTTAAGATATTAAGAAACGCACATGTCTAACGAGATAATTGCTCCTTATAGATAATTATACATAACAATATACAATATATACAAAAATGTTATATCATTTTTATTCCATGTTTTTAAATAAAATAAAATAAAATAAATTAATATATTTTAATTTTGAAAATTAGTACAATTTTTAAAAATTAATCTAAGTAAAATAGTCAAATTTTTAAATATATAAAATAATAGTTTTTCTTCTTCATTAGTAAATTTTGGTTGTGCATAAGCATATTTCAATTAGCTATGAACATACAAACTTAATTACTTATATTAAAAAGTCGTTATATGCAATTATTACAAATAATATGAAAGTAAATAACATATATAAAAAAAAATAAAATTCTTTATTTAAACTATTAAATTGATTATTAATTGTTGTGAGATTTTGGCTAATGTTATTTAAAATTAAAAATACAAAATTATATATAAAAATGGAAAATTGGAAACTAATTTTAATCTCAAGTAGATAAACGTATACTAAATAATGCACTTATACAAATAATAAAAATAAAATATGCTAATAATAAACAAGGAAAACAAACCCAACAAAACAAATAAATAATTATCAAATTGTAACAAAAACATATAATTCATTTACCTTAATTATAATTAATGCAATACAGTTCTATTTAAATGATTAATTTTTAAGTAAGAGTTACAAAAATATAGCAAAATTATATATATAACATAGCATTAAATAAATATCATCAGTGTAAACACGCCCACAAATTATAGCATATTGAAATTACATATATCATAAATTTTATGTTAAATTAACACAAGTAATATAACTGTTAAAATCTTATTTATATATACATATATAAATTTGCATATATCACTAATATAAATCACTCACTAATTCACTCAATCACATATTAAGGCAATTAATACTCATTTTAAACACTCGTAAATGAGTAGCACTCGTAAATGAGTGATACATCAATAAAATGCTGAACAAAATATACAAAATTATTATAAAAATTCATACTAAAATTCATTTTTAACAATAAAGTGTGAGTAAAATTATTAAAAGTAAATATTTATCTATTGTATTGTATTATGTATGTGTTGTATGTAATTAAGCGTATATAATATACGCACATTTATACATATTTATGAATATGAGTATAATTATTAAAGGATACAATAATGAGTTGATGAAAAACAAAATAAAATTATAAAAATATTACATTTTTAAAATGGATGCAAATATATGTCTTTCATTTAATATTTAAATAATTAATCAGATTTTAATTAATTAATACATTTATTAATTTAATTGCTTTATAAATTAAACAAAATATAAAGCACATTAAAAGAGTTAAGTTGAAAAAAAATATCGTTTGTTAAATGGAAAACTCCTACATTATTCCATTTATTCTTTTTAAATCGATATTAAATATTCTTAAAATATTCCTAAAATATTTAGTTATGTATTCTTTAAAGAAAAACTCTTTCATCTGTTAACAGTATTGTACAAAATTATCTTATTATCTACTTACCGTCTGAGTGACGTCATTCAGTTTATGCGCCACTATAGACTTTGATCACTCCGACACATCAAGAACCATAGACTGTTCAATACAAATCTCAAAAACATCATATTTGAGAACTTGAGAGTAGTGGTGTCATATATATACGAGTATGACCGTCATAGTCTTATTGTTGTCATGCAATTTAAAGTGTGACGATTACTTGACTTATATGACAAGTTTTTAATAGTCATATATAATTCAGTTGTGCATTCTATGAATTTTTTGGCATTATTTTTGAATAGTGGTATATATTTTATTTGCATATATCTATTTGTTAGTGATGTATGTAAAAATGGTCGTTCACAATTTTGACTAATATTTATATGTATGACGACATTTATATGTTGTGACAATGTGTTGTCCGATTCTGTGTGATTAATAGAATTAAAAAATATTATATTATTGAACACACCAAATTCCGTTTTTATTTTAATTATTTTAATTAAGACGTCATGAATGTGACGATGTTCAGCTAAAAATTTTAGAGAGTAATAAAACTTATAAAACATAATACAGGTAATAAGTTTTTAAACATTTTCAAAAAAGCCTGTTTTTTCAAACTTTTCTTAATAATATATTATATATATTATATAGTTACATAAAACTACAATGGAAACACAAATTTCGAATATTAATACAAGTATCAACTTATATTAACGATCCAATCAGAGACAAATATTACTTATATTAATGGTCTTAAGTTTGAGGAGGTGCGAAACTACTCGGTATTTCTACGATAACTCTTTGTGGTATGCTTGTTAAACTATTTGGTCCTTCAGATCAAGTTAGGCTTGTAAAGAAATAATTTATTAGACAATGAAGTTGCTTTGTCCGTAGTTCTAAATAGAGATATGGGAAGTGATTGATGAACTCCACTTATTCCTATTCTTAGCAACTCCTGCACAGTCAGTTTATTGGAATAAGGTTGAAGCAGGCTTGTAAGGAACCAATCTACCAAACAATAAGGTCGCGTTGTCTGTAGTTCTCAACAGAGACATAGATCGTAATTGATGGTCACTTACTTTTCAACTTGTCGATATACCATTGAAACATCTGCTCAAAAATATAGGAGTCTGTTAGCACTTTCAGTAGAAACCGAACTACAAGTTTTTAATCTTTTGTTATACAATCTAGGCAAAACTCCATAATCTAATCCATAAACAATGAGAACAACACAAAATATATAAAGAGTATAATTAAGAAAATATAGTGAGACTCCTAAAATAACTTTTTGGGTGTTTAATGAGATGATTTGTGCTTTAATATATAATCATACATTGTGACCGAAAAGTTTCCGGTCATAAATAAATAAAACGCAAAATTCTTAATCTTCATCAATATT
>NC_051847.1:185229504-185240576 GCF_002237135.1 Teleopsis dalmanni | reverse complement strand
AAGGAAATAGACAGAAATACACATATTTCACAGCAATTACAGAAGATACAAAATCCAGAAGATACAAATTAATATCAGGCACAAATAAATTCGCAGAGTGAAAACATAATAAATTTGTTCGAAGCGATGAAAAATAAAAATAAAATTATATAGGAAAAAACATAAGGAAAAATAAATTTTGACACAAAAAATAAAAATAATAATAAAATCAAATACAAAACAAAAATACAAACTAATAAAGTAGCAAAACACAAATTTTCTGTTTACAAATTGACAACACTAAAAAGTTTAAGCAAAAATAATAAAATAACACGAATAAAATTAAAAGTCTGAGAAGAAAATTTAAGATAAAAATATTTAAAAATAAAAATCTTAACTGTGTCGTTTCGAGTATTCTACTAGCCAACAATTTATAAAAAAAAAACAATAATACTTTCAATTGTAAGAACAACACTTGCATTTTCATGAGAATGTCACAGAAAATGCATTTCAAATATTAAAAATATTTAGTCGATTACTAATAATTTTGTTCATTAAGCTTATGTCTGAGATATATGCATTTTTATTATGATTTTTTATGTGACCCAAACATAAATACTTTCTTTAATACCTAATGGTGAACGTTTGCTGAAGTAAATTTATTTTATTGCCAACATAAACTCACCGAAATATTAAAAATATTTATATTTTTCTCAGCCAAAAATAAATGCAAAGGTGACACGTTCAGTGAAGTTAACAAATGTTTTTAAAAGTAAAAAGTAAAAAGTATTTTATTAGAATAAAATACGCATTCTAACACACTTGTTGAATAAGTTTGATATTTGTTATTTTATATATTAATAAAAACTTTCAGATACTTCTTTGCCACTTTCTTTAATTTAACTGTTCTGCACAATTTTTGAATTTAAAATATTTTCATTTTTACTTTAGAAATATTTTTAATAATTCAACGCACGTTTTTTTTGCTTTTTGTTTTTTTAATAAAAAGATCGCACACTTTAATCTGTCAATTTTTCGATTGCATACACTAAATTCGAAAAAAATATTCAATTAAAATTTCTTATTTATGAAACGCTGCCCCTATACGTTTTGCAAGTGACTAACGACTGATTTACAAAATGAACCGTTTCGCCTTTTTAAAAATTTTTTACTAAAATCAAAAGTTACAACCGAAATGAGTGTATGGCTCTCCGCCGAAAAAATCGTATCGATAGTTGAGTAGAAAATTTTCTTAAGCACTTGAGCTGATCGTCACAACACAAGTATCTTGAGTAGCAAATTTATTCGCCGACACACAGAATAAAACTCAAATGTTCGCACTGACCAAAGCGCCAAAATTAAATGCTACTATAGAGTGTTTCATTCATTAAATATTGTTTGGCATATTGTTTGGAATGAGTATCGGTGTATTTGCTTAGGGAGATCTCTCCAATTCGCTTAAAGTAAAATCAACTCATGAAGTGTTCAAATGTTTTGAGAATTTTAAGCATTTTTTAGAATATTTTTCACCCGCATAAGATACGAGCATTTTAATTTACAGTTGACGTTGTGCTCAGTAATGCCTGACTTGCTTGCTCACTTCAGATGAATAATAGAAATACACTCGATGATGAGAAGAAAAATGTGGCACACGTCTGCGGCTGTTCAATTAACCTGATCCCAATTCACAACTGCATCATTTGCAGTGTATAAGTATCTATGAGTTGCTCCGCATTAAAGCGTAGCTACATCAAACTATAAGATTGTTATCGCTATGGCGCTAGACGTTTTTCCTCTGAAATAAGCCGAACGCATTGCTTTCATATTACATTTATTGTTTATCAAGCACAAACTCGAGTAAAATGTTTTAAATAATAGAAAATTTATATTCTTGCAATACACTAAGTAATTATTTTGTATTATTTGACAAGTTCAAAATTAACGTTATTTATTAAATTTTAATTTAATTTATTTAATCTGAATATGAATTTGTTTCTCGTACTGGTTTTTTAATAATGATTTTTTATATATTTTAAATCCAGCTACAGGTCACCTTTTTGTTGAAAATTAAACTTTTACTTAATATTTTTTAATATATTTTATATTTCGACTCACCTTAAAAACTAACGTCAGAATCAGAATCTAAGATTAATAAATATTAATTAATATTAATGAAATCTATATCCTTACGTCATGTTTTAAGTTTCGTTGTCCATATTGCATAATTAATTATTTAATTAAATTTTTATTTATTTTATTTTACCACATTTTGTTGCACTTCATTTTATTTCAATTAATTTTATTTCATTGTATTTTATGTTATTTTATTGCATTGCGTTGCATTTTATTTTATCATATTATATTTCATTTTATTTTATTTTTATTTTTTTTTATTACATTGCATATTATTGTTTTATATTATTTCATTTTATTTTAGTCTATTCTATTTTATTATACATATTTTATTTTATTGTTTTTCTTTTTACAAATTTTATTTCATATTATTTAATTAAATTAAATTTTATTTCAATTATATTTTATATAATTTTTTTTATATTATATTATTTTATACTATAATAAAATTTAATTAATAATATTTAATTAATAATATATAATAATATCATGCAAAACAGTTGTTAAGTCCCTATAGCTTTGATCAGCCTTTCCACTTTAGTAAAATAGAACTAAAAACCTTGACAGGTTATCTGACGGAGCTACATGGTCCGTTTTGCTATCTTAACGATATAGGTTTATCTGCCGATACAGAAGGTCGGATTTGTTCTGAGACAAATGAGACTTCCAGTTATATCCTTCTTTGTGCCTATCTGACTTGCATCTGGGCAAGGAAAATAATTGGGATAAACTGGAAGCTTCTATCGTCATCTAGGGGGATTTTTTTCTTCCCCAAAATATTTTACTATCAATATTTTTTACTATCAATTAAATGATTTCAAATCAATACACTTGGGATCAAAGGACCATAATAAACCATTCATTAAAATTTATCAGTTCTCATCTATGCTAATATCATCATTTAATAAATATTTTGCTGACTTGAGAAGTACAAATAAAATTAAACGAAGAATTTTTATTACATGTAAAATGTAATTATTTAGGAGCTTAAATATCCAGCTAAAAAAATCTATACGATAACGAAAATACATACATTAACAATATTTTCCTTCAAAAATATGAAATAAAACCTATTAAGTACAAATTCCAAAATCGGGTATGTAGATAAAGCATGCTATTAAAACCTTCAATTTTTAAAATAACCCGCAATCATTTTTATTTCAAGTACTTGAGAATTGTAAGTCAAATTGAATGTAAAACTTTTATTGTATCTCAAATATGTCTAAACTGTTATCATTTAAAAGCGTAAATATCCAACTAAAAAATCTATACGATGCCGGAAGCAATGTCTTAAACCAGAACACAGATGATAAAAGCGTATTAAAGTGAAGTACCAATTAATATATACATTAAAGTTTTCAAAATTGAATGTCTTACACATAAGAATTTTATTAAAAATTTTTTTTAAGTATATGAGAATTATAAGTAAAATTTTGTTATGCAAAATAATAATTGAAAATTAATTATTTATGGGACTTAAATAACTAGCTATGATGAAACAAAATATACCTATTTGAAACAGTTTTATTCATGAATAAAAAAAATTGATTTCAAATCAAGAAAATGCGGATGAAAATGACTTAAAGACCTGTAACAATCAAAGCATATATTAAAATATTCAAATTTCAAAACTAATTATTCTTATTTACTAGTATCTTTATTTCAAGTACATGGGAATTGTAAATCAAATTGATAGTAGCATGTAATAAAACATCGATTCCAATTCCAATTGTATTGTTTCAACCACGGTTGCCACTTATAATACTTTAGTACCAAAATTGGTACTTTTTTTTTCGTTTGGTACTCATGTTCAAAAAATGGTACATTTTTAACGACCCAACTTTATTGTGGATATTTCCAATTAATTTTTTTTTAAATGCAACTTTGCACTATTTTATATTTTGTTCATTTATAACACTATGAAAAACACAGAACGAAAAAACAAATAGGTCCAAAAAAATTGTGGACCTTTTTTTACAGAAATGGTACCTTTTTAAACCAATTTTGGTACAGATTTTCAAGTGGCAACCTTGGTTTCAACCTCAAGATTGCATCTGATATTAGGAAATTACCAATGGGATATATTTTCATTTTCATTCCGAGAGACATTCGTTTTCTCAATTGACATAGATTTAAGCATAAAATAATTTGGATGACATCAGGTCAGTTGAAAGTATCCTATCAGTTTCTATTGTAGCAAATCTCCAATTGTGTTTATGTCTCTGACAATGCATAATTTTTTTTCTATTTTCAATAAACCCATGCTTTATATTTTTTTCATTACATTATGTCCATCAATTTTAATTATTATATGCTACTGCTACAAAACCCAAAAAAATATATTTTTTGTATTCTGTAGTTGGTGATACAGATAATAATAATTTTTAACCATATTAATGTATCAACATAGGCAAGTGCTCGCACGTGTATTTACCAAAGGCACCGCAAATGCAAATAAAGCCACCAGCCCCACACGTTATAAATATTTACCAAACAAAAGAAGAATAAAATGAATCGTTACACTTCCGAACCATAGTAAGTATCTATAGACTATAGTTCACTATATGCGCGGCTGTGAGTATGACAATGCGTCATGTTGAGTATTTTAGGCCCGCTGATTTAATTCTCATATCAACAAATTAAAGCAGCAAAAAGCAACAAAAAGGAAAACTGAATGAAAACAATTCAGCGGAATTCAATGAATGCGTTCATCTTCAATAAATGCGGTAACATTTATTTACATAAACTGATTATTGAAAGTATGTGAAAAAGAAAATTAAAAATTAAAAACTATAAAAATAATATATTAAAATAATATTAAATAATATATTAAAAGAAAATAATTACTAGTTTATGGGTATTTAAACTATACGTCTTACATGTTCTAAACGCTAACGGTTATGACCGCATAAAATCAAAGCTAAAAGATTAAATCTGTATGAGTAGTCAATCTGTAGAACTTTATTGCCTCTTCGACTTAATTATTTCGCCCGTCATTTGTTGCTCATTGTTGCAGTTGCTCAATACGGAATAAGTATACTACTTAAGGAGATTGTATGCAAGGGTAGGCGGCTTCAACATTAAGTAAACTAACTGAAAATAGCACAATCGTATATGGAACAATTCCTTTTATTGTCGTCATCATTTTAATCATTTGCTACAATTTCCACTGCAATAGTTATGACATCATTTCTTTATTACAATTTCCTATTTTGTGTAAAATTATAAGAATAAAATATTTGTAATTACTTCAATATGTCTGTAGTTGAGCGTTTAATTTGCATCTGTACAAGTATTAATTATGCGATTAATGTCGATAAATATAAGTAGACATAATTATATTTGTAATTAAGTGGATTGCTGACGCATTTGCACTTAGATTTAATACAAAAGACCTAATAAGTGTAAAAAAAACTAGAATTTTTTTTACAATGTGCGATTAAGAATATTATATCAATAATATTTATACTTCATTATAAATTTTAATATTCATTTGTTATACATTAAATGCAATAATCATTAAAGAGTTCTTTAAAATTTTACATTATTGCAATAAAATTATTATTGATAACATAAATTTTATAGAAAATTCTCAACGAATTTTTGAAATGTATATTTTATGTTATAATTTCTATACAAAAATCAAGAATACATCTCATTGTTTACTAACTTAATTAATTAAGTCTAATTAAAATTATGCGTTGCAACACGCATGAAAAAGGTGCAAGCAGTGTACCTTGGATATTGCGGCAACTTAACAGTAGAACAAAAATGCGTTATTTCATGGAAGTATTCTGCGGAACATGGAGATATTCAAAACAGATAGAAAGGAAGATCCTAGAAATATGGTGGCCTAACTACATATCAAATGCAGAACTTTTGCTCCAAACAAGTCAGAAAGCTGCTGTAACTGAAATAATGCGAAATGCGAAAATGGAATTGGATAGGGTATACTATCCGACGACCAAATAAATACATTTCACGACAAGCTTTGACATGGAAACCACAAGGCAGTAGATGCCCTGGTACACTGGCTTTAACTTAGAGAAGGACAATTGATAGAGAAATGACGGAAGCGCACTATACATGGAATGATATATGCAGAGAAGCACCTAACAGAGTGTGGTTTAAGAGAATCATTACGGATACTAAGAAGAAAAATAATTAATTAACATTCTTAATTGTGTACCTTAAATTCGCAATGAGTTTTTGAAAGAAATATAATGTACCATGAATATTGTACAAAATTCAAGAACATTTCTCAATTTTTATTACCTTTTGAGTTTCTTAATTGTGTAATTTATAAATATTCTAACAAAAATATTCATTGGATTGAATATTTTTGAATATTTACATATTAACTCAAAGTTAAGTGATAATTGAGATATTGGATATATGTAGTTATGTATAAATATGAACTTATAGCAGACATAGAGTTTCTTGAATAAAATAGATATAATAGTATTTTAAATAATGATATAGTAAACACTGTACTTTACAACATTGAACTGATATATGAATGGTTTGAAAACTAGCCACAAATATAATACACTATTAGCTTCATATCTTTATGCGGGATATGTGCTCGTACATATTTTATAACTAGTCACTTAACAAATAAATAAACCACCTTCAGATCTGAAACAATAAGCAAAAATGTTTAGAGGTATATTCAAAATCATTTTCTAAGATTTATAAAACATAAATGGAAAACCATTCTTGGCTGCAAATAATACCAGCTAATATGTTCAAGCTAACATTTATCGAGAGCAGTACTAAAATCGAAATATCCGCTTTGACATACCACAGCCCAGTAGGCACTCCTAACAGTTGCAAGGAATATTTGTTAACACGGTCATGTTACTATGTGTCGAATACTGAAAACTAAGTAAACTAAGAATAGGCACCCATATCGAAAAAAAAGATATTGCCTTTGACCAGAAATGCAGAAGCTACCAGTTAACAATTCTTATATAAATACCCTCAAACGAGATTAACACACTTCCTCATATTTAAATATTTTATGAACAAAATTATTATTATTGTGTTATATTAATTAATTATTAGATTAATATAATCTATATTATATTTCTTATAATTAATTTTTATATTAATTAGTCAAATACGCAAAAGTTTCTTAAAAATAAAATTTAAACAAAAACAACTTGTCTTATTTAACATTGAATTTAATTCAGTTCAATATTTTGACCAGCATAAAAGTAATAAATTAATATATCTGATGGACATATCAAATAAATCGTTTACAAAATCAGTATCTAACATCAATTGCGCTAAATCTGAGAATCTCACCTTCAATATGTGGTAACAAGACAGCTCGGTTTCGCTACATGGATTGAAAAATACGTTTTATGCAGTTTATTATGATCTTAATCATATATACATTACTAATACGTTTAGACCATTTTGATTCCGCTGATACTAGTTTAAATATGCCGATGGACCTGTTTATCCTCTTGGAAATATTTTCTTTAAAAACACAAAAGAAAACAAGATGATTTCTACTCAATCAACTTGTTAAGAAAATAATTTATAGAATATTAAAATAAATAATTTGTTTGCCAAGTGTTTAAAGACTTTTTGTTTAAAATCTTGATTCACAAAAATAAAAATAATCTGGTGAATAGATGTATTTTTAGTGGCGCTTAAGCAAATATCTTAAAATATACCATCCAATTAATATTATTTTCTAAGAATTTCAATGTCAAGGTTGACTATTTATTTACAAAAAAACAAAAGAAAATTGGTTAAAGCTGATTTAATAAATTGGTACTTTCATCATAATGTTCTTTTGCAAATTGATTCAATTAAAAAAACAATATGTGCATTTTTACTGTTCAGTACGTCGGAAAATGAATAAAATTTCGTGGAAATAATCAAAAATTTCAACTACTCTTTTATCTCTTAACAACGTAAGAAGAAAAAAAATAATCAAAAAAAAAAATATATATTAAAGCTTACGAAAACATTCATAGGAAAAATATATAAAAATCTTCTTATTACCAAAAAGCGCATCACATTTTGGCCAAAAGCCAAATTCGTATTTTTTTTTTCGTTTTATTCTCGAGCGTTTTCATTAAGTGCCCATACTTTTCCCACTTAAAAATTAACAATAATGCAAGCAGTAAATAAATAACAAACATACAAAAACCTAATTAACTTTTGTGTATTTCCTGTCTTTTATTGCAGTTCAGCTGGTCGAAATTTCCGTGCGTCTTGAAAGCTGGCCACTGCCATGGCGGTGTGGCCACAGCACGCTTGGAAAATCAAAGCGCACTGCAAGATGCCGCAGGTCTCGTTACCGGTTCGGGCAACGATAGTCACTGTTACTGCACACTTGAACCTTATATCGATGCTAAGTTCGATGTGCACATACAAAAGATTGGCAACAATTACAAGGCATTCATGTAAGTACGGCTGAGGTGTGACGACTCTGTACGTTGCATGTCTTAGTCCAACTTGAGTAATTTTGTTGTGGTTTTGTGTGCATTAAGCACACTTAATCGAACATTGTTTTATTTTTTTTATTAATTTTTTTTTAATTTTTTTATAATTTTTTTTATTGTTTGTTGAACACGATACCAAGCTACACGTCATCGAAACAATCAATAACAAGATCGAAATCGAAATCGTGAGTTGAAGATGCGATTTATGCGTTTGAGCCAGACGACCTTGGTGTTGCATTTAATATATCTGCCACATGTGTAACAACTATAAACGGAAGACTACAAAAGCGCCTACTTTAATTGCAGTTTTCAATTAAATTCTTTCTTGTCCATAAGTGTGGAATAATAATAATAAGTATTTCAGCAAGTTAAAATGTAATCAGAAAATTGTCTCAGGAGAAACATCTACCATACGCTAAATGCGTTAAACTGAACTTATTCAATCAAAAGATAATTACTTCACTCGTTAACACTATCACTCAGTTATAAATATAAAAATACCTCGTATATAGAAGCTTCTGTTAACTGCTTCATATTCTCAAAATTAGAATAGATATGTCGCTATATACTTAATGTGATACGTGTTAAACCTATATAATGAATTCCAAAAGATTCGTAAAATATCGTGATAAGTTGTTTATGATTGCAGGTCAGCAAGTATCTCTTCGCTTACCTCAATGAGCGATTTTTCACCATTTTACAAAAACTAAATCCATCCATCTCATTAAATTTACATAATTTAAAAGATCTTTCGTCCTTACTGATACACAGTCTGACAAATTATCAAGAAAATACTTCTATAAGAAACTATTTCTTCAGAAGGTTAGAGCTGCGCATTCATAAATAAAATCTTTAATTGTTTCTTTTTCCCCTAAGTTTCCACAACTTCACTAATGAGTATTGAAAGTGCAATACCACATTTCTCGCAATACATCTTAAAATATAAAAACACAAAAAACTAAATCCATCCATCTCAAATTTAGATAATTTTATAGATCTTTCATCCTTACTGATACACAGTCTGACAAATAATCAAGAAAATACTTCTATAACAGCCTATTTCTTCTGAAGGTTAGAGCTGGACATTCATAAAGAAAATCTTTATTTCTTTTTCCCCTAAGTTTTCACAACTTCACTAATAAGTATGGAATTCACAATATCAAATTTCTCGCAATACATCTTAAAATATAAAAAGACAAAAACTAAATCCATCCATCTTTCATCCTTACTGATACACAGTCTGACAAATTATTAAGAAAATACTTCTATAAGAGCCTATTTCGTCTTAAGATTAGAGCTGAACCTTCATAGAGAAAATCTTTAATTGTTTCTTTTTCCCCTAAGTTTCCACAATTTCACTAATGAGTATGGAATGCACAATTGTTCTTTGTGGGTTGCTAAACACCAATGATCAGAAAGAACTACAGTAATCCTTGCAGTATTTAATAACTGTTTAGTTTTTTGCGTTTTATAATGATTTCTTACTATATAATAAAATTATTTACAGTGTTATTTTTTTATGCATTCTTACTCTTAAACTTTACCATAAATAATGTGGTTTTAAGAAAATCAATCAATGGATGGATCGGGGAACAGATTGTTTGCATATCCTATTAAGCTGATGAATACTATCAGAAGTCATTTACATTGTCTAATATATCTTAAATTCTCAACAGAATTCATTTTTATTGACTCATAGTTTGATGAAATTTCAAAATGGATGTTATAACTATTAAAATTTAATAAAAGGCATAGACGTTTATCTTCAAGAAGAAAATAAATATCAATACTAACAGAAAACATTTATTTTGTCTGCAAAAGTATTCGCTTCTTCAAAGATCTCTAGGGTTTTTATGAACAATATGGTATTAAGAAAATCAATTAATAGTTTAATCTTAAAACAAATGTTTGAATATGACGTTTAACTGTTCAAACCTCAACACTATCAAAACTTATTTGCATAGTCTTATAGGCTAATATACCTTTAAATTCTAACAAAAGTCATTCCCATTATTTCATCAGTTGCAACCTCAGAATAGACTATTAATTGCGAAATTTGGTTGGAAGAAGAAACGATCAAACACTTTTTTCACATTTTTTGTAGTCGTATGCATAGTAATAGATCTATGATTATATTTGGCTCCTATTAGATGGAAAATTTCGTAAATATTTTGCCAATTAAGCTCCACTTGAAAGAAATAAAAAAGACTCCACTTTTTTCACATTTTTTGTAGTCCTCTGGATCTATGGTTATATTAGGCTCTTATTAGATGGAAAATTTCCTAAATATTTTGCCAATTTAGCTATAAATAAATTGACTTCACTTGTGTCATTAACGTCTGCTAAGTAATTTGGAATATCATTGGGATTATGTGATGTTACAGCCATGTTTTAATGTAATATAGTTAAACGATGATCAGTAAACCAAACTACCCTTATCTTATCAAAGTATTTGTTAATTTATTTTTTATTTTTAGCACCAGTACTTAAAGTTAT
>NC_051847.1:185211007-185229404 GCF_002237135.1 Teleopsis dalmanni | reverse complement strand
TTTTTCTGTGAGAATTTATTTTAAATTAATATTAATAATAAAGTGCAGCTAATGAGATATGTGCATTTATATAAATAAGTAAAAAATTTTCAAAAATTGTATAATAAATAAATAAATTGTAAAAAGTACAGAAAACTGCAAAAAAAAAAAATTATTTATTAAAAATTCAATGCGAGAGTTTACCATAATAAGTCATTAAAAAGTATCTGTCTGGCTTGTTGATTTAAGGCAAAAAAAAAAAATAATAAAAACGCAGAATCTTAAGTATTGCTAAACTACTCTTTAGACTCCAACACAAAAAAAAAACAGTGTCTCTCTTACATTTTTGCCTCTTAACTTGGCTTTTAAAAATAGTCTGAAGTAAAGATACAATGACAGAAGCATTTAACTTTTCTGCTTTGTTAACGAATTTCGTTTATTTTTAACTCAAATTTTTAACGCCTTTTGCATATTTACAAATATAGTTTGTTTTTTATATTACAAAATTTTTTATATTTTTGATTGTATCTAATGTGGCTACTATAGTACTTTTTAGACGCATAACATTTTGTATAATCATGCATAAATTATATTGGCATTACCGCATCGTTTTAGTGTCATGTGCGAACACACACACACAAGTCATACTTAAATGATTTTATAAACAAAAATATATTTGAAATAATATTAGTTAATATTTTTTTTATTTTTAAATTCCATTAAAATATTATTGCTATTCTGTCAGTTAAAAATTGTATCTTTAGCATTTATTCGCATGCGTCAGTCACATTGAGATGAATGTGGTCAGCACTTGTTTTTGTTTTTAACCTTTATAATTTATTTATTTTTATTAATATTTTTTGGTTGCGCATTATGATTTTTGTCAAAACAACCTATTGACAAATTGTAAAATAATTTAAATATATACATATATTTATAAATATGTATACATATTTTTTTTTTTTTTTTTTTTTTGGTGAGGAGGTGCATAAAGCATTCTTTATGCACCGTCAAACCGACTGTCGTCAGAATTGTGTGTCCGACTCCCTAATATTAATATGTAATATATGAACTAAAACATCACCTCTTCGGCGAGACTTATTCCCCCTCGGAACAGCTTTCACATTACTTCGAGAAGGGTCTCTTTTATGTTGGCATTTCAAGCCACGTTTTTGTAATTTTCGATCTGCGTCCAGACTTCCAATTTTTCACCAAATATTCTTGATGTCTGCACTATTTATTATTTCAGTTTCTGATTCTCCTTTTTAGGTCTAATTTCTTCATTTTGAGGACTTGAATCACATATGACTCTATCGTTTGCCAACTCTCTGGGTTCGCTCTCATCTTTCCCACTATTTTTTCGGGACTTATTGGTCCAAGCTGTGCTATTATCTCTTCTCTATTAGTGAGCCACTTATTACACTAAAAGAAGGAGTGCTCTACGTCGTCATAGTCTCCATCACCATAAATGCAATCGGGTAAATTCATCTTCCCAATGCGGTACAGGTACTTACAAAAGTATCCATGTCCGGTCAGCATCTGAGTGAGATAGTAATTTGTATCTTTCGATTTCCTTTTGAGGCAAAGGATTATATTTGGTATCAGTTTAGCTGTCCATCTTCCTTGAGTGCTATTGTTTCATCTTTGTTGCCACATTTCGAATGATTTACTTCTGATCTTCTCTTGCCATTTGTTGAGTATAGTAACCGATAATATACATATAAAGTATATTAATTTACCATAGTAAACAAAAATAAAATTACTTTTTTAAAGTTAACATTTACAATAACCATAAAATAATACGAAAAATGTATTAAAGTAGCTTGAAACCATATCCTTATCTTTACTCTCTACAATACTTTTTTAATCAAAATATTATATTATAAATTAAAAAAAATTGCTCTTATACCTATAATATACATAAGAAGAAATAATTAAAACAAGTAGATATCTTAAAATGCAAAAGTTTTGAACTTAGCTCCTTGGTACGTAACCAGTGAGGGAGCTTGAGTGCCTAGGAACCACTTCCCTTAAAATGAATCGAAAGTTTAAATGTATATAAAAATGATAATATTATTAAAAGGCAAATTTTCAGCACATGGAGAAGTCGAAAACAGATTTCTGCACATCTTTTCTGTACATCTAGAACATAAATAGGAAACCATACATGCTGAATCTCAATGCTGTAATATTTTGCGGGCAAAAAAAAATATTCTTCTCATAATCAAAAATAGCCTAAGATAAGTCCTTATGCAAAATTAAATCAAATTATAAGTTCAATCAAGCTTAAAAGTTTGTCACTCTAATCTATTTCGCCAAAGAAACAGGCTCAGCTTCAATTTGAAACATCCTATTTGCATGTTACATACTCTATAGTCATAGTAATAGTCGTGGGCTGGAAAATCAAGAGACGATTTCATAACCGCTACTTAAGTCACAATACTGACTTAAGTCATACAACATCATCCATTATGCTGACAATTCATACTTAACCCAATTTTA
Source organism: Teleopsis dalmanni (assembly GCF_002237135.1). NCBI lineage: Eukaryota > Metazoa > Arthropoda > Insecta > Diptera > Diopsidae > Teleopsis > Teleopsis dalmanni. The sequence goes on along the minus strand of NC_051847.1, from coordinate 185,226,923 downwards.
AGATTTCCGTTACGTCTATAATACCGGGTATAACTGTCCATAATACTGCGTCCATTGTTAGACTATTGCATCTTGCACTTTCTAAAGTTAGTGAAAGATTTCTTTTACTTCAACTATAACACAAAAAGTCATAAGATTATCTTGATTAATTCGAATTTGTGAAACAATTTTTTGTGGAATCTTCTTTGGACATTCGTTGAAGGATATATAAAAATGTTTCTGTATCTTCCATATATTATCTGCATTTATCGGTTTATGCTTGTTCAAAATGCAGTTACTAATTATCACTTCAATCACTGTTTTTAAATCTAAACTGTTTAGATTTAGTAAGTATTTGCTTTTCTTATCAGAATATTTCGAAATGAAAAGCTTGTTGTAGTAGGATCCTCCCTGGATAAACCATTTCCGTTAGACTTCACTGATATTGTCTAGTTTAGGCATGTTTTCGAAATGATTTCTGCTGACATCCAGCAAACATGGGCACCGGCTCATACTCTTCAAAAGCACTTAATACTTTTCAGTAATTTGCTGAATGATAAACAGAAGTATAGTCGATACAGCATTTTTTCTAAAAGCCGAAAGCAGCATTTTATCACAAAAACCACAGACCCTCTACTTTTCTCCCTAGATACAATTTCTAATTACGAGCTTGTATCTTTAACTAAAATTATTAAAAAACTGTAGGTAAAAAGTATGTTCAATTGCACACTTCCATGAATAATTCGAATTAAAAATTATTTATTGAATTTATTTTCATTAACACAATGTAACCAAAGATCTATAATATCTCTTTTCATACACTTAGTATACTAATCACTATTTTATTATCTTGTAGTACAACATTGTACTCGTAGTTCAATATTGTTATTCATTTCTTTCAATTTGACTGCAAACACTAAAAATTTAAACTAAAAATTTTTAATAGTGCTTTCATTTGTCATTAAAAAGATAATAAATAGCACTTTTTTAGTACTATGAGAATCACAATAGTATATATAAATCACTATTTCTATTATAAATTGTGTTTATAAATAGTTTAATATAATTTACGTGTATATGCCAAATGTATTTGGTAGTGAGTTCTTCGAACATCGAGCCTAAAATGTTTGAGAAATGTATATGCTAATGATAAGTATCTATCAACAAATTATATTATATAAATATTTGTACTTATTTTTGATATGCAAAAATATATGTACTGTTTTTATTGTTTAAACATTGGATAAGTTTTAGATGTATGGTGTATCTTATAGGCTTTTGCTACTAAATTGGCATTGACAGTTTTAATCACAAGTTCCAAATCACATTAACAAATTTTAAAAAAATATTGCTATTAAGAAAATATTATCAAATCATATTTCTCAATTACCACAAAGCGTTCTTAACAGCTTTATATCTAATATATCCTTAATCAGATGGCAACAAATATTGAATTGTTTTTCTTTTTTTGAATAAGTGATATATAGCCACAACCTTCACTTCTATCTCATGGTTATCAAAATGATGCCTCTCTATGGGAGTATCATTTATAGTCATATTTCAAAGAACTGAAGCTAAATGATATCTTTTGACCAGATACAGAATTGATCTATACAGCAAACTATAAGTTCTTTTTATAATAATCAGTTTTTATCAAGAAATGGGTGGGTATTTTTGTTCAATATTTTGCTTAAAAGAATTTATAGTTATTCACATTTAAAATCCAAAAGCGACATTTTGATAATCTAACATTTATACTCCATTAGTTATATCTTGTTTTTCTTATTTTATATGAGAAAAATCATGAAGTCAATATTTTTAACTTGAAGATAGATGAAGGCTTATAAAGACTGTTTATAATTTTTATGTAATTTAAAGTTAATGTATATAATATGAATATACTTTTTTGAAATATTTAAATTACAGATAATATAGTCCTCCGTCGTATATGAAAAATCCATTAAACAAAAAAATATTTTTCTTAAAAAATATTGACTTCATCAGAGAAAACTGTTTATATAGTCCAAAATAGAATAAAATGGCTTCTGAGATAGAATAAAAATTTATAACAAAAATCTTTTTAAAAAATGCTGTTCTCACCTAAACGAGAAATTAACATAATAAAGAATTTGAAATATTTGTATTTATAAAAATTTATAAACTTAAAATATTAAACAAAAATTTTTTTTTATAAATAAGAAAACTTACAAAACAAATATTATTTCATTATATTTAGAACATACAGGATATGCTCTTTCGACAGAGTTTTTTTTTTACAATACAATGTAATTTTACTTCATTAGTGCTAAGTCAAATAGGCATTAGTTTTCTGATACTTTTGAAGATGCCGCAAGAACAAACTTTGAATTTGTTTTATTGAATATATAAGTACTATAAAACATCAAGTTAACTGAATTCTCTATAAATTTATTTTACTGTTCTTTTAAAAGTTGTGTATAATATTACTTAACATTACTTTGCTTTCTTCCGACTTCTTGTGTACCAAAAGAATTATTTGTCATAAATAAAAACAATAGTAACTTTTTTTTTAATTCTTAACTAATTTGTCCAAAAAACAAAAACAAATAATATATATAGTTTATATAGTAAAGAAATGACTCAACAATTAAGAATGTTCGTCTAAAGTAAAAAACACAAATAAAAAACTAAATACGTGCCACAATTGTATCTGAGCGAGAATAAATGCCTTAGCCTTAGTATAGCGATACTTCACACTATATAGCGAAAAATAAATAATAAAATAAAAAAATGTCACAATGAGTAATAACAATAAATTCTAGGAAAAATATTCTGTTCGCAAATAAAATACAAAACAAATCTTAAACGGATGCAACAGATGCCTTAGAAGAGATAATTTATGCAAACCTTCATTGATATTTAAAATTTTTTATTGCAATATAAACAATAAAACATTGTTACCAAAAAAAAAACAAAAAAAAAAATAAATTAGTTTAAAAATTATTTTAAAAATTATTAAATGCACACATTTCAAGTTGACTAACTTAAAAATGCAAACGAAATTATTATTAAACAGGAATTTTTATTACGTGACGTGAATGGATTTGATTCAGAAATAAATAAAAATCGATATCAATAAAAAATTCAAAAATCAGTATCTTCAAGTCATAAAAATAAATAAAGATAAAATTTTATTTTATTTTTTTACTGAATTCAGAGTGCTAAGTGTGATTGTCAAAAGTACGACGCGTATTTGAACAAAGGACTTAAGCAACGAACGTCATGGCATTGCATTACAAAGGAACACATTTCGGAGCCGCAAAAGGCAATGACCACAGGACATTATCAATAGTGTTGCTATTATTTGCCATGCTGTGTATAAGCAAGGTAAGATCGAATATAAATATATTGTATATGTGTATTGTTATGTGTAAAATATGTTAATTTGATTTCATATACATTAAGTTTAGGATAAAAATTCTCAATTTATAAAAAGAACACAAATTTTAAATGCTTTGATGAATAAAATACATACTCTTATAATTCTGAAGCTTAATACTAAAAATAAAAATAATAATAATAATAAATTATTAAGCTAGAAGTATAACTATTTTTCAATATCAAAAAAAAACAAAATATTTTAATATGAGAGATGCTTATATTTGCTATCAAGTTATTCAACAAACCTGGTACCATATTTAATTACGCATATTAATATTATTTCGGTATATATATAAAATTATTATAAGTTAACTAAAAGTCTATAGACTTATTACGTTGGTTCATTTTCATTTCAATGGGGGGCTTCTAGAATTGTACGTAGGTATGTTAATCCCTGCGTCCTTTTGCGGATTCTACTGATCTGTTTTTAAACAACGCTAAACTGTCATTAGCATTTTAAACTTATTTATTTAAAGCTCAATTATTTCTATTATTTATTATTATTTTTTGAGTTCAATAATACCATTTTTGATCCATAGTTGGACTTTAGTACACAGGGGCACCACTCTAACCTAACCTAACCTACCCACTAAACTGACAGATTTTTATTGATGATTTTAAAAGTGTAGAAGTGTTGGATATAATTATCTTATTAAAGTTTAATTACAGTATAAGAGGCTATCCATTCCGTGTTCATGATATGACAGTTCAATTTTAGTGACATATGTCAAACAAAATTGCCAATAGATATATCTTATGCTCAGTTTAAGACTTTACATTGTATAATATGCCTCGTTTAACAACCAGTGAATGTGCTAAAATTGTGAAAAATTGCTATTAGATAGATTTTTTTCAGTAATAAGGATTATTTTTTGCTTGATGGATAAGTCAATAAGAATTGTCGCTTTCAGGACAGCAAAAATATAGTAGTAACTGTCAGAAGACCATTGGATCCACTAAAAGCTGAGGCACCGGGTTCTAAAAATGTGATAAGTCCGTCCTTTTTTTGATAATGACTGCAATGTGATACAAAGCATCAATTCTGATCTGAATTAATTCTGATATAAAGATATCGATGTAAAAGATATGTGGTTTAAACAAGACATTGCCATAAATTATATAACTCGCCAGGTTTTAGCTTGTGTTTAACTTTTCAGTATAATTTTTCAAACCTTCTCCAGAACTTTCTAATGCTTATTCCTTTAATATAAAAAATTCAGCCTGTATATTTTGTTTATATCCCACCTTGATTGAAGTGTTGAATCTATGTTGACTTATTCATGATATCATGTATTGTATATGTACTACATATATATATATATTATATATATAAATTATATAATGTATTATGTATATATAGTTTTGTTACCTATGTTACTCCTAAAATAATTTATTATACCCGGGTCAATAGGCATCTTTTACACCTAATAATAATTATTTTATTATAGAAATTATCTGTAGAGCTGATTTCAATTAATACCTGTAGTAAAATTATCAATTTCTGATGGCTCATTGAAATAATTATGTTATTCAAAACTACATATTTATATAATTTTAATTTATTTGTAAGTTAATATTAAAATTAATTTTAAAGTTAACTAAGAATAAGGAACTGGACTGTTAGGTTACATGATTTTTATTTTCATATTTATTATGGAATTAACTATAAAATGAAATTAACTATTATTTGTTTTGTATTTGTACTATTCACAAATCCTACTTTATCAGTTAATTGAATAAAATTCTATGCATTTGAAAGGAAATCTAATTATTTCGTATTTTTCTGTAAATCAACGATGCTAGTTGATAGCACTAATATCTCTGTTAAAGCATTTTCCTGTAATCTGAAGAAATTTTAATTTAAAAAATTTTTAGGTTGCTGTTAATCTATTATATTTAATATTAATTAATTTAAAAACCTAAAACATTAATATTCAAAGAAACAAACTTAATGAAAAACTAAGCTTTAAAAACCATTAAATCACAACCATACGAAAGTAATTTATTTTTACAAAAATTTATGCATAATTAAAAAAAATAAGTGCACCGATGTATACCAAGTACTTGTATCATAAAAATGGTCCATAATCTGCGCGGCTTCAGCATTTCATATTTGAAGTCTACGACCGAAAAATTGCTGTAACGCATCTTCTTCATTTCTCGTTTTCAATTTTATGAGTTCCACTGACCGATATTTTCACGTTTAAATCGTATTTAAGCTTTTGCTTATAACAATTAAAAAATTTGTTATTTTCTCAAAACCCAAAAAATAAAAAAATAAACAAAATAATTTGGTTTACTTTTCATTAATGTTGGTATATTTACAAATTTTCTTTGTATTTTCTGTTGACCTCAAATTTATAGTTTTTTCTTCCCATTTTCTAATAATTTTTTCTATTCGTTTATTTTCCAATTTGTTTATAGATAATCTGATTTGTTACGACAATGAGTGAGAGTTTTTTCCTTCCTAGTTTTCGGGAAAAGTGCTTTCATGCAAACGCTGTACAAAATTGATGCAAGTCAATTCGTATCAGTTAAGCCATAAATAAATTGATTTAGAAAATCTTATTAATTTGAAAGATCTTTGAGTATCTTTATGTTTAGAGAAACTCTTTAGACCTACAATGGTTGTTTTGCCTCTTTAACGTACTTATGTACTTAAATATGTGCAGTACTTTAATAGTGCAACCAACAGTGAAAAATGCTTACTAATAGTAAATGCATACAATAATTGTGAAAATAAATTAATTTAATTTTTAATTATTTGAGACAATATTTGAATTGGAAAAATTTTAATTAATATTTAGTGCAATAAATTTTTAATTTCCTTAATTTACTAACTTGTCATCACAAGATATGGTTATATTATACCAGCTTCGATATATATCATGTATGTATAGTGTATGAAATCCCTATAATAAATATATAATAAATATATAATATATATATATAATATATATATATATATATATAATATATATATATATATATATATGTATAATACCACAATAGTTTTTAGTTTTATCCAGTGCTAAGTATTTTTCAGCAATTGCCAATTTTGCCCGTTCTGGGTCCGTTCTGATCTCCCCGACATACCAATTTGGTAACAGATTTTTAGTAGAGGCAGATATTTTGAGCAATATTTCCAACCTCTAATAGAAATACATTGTGACCGAAAAGTTTTCGGGAAATTTTAAATAAAACGCAAAATTCTTAACCTTCATCAATATTTATTTATCTCCTTCAAAATATGCTCCATTAGAAGCGATACACAAATGCCAACGTTTCTTCCAATCATCAAAACATTTTTTATAGGCGCTTTCCGGTATGGCTTTGAGTTCCCTCTGCGAATTCTGTTTTACGTCTTCTATGGATTCAAAACGCGTTCCTCTGAGTGGTAATTTGAGGTTGGGAAACAGGAAAAAGTCACACGGTGCAAGATCAGGTGAATACGGTGGCTGTTCGATGGTATTTATTGAATGTTTGGCCTTAAAATCGTTGATAATGTTGAACAAATTGAGGTGAATCGGAACAAGCCGGGCGTTGACACGTCGCATACACAAATTGTCCACCAAAATCAAACGAGCCATCTCACGACCGATGCCTAGCTCTCGTGCTATCTCTCTAACACTCACATGAGGATTTTTGAACACGATTTCCTTTGCCTTTTCAATGTTTTCGTCGGTGGTAGAGGTCGAAGGTCGTCCAGAACGCGGCATGTCTTCGACGGTCGTACGACAGTCCTGAAAGGCTTTGTACCACTCATAAACTTGAGTTTTCGATAAAACTGATTCCCCATAAGCCTTTTGTAGCATTCGCAACGATTCTGCACACGAAATTTCGTTCGAAAAACAAAATTTGATGCAAACTCTTTGTTCAATATTTTTTTCCATTGTTTTTTTCGCAACGCACTACTGAGGTGAACTGGTTTCAACAGCTGCCGTAAACGAACTGTCTGACAGATCGCGCTCATTTTTGGCATAGTAATTAAGGACAGTGCTGCCAAACTACATAAACTTAAAATATCGAAAAATATACAGCGCGCGAATTTTAAATGAGAATTTCCGAAAACCTTTCGGTCACAATGTACATGTTTTAAGATTAATTTTTTTATATAATAAATAATTTTATATGTTTAATAATATATAATGAATCTGCCAGGTTGAACGGGATGTTTGTATTTAAATTATACAATTCCATCAATATTAAATGATATTAAATTAATTAATAAATATTAATGTATTAACGAATAATAATATAAAATAATATTAAATTGAATAATAATAATATATTAAATAACACTAAATAATAAAATTTAATATTTATTATTTAATAAGTATTAATAGTAATAAAATTAATATCGATAATATAAATATCAATAAATTTAATATAAATAATAAAATTTAATATTTATTATTTAATTCAATTAATGAATTTTAATCAATAAAATGAATTCTTAATTGTCAACGTTTTTACTCCTTTATAAAAATTTATATAAAATAAATAAATATTAAAAATTTTTTATAAAATATAATTAAATCAAAAAATTTAATATACAATATACATAATATATTTATTTACTTATAATATATAAGTAATTCTTAATTTACAAAATTATTCGAAATAGATTAATGAAACAGATTCAAGCTTAAAGATCACTAATAATACATATATTATATTATATAGTAAATATTTATGTAAATGAAAAAACTAAATGAAAAATAATACAATAATAATAATTTATTAGTAAATTCACTTCATCGTACGTGCTTTATAGGAGATGTTCAAATATTACATAATCGGATACAAGTCATATGTATTTAAGCTATATTAAACAGATTATGGACACATCTACGTAAAGTAAATATCATATTATATATACTTATTTTCTTTAAAAAATTGTAAAAGTGCTTTTTGTTATCGATTTAATTATATATTTAAGCACTAATAAAAATTGTTAGGTGGTGTCCAAACTTTCAGTGTGACAGTATCGAAATAATTCCCTGTCATCATCAGTTACATTTGCATTATGAGGAATAGCCATAAGATATATAGACCTAAATTAGGTGCATATCCTGTACAACTTTTAATAACTATGCCTGTTTTGGTCAAGAATTAACGTACCATGATTTTTCAGCTCTTTAAGTTTAATTTAAATTTGTTAAAACTGGCCCCAAATCGGTGCTGAGCTCCTATATATAATTCTGTATAGACTTTCTGACCTGGGACGAATTCGCTATGACAATTTCTCTTTAAATTCAAGAAAATGTTTAACAGTGTTTTGATTTTCCTCTTTTGAAATCGGTTACTTCTGTATTTCAGTGTATGGATATATCAGTATTAAATGAAGTAAAAATATATTTTAATATGATGGCTAATATAATATTGCATCTGAGCCCTTCTGTAAGAAATTTATTTTTTTTTGAGAATTTCAGATTTTCAACTTTTCAATAAATAAGAAAGAAAAAAAAATTTTTTAATATTAATTTTTTTTTGTAAAATAGTGAATCGTTTTTTGACGAAAAGTAACTATTTAAAAATCAGAAGGGTTTGAATAGAAATGAAAAGACAACAACAAAAATTTTAGTTAATTTATTGAAGTTTGGCTGACCATACAACGCTGTTTCAAGTAATGCCAAGTACATATCATCAGTGGTTTGAGAAAATAATCCATATATAATTTGTTTAGACTGCAAGTGACAGGCTTAGAACTCGTACCTATCAAATTAGAAGTAATGACTAATCATGTTTTGCCACAAGTGGCCAAGGCTATATAAAAAGGGATAATAAATCTCAGGATTTAAGTATATTTTTATTTACATATATCATGAAGTAATTATTTTGTGAATATTTTTTCTTAAATAATTTTCTATCTATCACGAAGAATTTTCCTATAATCGATGCTTAGTAACTACTCTTTTCAACAAAAATTTAGAAATATTTTTATTAATATTATTTAATACTATATATTAATTAGTTTGCATAATAATATAAAAGTATATAGTAATATTATATAATTAAATTATTGTGTAAAATTAATAAATAATAAGCTATAACAAATTTAATCAAAGATAATTTTTAATGGATTATAAATTGATATTTCACTGAACATATACGATACATTTAATAATAATTGTTATAAAATATTAAAAATATGCAACTATAATATATGAAATTAATATAAAACTAATATAATTACAGTCAATTACAATATATTATGAACATTTTTTTGTTTGAATTAATTTTTATAAATGGAAAAAAACCCAATTATTATCAAAACATATCGCTCTGCTGTTTTTCCTACTACATTTTATCGATATTTAACTTAACTATATCGAATTGCTATTAAAGCATAGCAATCAGTATTATATTTGTAATTTTTTAACATCACTTCCCGGAAAATATATTACTAATAGCACTTAAACAACACAAAGTTAGTTATGGTTACTTAAATTCATTACAAGATTTGTTCTTCAAATTAATAAAAGATTGCATTGAAGACAAATAATTAGAATTTTGATTTATAAAACAAATATTAAAATTAAATAGTTATCAATAAATAATCTATCTCAACTTTGTTGAATAAAAGGAAATGAATTTCAAAACAAACCATACAGATTAAATCACAGCCAGAGTTTAATTACACGCAGTTAGGCTAATTTAATAACTTTTAATGTTGGAAGTGAATCTGCTTCTTTAATTTAATCTATTGCTAAATCAAATGCTAAGGTTTAAGTATGCATTGAAAACTGTTTTGTAAGAAGTTCAAAAAATCTCATAAAAATTTACTCCTAAACTTGCATAGATAGACATGATTGAAATGATGCAACATGTTAAATACCACAGTTTCAAGTTGTATAATCAATTACTAGAATCTCATACCTATTTGCATATATAAAAGACTATACATTTAATTAAAAAAAATTATTTTTAATTCGTTGGAAACTTTACTCAACAAGCAATATGTAAAACCAAGCACGTCACGTCACAACTGCAATTTTTCATACACAATATTTAAGAAATTGTGTAAGCCAAGCTTGAACATATGAAAGAAAAATTAATAATAATTACACCAAAAGGTCGTTGTGTATATACTTTTATGTTATTTTTATTTTTTTTATTATTATTATTTTATTATTTTTTTCTTTTTTTGCACACCTAATGAGCCGCATCCCACAGATACAAGTTATTTCGAAGAAAATTACTCAGCTATTAATGATTTGAGTGGCCTGCGTGCGCAAATATTTCATGTGTAAAATTATTGTTTATGCTGAATTTTTTTAGGAACGCGAATGCAACCAACACTTTCGATTTCTTAACAGTTTATTTTTCTATTAACTATTATTCAAAATACAATATATTATATGAGCCAAGCCTCAAAACCAAATATTTCTAGTAGATATTTTTTGTTTTAAGGTTATTCTATCTTCTTTCCAAAAATTCAATTAATTTGTGCTAATCTGGTTGAAAATGTATCTTTGTATCTTGTTGTTTGTATCTTTTAACGAGTTTGCATTTTAAAATAAACTTCATCTGACGTAATACGCAAAAAACATGTGTTGGAGGTTTCGGATGTTGTTAGCAAGTTTTGTTCAGCTGACAGATAAAAACCGGTAGTGGGTTTATGGTAATATATTTTTTTATTAATGAAACGTTGATATATTTTAAGATTTTCTTATAAATTTTAATTTTTTTAAACCTGATTGAATAAACCTGGTTTGAAATATAAAAATCAAAAGTAAAGTAGTACAAAATTTATTTAAGTTAAAAATTTTACAATTTTATAGAATTTAAAACTATTGTGATATTTATTAACTATTGTTAAACATTTAGATTAAACAGATTTGATAAGAAATGAATGAATAAATTCCAGACCCATTTTTAAGTTTTTATCTTTATCATTCTTTGTTTATAATAAGTATATACTTTGCCTTAAAATTAATACTTGACAGTTATCAACCTATTTATCTAACTATTTCTCATGTTATGTTTATCCTTGAACTGTTGAGCAGTTAAACTCTTGGGGTCATGTCTTTCATATGATCAGATGATCTACGTTTGTCATATATGTTCTTGATTTCAATGCTTAGATTTCTTTAACATAGATTAAAAGCAACTATAAATTTGGTGACTGACAATCATTTCATCGTCTACGTAACATGACTCTTAGTCACTAAAAAAAAATTCTTCCCAACTTTTTTCCTTCCAGAGCTCCTCGGTGCTGCAAGATTTATATATAAACTCCACACATTAATTTTGCATACGAAATTAATACATGGAGTTAAGTTTTATTTTTAATTTCTAAAATATTTTTAGTTGGAGGTAAATTAAACTTTTAAAATTTAGGCACTAAATTAATAGAAAGCAAAAATTGAGGTTAAAAGTTCAAAAAGTTAAAAATCCTTAACATTTTTTAAGTTTCCACACAATTTAACTACGAACAGAATATTTATTGAGCTAAAAATATAAATAAATAATGTATTTTTGAAAAAGTTTAAGTGAAATAAAATAGAATGCCTTCGAAAAGGTATTAATAGAAGCTTTCTCAAAATATTTGCTTAAAAAAGCAAAATCGACGATTATTGGGTCGTAAGTATCTATAAAACAAGGAATGCTAACTATGTACTTACCTCCTTAGCAACTTACTAGTGACTCGTTCTCTATTTAATTGGTTATTAGCAATTGCAGTTAAATAAAAATAGCAAATTGCTTTGTAGCAATGAAGCGAAAGAAATTAACATATTAATATTTTTTTTATTAAAAACATTAAATTGTGATTGAAAAACTATTATTCGAAAAACATATTAAAAAAGGAAAAGTAAAATAAAGTGTAGTAAAAAATGAAATTGATGAACAACGTAACGAACATTTATAAATTAAGAGAAATCGAATATAACAACCAAGCGTCGCTTAACGCTACACCAGCAGAGACTACACCAATAGGTATGTGTTCGTTTAACATCTCATTTGTAGTCGTTCATCGTCCTGTTCTAATGTTTCATTAGATCGATTCATTGTTAACCGATTTTTGTTTATTACTTATAAGATGCACGCACCAATACGAAAATTATTTATTTTTGATAACGTTTTTCCGCCACTTTATGGAGGGGTCCATAACCTATATATTAACCTATGTATTCTTATTTTATAATTCTTTTCATATCTTCAATATAAATCCCCGGGGGCTTCTACAATAACAACTACAAATTAGTCGAGCCATGCTTATTGAAAATGCAATAGCATATGTATATATTTAATTTTAATATAGATATATTTATTATTATTATTATTGAGTAAGGGATCGTGCACTGCGACCTGAAAGATCTATTGTGCCCCTTTGTCGGGTTAGAGTATTTCTCCAAGTCCGATTTCTTTAATGAAAGACAGTATGGATCCTATCTTCCCCAGTCTTGAGTCCTTATGATCCATGAAATACCCTCCTAGGTGTTTCTTTCGCTTATGCATCAGTGCCGGGCACTCCCCAAGCACATGGTATGCCGTTTCTCTCTCTTCCCTGCAGTTTCTGCAGTCTGAGTTGGATTGAATTCCTAACTTCGATAGGTGATTATTCAATCTGCAGTGACCGGTCAGTAATCCCGTAATAATTCTTATGTTAGTTTTTGATTGTACTATGCAATCTTTAAAGCGTTTTAGGTTGTAAGTCCCTAAAAGCATTTTAGATTGTGAGAGTCTTGGTAGCATTTCCCAATAGAGTTCTCTCTCTTTTTTCTCTGCGTCATTCATAATAATGGATAGAGCTCATGGATAGATATATTTGCTACATTCCGATATATGTATATATATGTATAAGCACATAAATGCAATATAATATATTTTATATTTAAATGAATATAAAATTCGATTAGCTGCAATTACGTATATATGTTATTAATAATTTTTTTCTTATGAAAAAATAAATATTTTTGCTACATTTGCTACATTCCAATATATGTATATATATGTCTAAATATTTATATATAAGCATATAAATGCAATATATTATATGTTATATTTAAATGAATATAAAATTCGATTAGCTGCAACTATGTATATATTACTAACTTTTTCCTTATGAAAAAATAAATATTTTATATTTTGCAAAAATTTTTATAGTCTATTAAATCTATTGTATAAATATATAATATCCAAATTAAGCCGTACAAATAATAATACTTTTTATTAATATATATTTATATTACATGGTATAAAGAAAGTTCCATAAGCTTTTGTGGTAAAACTATAAATCATATTATTTTATTATTAACTACCACATATATTTGTTGAAACATTAGTGTAATATTAATATTTAATTTAAATAATATTAATATTAGTATTACACTATTAATAATAATAAAATAATATGATTTGTAGCTTTACATCAAAAGCGTATTGTACTTTCTTTATACTATGTAATATATACAGTGGCTCACAGCTTATTTCGTGCAAGCAATATTTTTGTAGATTTAGTCGTGAAAATCCAAAATTTTGTTCAAAATAAAAAATTTTAAATATGCAACTTTAAAGAATGTTTAGTTCTTATTATAAAACAAAAAAAAAATTTAGCAAAAATATCAATATTCAAGAAGTTAAGTGAACAAAAACAAACATACACCAAATTCTGACCTCACAGCTTATTTCGTGCAATACATTTTTTTTTAGAAAATTAATCATTTTTGGCATAAAAAAGTGAATTTTAGTATTTAGTGGAATAGTCCTTTTGTTTAATTACTGCCTCCAACCCTGAACGCATTGAAATAACTAATTTTTGAGTATATTCCACTGATATTTTTTGACATTCCAATTTTAAAGCAGCTTTCATACTTTCCTTGCTATAAATGTTATGTTTTCTTATGTTAGGTTCCAGAATATGCCATAAATTTGCTATGACACTAAAGTCAGGTGATTGGGGAGGTGTTTGGATGATGTGTGACCAATTCCCAACAAGCCAAGTCTGCACAAGACCCGACTTGTGCTTCAGATCGTTATCCTGGTAAAAACAGAAATTGTTAATTATGCCTAAATATTCGGCACTTTTATGCAAATTTTGCTTTAATATATTAAGATACACTTCCTTATCCATTGTTGATTCTATAAATTGTAGATTACCTACTCCTGCCGCTGATTTACACCCCAATACTATCACATGCTTGCCACCGTGTTTAACTGTGCCATATAAATTTTCTTTTTGGAGCTTAGTATGTGATATATTTGGCGTATTTTTAATAGTATTTCACATATGATATACCATCTGAAGCGTAGAGATCAAATTTACTCTAATTGACAAAAAATACTGCGTTTCAGAAAGAACTATTCTTGTACAGGTGGTGTTTGGTAAACTGCATGCGAAACCGTCGGCAGGCATATGATAGTATTGGGGTGTAAATCAGCGGCAGGAGTAGGTAATCTACAATTTATAGAATCAACAATGGATAAGGAAGTGTATCTTAATATATTAAAGCAAAATTTGCATAAAAATGCCGAATATTTAGGCATAATTAACAATTTCTGTTTTTACCAGGATAACGATCTGAAGCACAAGTCGGGTCTTGTGCAGACTTGGTTTGTTGGGAATTGGTCACACATCATCCAAACACCTCCCCAATCACCTGACTTTAGTGTCATAGCAAATTTATGGCATATT
This sequence comes from Teleopsis dalmanni, assembly GCF_002237135.1. Classification (NCBI taxonomy): domain Eukaryota; kingdom Metazoa; phylum Arthropoda; class Insecta; order Diptera; family Diopsidae; genus Teleopsis; species Teleopsis dalmanni. The sequence goes on along the minus strand of NC_051847.1, from coordinate 185,211,883 downwards.
CTGGAACCTAACATAAGAAAACATAACATTTATAGCAAGGAAAGTATGAAAGCTGCTTTAAAATTGGAATGTCAAAAAATATCAGTGGAATATACTCAAAAATTAGTTATTTCAATGCGTTCAAGGTTGGAGGCAGTAATTAAACAAAAGGACTATCCCACTAAATACTAAAATTCACTTTTTTATGCCAAAAATTATTAATTTTCTACAAAAAAATGTATTGCACGAAATAAGCTGTGAGGTCAGAATTTGGTGTACGTTTGTTTTTGTTCACTTAACTTCTTGAATATTGATATTTTTGCTAAATTTTTTTTTGTTTTATAATAAAAACTAAACAATCTTTAAAGTTGCATATTTAAAATTTTTTATTTGGAACAAAATTTTGGATTTTCACGACTAAATATACAAAAATATTGCTTGCACGAAATAAGCTGTGAGCCACTGTATTTATGAATAATATTATTATTTGCAGAATTGGTTTGTTATATTATATATTTATATAATGAAATTTAATTAACTGTAAAAATTTTTAACAAAATTAAAAAATATTTATATTATCATAAGGAAATAGTTATTCATGTAACATAGTTGTAGCTTAAATGAAGGTTTATATAAATATAAAATAAAAACTCTGGAGCATCTATTGTGTAATTGCCCGGCTCTCTCGAGAACTCGACAAAAATATTTCGGGGCTGTCAGTTTTACAGGACTGGAGCACATACCTGAGCTTTCTGTTGGAATCCTAATAAATTTTTCTAATGAAACGCGCATCCTAAGTGATGCATACAATCTCTAAAATAAGACTCTGATCTGGTATCGCAATGGACCTTAATGGTCCACGCGTGGCCTTTTTGGTCTGCCAGCATAATCTAATCT
>NC_051847.1:185204130-185210907 GCF_002237135.1 Teleopsis dalmanni | reverse complement strand
CACTAACCCAGTCACTTGCATAATAAGCGACCGTGATTGCAACTTAAACTTTTCATGACATTCACTGGAAACTAGTTGCACAGAAAGTGCATTAAATGCAGTTGCGGTGCATAAGATTTTTTGCTGCCATTTTATCGATGCTGTTCAAACTTGTTTAATTGCAAAACGGAGAAAAGCCAAGAAAAGATAGAAAGAATTCTTATTTACTTACTTATTTACTAACTACCTTAACAAAAAACAAAAATAGTTCAATTGTGGTCAATAGGTTTGCGTCGTCATTGCAGTTAGTGTCGTTATAGTCATGCGCCAAGTCTAATCAGTATCACGTTGGCGTCATTAAAAACGAAAAAGAGTAACAATAATAATCAAAGCAATTCCAGTGTTCCTCTTCTTAGAGCACAGCGGTAGCTTGCAACATCTTCATAATGATCAATAGCTACATCATTATCACGAAGTACTTTGCTGTCATCCATTACAGCCGCTGTAGTTAATTAGGCCACAATAGAGTGGTTCTTCGGCACAGCTAGCTGTGGGTTCTAACTATCAGATTTTTTGCCCAATAAATTTATTTAATGCTTGATTTGTTTTATAGAAAAAGTGCATTTTTTTGTGATTGTCTTGTCTGCTGTATAAATATACTTTTTTACCTTTCAATTCTAATATTATTTATGTGTTATATTTGAGTTGTGATTTTTAGTTTACCCGCCGTTAAATAACTTAAGTAATGAAAATACAAAAAAGTGACCTTAGCTGGATGTCTAAGCTGATTAACTCATAAAATAGACATTATTTTTAGAATTAAAGTTGAATGGAACTTCAGTTATAGACAATTGCGGCAATAACATAATTTGTTTGTAATTATGATATAATCAAGCATCATTTACCACCTGGGAAGTATCAATTTAAACAGAAGGAAGAGTAGAGGGTTTAACAAAATTTTTATATCTTCTTTTTTTAAGATACAATTGATTTATTAGAAGTAAATTTTTTAAGTAATAGACTGAAGTATAATGCTAAATACAAACATTTTCATATCTTTATATAATTAAAACTAAAAATAGTCACACAAGAAGATACATATGTGTATAAAAATAATTTATATACTTTTTACTTCTAAAATTATTTATTTTCAATGATTTCTATTTGATGTAAGTTTTTTTTAAACATTTTCTCTGAATAATTTATTGATACATGATAGATGCTTATGTTTCTCTATCTACTGATTATAAAGATAATTTATACACACTGCAATATTCATTACTATTAAAAATAAATGATAGTTAATTTTAGTAAATTGTACGGTATTTAGTAGTAAAATGTATTATATGATATATCTGCGTCTAAAAAGTTAAGTATGATTATGTATACGTACGTTTGAGTATCAACTAATCAGTAACTATGAAAGAAGTTACCAGTTAAAGTTTCTCTTTGCAAACATTAAATAGATTCTATTGAAAGGTAATGCAAACAAAAAAGTGAAGGCATATAAATCATTTTTATATCTAATATTAAAATTTTGTAATAAATAAATAAATTTTATATCTCTATCTTTTAATCTTAACTACATTCTTATTGAACTCATGATTTCTGGGAGATGAAAAGCTTGATATTAATGAAAGGACTGACAAATGCGATTTTTTAACTAAAATTTCTTAGAATAACGACTTTTCTGCTGTATATCCACTTGTTGGATTGCAACAGCACTTACAAACTTTGAATATATATCACAAGAGAAGTCATAGGGAGATATGAAGAATCTGAGGCAATCTAACACTTCTTTCAGATTAACAATAAAAATAAGAAAAAGAAGGTTAATCTGAATAGATTAATAGATCATGTTATAGTTATAAACAATTTATTAAAGATAAGATTTGAACTCATTGAAATGCAGAGAAAATCATCCATTAATATTATTTACTTCCGTACTGCGGTTGTTCGTAAACGAGTTCACAACATTTATTTGAATTTCATTAAACTGAGTGGGTCTGGAATCTTAAAGCAGAAAATAATATAGAATTTTTTCGTTTTGTTCGAGGTGTAAAAGAGAGTAAGATACTGTTAAAGGAACAATTAGAAACTCTAGAATTTACCGGACTTGCTAAGGGCTTTACTGTGGGGTTATTATTATGTTTATTTATTGCTTTAAATTATATTATACATAAAAAAGCATATAGTCAAATAGTGTTCATTCAAATAGAGATTGATTGAAAAAAGTTTTCCTTTTTTAGAGTAGAAGATAATTCACTTTAAAGTTGTGTAGTAAGAAAACGATTACCATGGACTAAGGAATCATCTGACCCATATATGTCATTTTATTAGAAAACACATCAGTTGTACTGGAAACTTTATATACACATTTATTTAGTTAGGTGTTATATATTCTTTGTAAAACTAATATAATAAAATATAATAAAAATAATAGCTTCAAATAAACTTCAATAACTTATAAATAAATGTCATAATTTCAAATATTTCTTGATTCCTAAAAGTGCTAAAATACCATTATTTGGTATTTTTCATATATATATGGTTAGAAAAATGAATTTTTTTGATCATTTACTTTTAAAATCGATCATACTTACTGTTAAATATTTGTTATTTTTTTTCGTTAGTTTCTATTAAATAAAATCCAGAATCTGTATATTTGACCTCATATTCAATTCAATCAATTTTTTTTTTCACTATTTTCAATAATTTTAAATTTTATTTTTATTTTATTTTAATTTAATTTTTTTTTTTTAATTCCTTAATTTAACATATTTATGTATAAATATAATACATAAAGTATATGTTGTAGTTCTTTGAATACGAATATGAAGTGGGTATTTGTGAGCAATCAATGCACCCAAATATGTATCTTTGAGAAGACTAAAAATTGAGAAGATATCAAGGAACGCCTACATAATTTTATGGCATTAAAAGTTTAGAATGATTTTGAACTCATAAACTTGAAAATAATATTAAATATCAATTATGAGATAAAAATTCGAATGACAACACTTTATGGTTGAATACTTTGCAAGTAACAATTTACGCCATTAAAGGTCTAGCTTAAATAATAAATGTAATTTGAGTCGCCAGACATAGTTTGATGTGTTAAAAGTTACCTAAAATGATATTTGCAGTAATTTGAGTACAATAAACCCTAAAATAAAACACCAGAGGCTATTGTACTTCAAGTGAAACAAGTATTTCAGTTTCTTTTCTTTCGACTCAACCTATGAGTTGCGGATTTATGGATTTATTATATAAAAAATGTTCAAAAGACAAGTAAATGTTTTTATGAACTTAAAAAAAAAGAATGTATAACATGTCAGGAATTAAATTGTTGCTCTACTTTATAAGGTAATGTTTTATTATAGATACATTACACAATATAGATATCAAGCAATCAAATTATATGTTAAGCACGTGCGTACTAATATCGACAACGGAGAAGTAAGTGGTAAGTGTAAACCCAAAACCACAATAAACTATTTAATAATAAGGAAATATTGCACAAGTATTGGGTATCGTCAGTAAAAATCACCTCAAACCAATTATTAACAATTACAACCTATAAGTGAAGCGGCGTCGTATTTATAGTTCAAAACCACATAATACATATTCTTCCATATACAGATAATTAGCATATTGTTAAGTAAATGTAAGAGCTTTTATTAGTGGAAGTAGTGGAAAATGACACTAAATTTAATGTACTATTAACAACTAAAAACTTCATAAAAATAACAAAACGTATAATAATTGAAATTAAGTATGACATTGAAATGCTTCTATAATATCTGAACTTGTACCACCCAAAATAGTTAGTTGGCAAAATGGGTACGTGAGTGTATCTTGCATATATTAAAGTTGGAAAAATAAAAAAAAATAAATAAATAAAAACAATAGAAATAAGAAATAAGAATTTAATATGTGTGAGTACATATATAATTGAACATGATTTATGTACGTAATTAGAATAAATTAAAAAATAAATTTAAAAGCATCTAACGTAATTTAAAATTATTTTGACATTTGCAAACCTACATAAAAATTTATTTGTACTTCACTACATATCTACACAATTATACATACTTATGTATATATGTTGTATACATGTTTTAAGTATATATGTTTATATGTATAGTAGCTCATAATCATATTCATATTTATCTTGTAAGTTCGCGTTATTTATTCGCATGTTGAATCTATCTTTTTAAATTAACGTTTTTGGTGTTAACGGCTTATTTTGTTGTTTACAGAAATTGCAAGTTCATTTGTTGCCTAATGAGTGAAAAATAACAAATTTTTCATAGTCATAAGATAAAAGATGGTGTGAATAAGTGTTTCGTTGCCACAAAGTACCGCACGATAATCAACAATACAGTATGTTGGCGTTAGATACAATTTACAAAAGAAGACAATGCAAAAAAATTAAATAGTAAATTTTTATCAAATCTGAAAAATCCACTAATATCAAATCAAATAATACTTCAGAAATAACTTTTCTAAATTTGGGTATGCATAGTTGAGAATAATTACTTAAGTTAAATATTTTAAGAGATATAAAATACTACTTTGAGGTATTAAAAATATTATATTATATTAATATTATTAATATTTTCAATAGGAAGTATTTGCAATATATATATAATATATATATTATATAAGCATATATATGCAATAAATTATGTTTTATATTTAGATCAGATTATGCTGGCTGACCAAAAAGGCCACGCGTAGACCATTAAGGTCGATTGCGATACCAGATCAGAGTCTTATTTTAACGATTGTATGCATCACTTAGGATGCGCGTTTCATTAGCAAAACTTATTAGGATTCCAACAGAAACCTCAGGTATGTGCTCCAGTACTGTTAAACTGACAGCCACCAAGTATTTTTGTCGAGTTCTCGAGAGAAGCGGGCAATTACACAGTAGAGACTTCAGAGTTTTATTTTATATTTATATAAACTTCATTTAGCTACAACTATGTATACATGAATAACTATTTCCTTATGATAATATAAATATTTTTTATTTTGTAAAAATTTTTACAGTTAATTAAATTTATTATATAAATATATAATATACAAACCAATTCCTGCAAATAATAATATTATTCATAAATACAGTGGCTCACAGCTTATTTCGTGCAAGCAATATTTTTGTAGATTTAGTCGTGAAAATCCAAAATTTTGTTCAAAATAAAAAATTTTAAATATGCAACTTTAAAGAATGTTTAGTTCTTATTATAAAACAAAAAAAAAATTTAGCAAAAATATCAATATTCAAGAAGTTAAGTGAACAAAAACAAACATACACCAAATTCTGACCTCACAGCTTATTTCGTGCAATACATTTTTTTTTAGAAAATTAATCATTTTTGGCATAAAAAAGTGAATTTTAGTATTTAGTGGAATAGTCCTTTTGTTTAATTACTGCCTCCAACCCTGAACGCATTGAAATAACTAATTTTTGAGTATATTCCACTGATATTTTTTGACATTCCAATTTTAAAGCAGCTTTCATACTTTCCTTGCTATAAATGTTATGTTTTCTTATGTTAGGTTCCAGAATATGCCATAAATTTGCTATGACACTAAAGTCAGGTGATTGGGGAGGTGTTTGGATGATGTGTGACCAATTCCCAACAAGCCAAGTCTGCACAAGACCCGACTTGTGCTTCAGATCGTTATCCTGGTAAAAACAGAAATTGTTAATTATGCCTAAATATTCGGCACTTTTATGCAAATTTTGCTTTAATATATTAAGATACACTTCTTTATCCATTGTTGATTCTATAAATTGTAGATTACCTACTCCTGCCGCTGATTTACACCCCAATACTATCATATGCCTGCCGACGGTTTCGCATGCAGTTTAACAAACACCACCTGTACAAGAATAGTTCTTTCTGAAACGCAGTATTTTTTGTCAATTAGAGTAAATTTGATCTCTACGCTTCAGATGGTATATCATATGTGAAATACTATTAAAAATACGCCAAATATATCACATACTAAGCTCCAAAAAGAAAATTTATATGGCACAGTTAAACACGGTGGCAAGCATGTGATAGTATTGGGGTGTAAATCAGCGGCAGGAGTAGGTAATCTACAATTTATAGAATCAACAATGGATAAAGAAGTGTATCTTAATATATTAAAGCAAAATTTGCATAAAAGTGCCGAATATTTAGGCATAATTAACAATTTCTGTTTTTACCAGGATAACGATCTGAAGCACAAGTCGGGTCTTGTGCAAACTTGGCTTGTTGGGAATTGGTCACACATCATCCAAACACCTCCCCAATCACCTGACTTTAGTGTCATAGCAAATTTATGGCATATTCTGGAACCTAACATAAGAAAACATAACATTTATAGCAAGGAAAGTATGAAAGCTGCTTTAAAATTGGAATGTCAAAAAATATCAGTGGAATATACTCAAAAATTAGTTATTTCAATGCGTTCAATGTTGGAGGCAGTAATTAAACAAAAGGACTATTCCACTAAATACTAAAATTCACTTTTTTATGCCAAAAATGATTAATTTTCTAAAAAAAAATGTATTGCACGAAATAAGCTGTGAGGTCAGAATTTGGTGTATGTTTGTTTTTGTTCACTTAACTTCTTGAATATTGATATTTTTGCTAAATTTTTTTTTTGTTTTATAATAAGAACTAAACATTCTTTAAAGTTGCATATTTAAAATTTTTTATTTTGAACAAAATTTTGGATTTTCACGACTAAATCTACAAAAATATTGCTTGCACGAAATAAGCTGTGAGCCAC
>NC_051847.1:185170420-185204030 GCF_002237135.1 Teleopsis dalmanni | reverse complement strand
TCAGTATTGTGAATATTACAGCTATACTTTCAAAAAAAATAAAAATAAAAAACTTAATATTCCACTCAAGCCATTCTTACTTTACATTATTCAAAACCATTCATTTGAATCTTAAAATTACTTAATATTTCCAAAAAACTTTAAAAAGCTTTTAAAAAACTTATTCGAAGTACATATTAACTAATTATTTGTCAGGTAAGAAATAATTATGACACTGCTTATATTTTAAAATAGATAATAAAATCTAAATCAGGGCTGTCCAAACCACGGCCCGCGACATGTTTCTAATCTATCACAGTTACGTCAATTTTCCTTTGATATATTTTGGTAAAATTACATTATTTTATTTTTATGATATCCCAAGACATGGCATGAAGGATGGTGAAGAGGAATCACCAATACACCTTCTGCTACAGTGTCCTACTTTCGCAAGACATTGACTCTCCTACTTAGGGTCACAATTTTTCAATTCACTAAGAGAGCTAAATTCTATTTCCATAGTTCGTGTCAATGGCGTTGTGGCCAGTATCAAATAGTTATAGGGACAGGTAACAAATTCTTTAGGGTATCACAATAGACCTGATGGTCTAAGTGAGTCTTCGGACGACCCCAGTAACCTAACCTAACCTAACCTATGGTATCGCAAAAAACTGAATTTAAATTAATAATTAATAAAACTAAAATAATCACCGTATTTTTAATTTTTTTTCAAAAAAAACATGATCATACGTACAAATACAACAAGTACTTGAAACCACCTATCTGCACAATGACTTGCATTGGCCTGCGATCGTATCGGGTCTGGACATCTCGAAGACTATCACCATATATTACTTGGTGATTATAATAACCCATCCATACAAATTATTGCACAAACATTAATTTAGGTAGAAGTGACGGCCTTACACATCAAACCTCAGTTGAGCGAAAATAATGGTCCTTTGTTATACCCCAGAAAGCAGTTACATTTAACCGGAAAAAACTTTTATTCATTAAAAAATGCAGGCCCATAAAAATGTTGGCATATATATATATCCCGTCTATATATTAGGTTTAGAAAGTGCTCAGAACTATCTCACCACGTCACTGCATCCTTTGAGAATCATTGTGACAAGCCATTTGTATATAGTTATATATGCTAGTATTCATTTAAAATCCTCTAACTAGGATTAAAGGGTTACATTTGAAACTTTTTGTCCTTATCAAGAAGAATAGTAGTTTAGAAATTAATCATTCTAAACAAAAATTTTCAAAAAAAAATCGTTACCTATACATTTATTCTAATGAAATTAAATACTTCAGGGTCTCCATATTTTAGATACAACAATAATAAATATAAGTCTTTACTTCTGGCTTCGTTTTTTGCAAAAAAAAAAATTAACCTATCAAAAAAATACAATATTTTAATTATATCGTAATACCTGTTTATGAAGAAATATTTTTTTTAAATAATAACTAAATTCATAAAGAAGTATGCGTTCTCAAGGTATTATTTTTTAGATAAAAATATACTAATTATATTAAAATTTTATTAAATTTAAAAAAGTGTAAAAAGGTATATTAGCATAGATTTTTGAAATTCATTGAATGAAAAATCGTAGATCCCATAAAGTATGTATATATATAAAGTATATATAGACGATAGACGAGCGTATCCGTCAGTCTGTTTCATAACACTCTCTCCTATTTTTAGCTATTCGAATACAACATTTTAAGCATACTTTTTGAAAGCGAACTTTATTATTTTGAAGATGTCGGTAACCTGCTAAAATGAGTCTTCAACATTAATCAATGAATATCATAAAAATAAAGTTATATTTATTATCTAAAACTAAATCCCTTCAATTTTTCATACCTTATCAACTCAACGTAAAATATTGTATTATTTCCATTATATTTTCCAATTAAAAAGACTATATGTTATGAAATGTACTAGAAGTTAAAGTAATGCAGAAAATCAACCAACTTAATCATAAATACTTGATAAGCACACATTGAGTATATTTAAAAAGGATTAAAATTTTTGTGCTATTGAGATGTTAGAGTCATACAGCATCACTCATTGCACACAAAATCGCGTTTTTTTTTCGTAATTTGCAGGCTGCTTTCAACATCAGCAATATCTTGGCGAATAAATTGCCAATTAAAATTGGGTTCATAGTTCAGCAACCAATTAAGGCAGATAGTGGATAAGTTTTATAAAAGCCCTTATATCAAAAGATCATCCATTACAACATACATGCATTCATCTATTATAAAAGCCATTTAAATTATTAATGAATTATATTAAATATCAAATATTAAGAATAAGATATATTTCTTTAATATATTTGATTTATAATCCAAATTTAAAGTTGTTAATAAAAAAGTATTATATTTCAACCTCCAACTTTTTAACCAAGTTAAACAACGACTTCCACTATTAAATTATGCATAAGCAGTTATCCGGTACAAGCCGCCTAATAACTCCGCCTAGTTTAAGCCACGGTTGTGGGTTAGTGTAGTGGATTATCTGGCAACCAAAATAAACTCGTACATAAATAAATTTTTTTTCATTCAAATTAACACAAAAATATAGGTGAACAATACAAACAATTATTTGCAAAGTATCTTACTGTCGCAGTTTTTTGTTGTTGTTTTTTCTTTGACTGCAATTGCATCGTTGCAATTACTGCAGCTGCGCGCAATTGTTCCATTGACGGTGATTGTATATCGATTGCATAATAACTAGTGTACCCACCTTAAATATTTGTTGGTTTGTTCATTACATAAACAATATACTCGTATCTATATATAAAAAAAAAACAAATTAAATATATGTGAAAAATGTTTAAATTGTATAAGCTGTTATATATTGAGTGCCAGATCTTATATATTGAGTTATATCATATTAAATAAATTAATATGAAACTTTATATCTCTACTTAAATAATATTGTTCAATAAATAATGATCTTAAAAGGTATTGCATTAAGCATAAAGTAAAATTATAAAGCTTTCAATAGTTATTTTAGCACGAATAATTAAACTTAATTAAATAGAGTTCTCGTTACATTTTTTTAAAAGTATAATATAACTTATCAATAACAAATAATTTATAATAATAAATTATTTAATTCACTAAAATAATATAAAAATTTTTTTTTGTGTTTCCTGGTGCATTTGATGTATTTCTTAATATTATTATTATTATTTTTTATATTATTGTAATACTTATATAATATAATAAATAAATTCTGTTCATACTTTTTTCTGTTTATTCTTTTTATATTTTTATTTATATTAATAAACCAAATATAAGATACAAGATTAATAAATTTTCTTTCCTTCTTAAATTCAATAAACTATATAGTATATAAAAATATATGTAACCTATATAATTATAATATTAAGCATAAAAATGCAGTGTTTTTGTCATAGGAGAATTGTTTAATTAATGAATAATATATATTATATATCAAAGTTTTTCGAACAGTTTTCTGCTTCCAAAATTTGTATGTCTTTTCTATAAGAAAGTGTAAAAATGGTGTATTAGCTATATGTCAAGATTTTTGGAACACATTCAAGAAAACGTCGCAGACACCATAAAGTATATATATATACTTGATCCGTTTGGCTATTTCATACCCAACTACTCTTTCGGTTTTTGAGAGATAGATAGATGTCATATATACTGCCAAGAATATGATATGAGACCCCATAAAATATATATATACTTGATCAGCTGAGTGAGCCGAAGTAGCTCTGTCCATCTGTCTGTTTCACCTCAAACAACTCCCTAAGTTCTTCTGCTATTTGGTTGAAACTTTTGCATACTCTTTTATTTATCGGATTGATCAAAATCAAACCACTATATACTATAAGTGAAATATATACTGCCAGTAATAAGATCCCATCAAGTATATATATTCCTAATCAGCTCTCCCTTTGTCAATTAGCCCTGTACGTGTGTTTGTTTAATCTGAAGCAACACATTTTGTATATTATCTTATTTATCGAATTGACTAAAATCAGTTCACTATATTCTGTAGCTGTCATATATACTGAACAAATAGATATAAGTTTTCCCCGCTTTTAGAAAAGGCATTTAAATAAAATATTGTATCGCATATACTGACTATATTTATATAAGAGAATTATCATCCGTGACTATACAGTTCATGTAGGACCTTAGCCTGTTTAACAACAGTCTTTCATTCTTTTCTATTTTTTGCTTTTGTTTTCCAATTTCTTATGTTTATTTTTTCCACATCCTGCTGCACACTGTCTTACCATCGTTTTCTTGGTCGCCCTCTTCTTCTGCTGGTTCCTACTTCGTTCTCATAAATCTTAAGCGGTAATATAAGGGAATATACTAAATTGTTACATATTAAATCGATTCAGATTTAGAGAAGTTGTCATATAAACTGTGAAATCAGAGGCAGGATTTTATTAACAAAAAATAAATACCTTTTATTTTTTTTTTGAATATGTAATCTAATAAAAAAATTTATAGTAAAATGCATATAAATATATAATAAAAATAAGTGATAAAATAGTGACTATATAAGCATCAAATTTTGTTAATCCAAGAAAGTCTATGTTATAAATTTCATCCGTTTATTTAACCCCAAAACAGATATACATATACATGGATATACTAAAATGATTTGACTCGTTTTGATGTTAGTGAGGAATATATACAATATATATATGTATATATTAATACTGATCGTGCATATGAACATCGTTTTGAATTTAAAATACACTTTTTATTGTAAGTAGGATTATTTGAGGGTTTATATGAAAGATTTCATTTTTGTCCAATTATTTAAGGCGAAAGAAAGTACATACATATAAAAAAATATATATATATGTATAGATACATTTTATAAACTTTCGGTAATTGCAAAATTAATTCTCAACTCTGTATATTAAACGACTACATCTCAAGGCAACATTTGTATGAAACGATATTGTTCATTTTAAAACAAAAAAAATACAAAAAAATAATTAATTCACTTTCTTCTAAGTAATTGCCCATATAATTCTGCATCATTAATATTCGCCAGTCAGACGGATTAAGTTTAAACTTAAGTTAATGCCACATAGTCTACGTGTGCCAGGGCTTGAGAGGAGCGCATGAGCACTACATGAGACAAAAAAAAAAATTTTAACTTTTATGCTACAACATTTGACCCCTTCCAGCCATATAAATCATTTAAGATCTTAAATGGTTGCAACATTTCATGCTTGTACCGAACAACGTTTAATGACTGTTATTTGTTATTTCTGTTAAAATCAGCCTCCAGCTGAGTACTGCATTTTTGTGTCGAAGTACAAAAAGCTACAGCGGAGAAGAAAGGCAAAATTTCCAATCATAAACTCTACGGTTTTGATATACTAATATAACAAAAATTGCTATCGAATATTAAAACATAATTAATTATAGTTTTAAATTAAATTTCAGTAAAGTCGTTTTCATTTTGACACAATTCTATTTTTTGATGTTATTAACATTTTTTTATGGTTCGTTTTTTTTTCCTTTTTTATATATAATTTGTTTGTATATATAAAAAGGTGTTATTTAATATTTCATAGATTAGCTGCATTCTTTACGGTAGTTTTTGTTTTTATACTTGTTTATATCTACTCAGTATAGCTGAAATATATGACAGCATCGTTATGAGGAAAAAATGGTAGTTCGTTGAGAGTAGCTAAAGCTTGTCATTAAGTCCCATTTTGATGTTTAATAAAACACAAATTTCATATTTTAATATTTTAAGTTAAATGTATATTTTTAGGTTGTAGTAAAGAAGTTCTTTGCTTAAGTCTTTTGTTAAACTTGCAGCTGCAGTAAATACTCATTCGTGCCCTTTATTATGTATTCATCATTTTTATTTAGAATATTAGAAATTTCATATTAGAATATAAAATATGAGTTTATCTACATACATAAAAAGTGTTAAATTGTTAAATATTAACGGTTGAGTTCTTTTTATTATTCTACTTAGAAAACAATATATCTTCTTTCATGTTAAGAACACTGTTCCAGTATTTAATTAAATAGCCACATGTTGCAGTTATTTAAACTGAATTCGCCATTTATTTAATTGTTGAACTATAAACGCTACTCATGTTAACTTAACACAAATTCAGTGTTAATAAAAAGAATTGCAATTCAACAGTAAATGGCCACGCTGCTTAACAATTTGGAAATTATTAGAGCATGTTGCATTATTCTACTTTAACTTAATTATCAATATTGGCGAGAAAATAAGCTAAATGCAAATTAAAACAATATTTGTGCATTTTTTTTAGAACAATTTTGTGACATGCAATCGCATTAACAAAATAAACCAATGCAAAAACACAATACCGCCTGCATAAAACACTGCAGTTTCCAAACAAGCTCTATTGGCTGTGTGTCACTGGCGACCCTCAAACGTTGGAACAGCACATTGAACCTAAAAAAAATAATGGTTTTATTATAAATTTATTGATTTTAATTTGGTACTCATTTCGTACCTATACAATGCCACCATCATACCGCCATCATACCACCAATGCCGCAAAATGTAATTATAAATTTTATTATTATTATCTTATAAGCAATATGAATGTGCTTCTATGATCAACATAATTTACGAGTATGCCTATTTGCAATTAATGGCTACATATATCTCATACTCATATGTTATGCATTTTCATATAAATATTTAATTAATCTCTGCTTTTATCTTACAACTATTTACGAAACCTTTTAACAGCAATGTTATCGGTTTAGTATGGCCTTTTTGGTTAACTCTCAATAAAATGCAACGAGCAAAATTTGTTTTATTGGCTTGTTACCATAAAATCGTGTACGAATTTATACATTTTTTAGATTAAATTAAATTTCTGAAATTAAAATTGAATTCTTAAGTGTTGAGATATAGATACACTTTCTAAAACGTACTATAAGAAATAGTTTTTTTTTTATGCAAAAAAGCCCAACACGCCGTCGTTGCTGCAAGCAAATAATTCGCAACATGTCTTTTTGCCACACGAAAGCCAAAATTTGTATCTTGATCCATTAAAACCATTACAAAAAACAGTAACTTCAGTTGCAGTTAAAACTGTAGCTGAAATTACAATAAAAAAAAATAAAAACGAACATTTAACAAGCACATAAATTCGAGTAGATACATTGCACGTTTTAATTCTAATCAAACTCATTGAGTCAGCGAATGTGCTACTTTATGTTTTGGCAAGAATTACTTTTGGCAAATGTTTTTAACAAACAATTAACTGGGCCAAGATATGTCAGCCTTAAAACATATATACATTTTTAATAAAGTTTTCATTGAATGACTATTGCCAATTTATATTTAAGTTATGTGAATAGAATTCTATTAGTCATTGTATAAACTTTATATATCCTAAAATTTATTTTAAATAAATTGTAAAATATCAATTAATCAATTAATCAATTTAATTGGATTTTTTTAGTATTTTTTTTCTTTATAAATAACATAGGACCATAGTTGAACACATAAGTAATACTATCTTCTTCTGGACTTGCTTCCATATGCCGCATACGCAAAAGATAAACAATACCAGCAATGATAAATGAAGCAATATTAAAAATCACACTTTAAAAAAAATTTAGAGTATCCCATCTGTATCTCAATACAGATGTCTGTATACAGATGCCATCTGTATTCACAATTCGTCTTCTGTGAGTTCCGAAGTTGAATCAGGAATTTCCTCTGATTCCCAGAATTCCAATATAGATTCTTCTAGTTCCTTAGTAGTGTATATGCCACAAGTTGCCGTGCCTGAATTTGAAGTTTCAACATTGCCAGCTACAACCCATCCAAAAATAGAATTCTGAAGTATTGGAAGACTACCTGCTAGTTTTATTTTACCTTCAATAAGTAACTTGAAAAAGATCTCTTATTCCGAAAACTCAATTCAAACTCTTTACTCTTTAAACTCTTTAAGGGGTTTAATTCCATCATTATTTTGGATTGAACCATCTCTTTGAATTGGGTATTAACACACACATATACATTTAAGAATGCAATAAACCTATTAGATCTAGGCATGGTGTCGATTAGCCGATACTACCTATCTACCCACCCCCATACAATATGTAAATAATACAATACATTTAATAGCTGAAGGCCTCAGCAGCCAAAGCTATATCTATACATGTTATTATTAGTTTTATAAACATAACTATCATTATTAATAAATAAAATAAAACAATGCATTTAAAGCAAAAGTATAGCTGACAAAAACAAAAGAGAGTTAAAGCCATAGTCGTATATATAATGAAAATAAAAGTATTTAAATTATCAACAAACGTAGGATTAAGTTAAATTTAAGTTGATTTATATAAATTCATTAATTTTTTTTAAACAGCATTTGTGTAATAAAAAAAGTAATACTAACACAATCTTTCATGAGAAATAACTCAAGTTCATGAATGCCATTTTATATTTTATGAGCATATTAAATCCGGCCTTAGGTTCATGAAAGTAATTCTTGACATCTCATATCATAAAATATTGCTTTAAGAAATTACTACTATTGCTTAAATATTGACAAGGATAAGTTACCTTAAAACTGTATTTTAAACTGCCGACAGTAATAAAATTATTTCATTCTACCCACAAGTTGCCTCTACTTTTCTTATATGTAGACTCGTATATGGTATTTGCGATCGATCAATGTTTCAACTTTTAAAAGTAATGCCCATAAATAGCAATATTAAAAGACTCCTTAAAAAAATAAAACACAATTCACGTGAATTGTGTTCCCACTGTAATGAATTTTATCAATAGGCAATTACACATATAACATACAGCTATATTTACCTATAAAATTCTTAAATTTATTAGTGAGTAACACTATTCCAACTAAAGTGACAAAGTATCGAAAGCCTTCCCGACATGATCAAGTTTTAATCGAATTATTAGGAGAGAAGGACAGTAGTAAAGTAAGTAAGTTATTGAAGATGCCATACGTAATCACTTGCATTGGCTAGCTCGCAACTAAACAAAAACAAAAAATTCAGGATAGATAAAAATTCCTATCAAATCTCAAAATCTATTTGGACAAAACTGGACAAGAGACGTACCAGTCAGCTGGTTCAACTCAAGCGTAATCTGCTCAGTATTAACGCTATCAGTTTAGTGTGTACTAGAAAGGCATGCTATGAGAATTCGTCTACGCCATTCTGATATTTGTTATGGTTGTGGCACTGAAGGAAGAAGGAATCCATGATTCATCTTTTATATCAATCCCTATTTTTGATCAGTAAAAGATTAAAAATCCTTAGAAATTTTTTTCTGACAAAACTGTCATCAAACCAAATTAGGAACTTTGGTACGTTAAAGACTTTTCAGGTTGGTTCACTTCTAGTCTACGTATGATCAACGTTAATAACGTTGATGTAATAGTAGCCTGTAGTATCTCAATAGGCCATTACTCGAGATTATATAAATTTGATACTACTTAACCTAATAGAATACATATCAGTTACGAAATAAACCCCTTCACTCAACTAACGTAAGCATTTACTTCTCATTAAAGTAGGTAAAAGCTAAATTATTAGCTAAAAGGAACCCACAATGTTCGGCATAATGGTGAATTGCCTTGGTTTTATCCTACTCTGGCCAGCTAACAGCACCAAAAAGAGATACAAAAATAAAAAATAGTCCGTAGACCATTTATAATAATAATAAAAACGATAAAAAATCAATCTACATATAAGAGGCATATGTATATTTTTACTGCTTAAAAATGATTTTTAAATGTAACGGTTATCGGAGAAGTGAAAATCATTCAATCTATTACATAAAAAAGACGCATACTTGATATAATCATCTAAAATATTAAAATAATGCTCGTTAATTATTGCTATTAAAAAGAATTTTTTTTAAGACAACAATATTAGTATTAAAAAAATTTTATTTTACTGAATAACAACAACAAAATTTTTTATATATATGCGGACTATAAATTAATTAAAAAATTCGAATATTCCCTACGATCACTGACTATTTGTATTTGACAATACTCAGATCAGTGTTGTATAGTCACCCATATTTCAACAAATTAACTAAAATTTTTGTTGTTTTCTTTTCATTTCTTTTCGAACCATTTTAACTTTTAAATATATAGTTTCTTTTCGTCAAAAGAAACGTCACTCTCAGTAATAAAAAATTAACATTAAATAATTTTTATTTATTTTTAATTATTCAAATTTTTGACTAACCATACAGCGGTTTCTCGTATTCC
Organism: Teleopsis dalmanni; assembly: GCF_002237135.1. Classification (NCBI taxonomy): domain Eukaryota; kingdom Metazoa; phylum Arthropoda; class Insecta; order Diptera; family Diopsidae; genus Teleopsis; species Teleopsis dalmanni. The sequence goes on along the minus strand of NC_051847.1, from coordinate 185,193,762 downwards.
AAATACCCATCATCGGTGGTCTTGCAATTATTTCTTATATTTAATTATATATAAATAATTATTATTCATATGGTCAGCCAAAAATTCACTTAATTAAAAATACATTAAGACTGAAAAGTTTTCGGAAATTCTCATTTAAAATTCGCGCGCTGTATATTTTTCGATATTTTAAGTTTATGTAGTTTGGCAGCACTGTCCTTAATTACTATGCCAAAAATGAGCGCGATCTGTCAGACAGTTCGTTTACGGCAGCTGTTGAACACCAGTTCACCTCAGTAGTGCGTTGCGAAATGTCTTCGACGGTCGTACGACCGTCCTGAAAGGCTTTGTACCACTCATAAACTTGAGTTTTCGATAAAACTGATTCCCCATAAGCCTTTTGTAGCATTCGCAACGATTCTGCACACGAAATTTCGTTCGAAACACAAAATTTGATGCAAACTCTTTGTTCAATATTTTTTTCCATTGTTTTTTTCGCAACGCACTACTGAGGTGAACTGGTTTCAACAGCTGCCGTAAACGAACTGTATGACAGATCGCGCTCATTTTTGGCATAGTAATTGTCCTTAATTGCTGCCAAACTACATAAACTTAAAATATCGAAAAATATACAGCGCGCGAATTTTAAATGAGAATTTCCGAAAACTTTTCGGTCTTAATGTAAGTAAAAATTTTTGTTGTTGCAATTCAGTACTGTTCGAAACGTCTCTCTTAAAAAACAATAGTTTCTATTAAGTGAAACAGTCACTGGCGCCATAACTGATGTTAAAATTAAATTTAATACGAAAACTTTTAGAAAATATGTCCATTGAAATTATTAACAAATTTTGTTTTACTATCAACCTTTACCTTTCTAAAAGTCAAATCTATAAAATAACTTAATCTTCAAAGCTATTTAGTTAAATTCTCATGAAAGGCTGTAGCATTTCTTAGCTTTAAGGCAAATGCAAAATGAGCAACCTTAAAATATTTATTGAATATTCTTTGAACTTATTGTATATGATTTCATCCCGCAGCTTTTCAAATAACTGCATGAATTGACTTTTGAGCATAACACTTTGCCGTAGAACAGTAAAAATCTAAAGTACTTGATATAAATTCAATTACCACGATATTATAATCTGGCTGCCACCAAGGCTATCCCAAACAAACGCCGCGAATTTTTCAGAACTTTAATGTGTAATAAATAAATTTTAGCCGCATTCTACTTTACTCATACCTTAGCATAGCCAGTCATATCGGCCAGTCATATTGCCTAGCACTATGACCTGAATCGTGAATAAGGCAAAAAATTCTAATAGGATGAAGAAAATAAACCAAAACAAAGTCATAAAAATAAGTAAATCCGTAAGTTTATTGTTCTGAACTTTCAACACTGATATTACCTACATTCTACTTCAGTTTAATAGGTTTCCATACTCTTATTTATTTATTTTTTTTGTTTTGTAATTTTTTTATAGCTTTATTTTGGCAATTTTATATAGATTCAGTGCTAAATTAATTGAATATGGCCTGGTTGCATTGGTTGCCACCTGGTTGTATTTCGCTGTATGAGTAGTAAAAGCACAGTTGCGCCCATTACTTAGCTTCTATCCATTGCAAAAGACGAAATATCAATTAAAATTGATTTTATTTCAATTTTGTTGTTCTTTCTATTGCTATTTTTGTTGCTTCATCTATTGTAGAACATTTCGAATCAATGTTAAAATTTATGATCGACTTTTCTTGGAATTAAGTTAAAAATCAATTTTTTCTATTTGATGAGAGCTACTTATAAGATTTTTTTTCATACAATATTTTAAGTTAAAAACATAAAAATTTTATCAAAATCATTTGCTAATTTAAGTTAATTTTATTACAGAAATCAGTTTTAATCGAGTTAAAAGGGATTCCTGTACCATCTAACCTAATTAGACCTATTTAATAGTTATCTTTTTAAATCATAGTTATCTAGGAATCATAACTATTCATATTACAATTACTTGACTAATTACAAAATCAAAATAGAATTCCAATAATTTTCTAAGATAAAAAATTTATCAAAATCATTTGCTGATTTAAGTTAATTTTATTACAGAAATCAGTTTTAATCGAATTAAAAGGGATTCCTGTACCATCTAACCTAATTAGACCTATTTAATAGTTATCTTTCTAAATCATAGTTATCTAGGAATCATAAATATTCATATTACAATTACTTAACTAATTACAAAATCAAAATAGAACTCCAATCATTTTCTAAGATCAGTTAAAATAAATAAACAGTCTTAATTAAATTCAATTAGTTATCAAAGTAAACTGTTGGCTTTAAGTATTTCATACTGTAATTGATATAAAATATCAAGTTGAATGTCATCACTTCTTCATTTTAAATACAATTAAAATAAAATGACAGTGACTTTTATTTTATTTAAAGATTATCATTATTTAAAAACTGGGCTCTTATACAATGGAATTATAATGTTTTAAATAAATTTCAATCAATCAATGTTAATTAAGCTATTTTAATGAAACCATTTCTGATATTGTGCACTTAGATATAAAATCCAACATTTCAACCAAAAAAAATTTGGAATTCCTATATTACTTTCTATAACAAATAGAAATTGTTACTCTAACTACTGATTGCTTTTTTAAAGTAAAAAGGTATTCGATATAAAATTTTTATTCTTTCGCAAACCTTATTAGCATCAAAATTATTTATACACAAACATTTAATTTGAATCAAATAAATTCTTGGGCTAACCATAACCCCAAATATGCAGCATTGCTCTTTGGAAACCACTACTGATTTAATGGTCCTTATAAAATTTTTGGAATGCAAATAACAAGAATAAAATCATATGAAATTTAAACCATGGTATTTCAAATCCTTTTGATTTTTCACAACTTAATATTACGATTATTTATCTTCAACACTAATCACTTCAGTATATATAGTATAGAATTAAGCAGACTTAATAATGAGAACAATTTTAATTGTCTGACTTTATTATTTTAGTAAATAATATTTAGAATTCTTACCTTCTTTTCATCTTTTACTACCAGTACTTGTTTACAGCAGCCGTTACTACTGTTATTATTGCTTCCAGTTTTTGTAGTAATATCAGAGTGCGTGTATGCGTGTATGCTCATCATAAATGCAGATAAATATTCTCTGAAAAGTAAAACTAGAATAAGACAATGTTTTTGTAATATATGTATGTTTGTTTCACAAGTTACATTATATAGACATAAAAGAGATATATAGGAAGAGAAATAGGAATAAAAGGGGTACCAGCTCCCAACGTAGCGGAGCACAGCGACCATGGTTGATCTTTTGTGCTGCAACAGACCCTAACCGAACAGAAGACATTCCGCCTTTCGAATGAAAGCCAGAATGTCGGCTGTTGAGGATTCCCTAATGTCAGAAGGGGAGCGTACTTCTCGACCCAGTGATCTCTTCGTGTCCCAGATCAATGCTGGGCAGTGACTGGAAGTCTTGGGACTGGAAGTCTTGTGACTGGAAGTCTTGTCTGCTTCTAAACAGAGTCTACCATCTATCTCTTTGGATTGACTCATTTTGTTAAGTGATCTCCTCATGTCCCAGATCAAGGCTGGGCAGTCAACGAGAATGTCACTGGAAGTCTCGTCTGCTTCTAAGCAAAGTCGACAATATCTTACCATATCTTACCATAACCAGTAGCGACTTCTCTCGGCTGAAAACCATTTATCAATCAGAGACCCAGTTGTAGATCAACTTAATCTACAATATGGCTCCGGTTCACAGATTTGTCAATATATTATTTAAATCTAAAGTTAATTACTTTTCATAGATCTTACTATTTATTAAATATAAATATACAACTATTCCCAAAAAAACATTAATTAATTATTTTTTATATTTTAGGTGTCCACACAGGAACCACAACCATCAAATGAGTTTGCACCACAAGTTTCGGCAACATGTAAAGGTGGCACTATGAACATCAAAGTTAAATTTAACGTAGCGTACAGTGGAGCAGTGCATGCGCGTGATTATCGCACACCCGCTTGCATGACAATGGGCGATGGATCAGACGCAGTTGGCTTCAGTTTAAATCTGTGGGCTAAACAGGGTGCGCCCGACTATTGCGGTATCTTGGTCAGCAACGTGAGTGGTGCCAATGTAAGCTAATCCAGTTACCAATACTAATTTTGCTTTTACTAAAATTTAAATTTACATTTTTAAATCAATTCGTTAGTTTTTTTTTCCTCAATTTGCAATGTACAACTGAATGCAAAGTAGTTTTCGTACAAGTATCCACGAGCACATGCAAGAAATTTTTGTTATGATAAAATTTGAAAGTTGAATGAGCCACTCGAATTGCTTCGGACTCAGTCTGGTTGAAAATGTAAACATAAATGCATAAAATTGCAATAAAATGAAATTTTATACTCGCTTTAAAATCAAAGAAAGGAAGTGAATTTCTGACATCAACAGAAATAGTTTCCTTAAATTATGCAAAAATATATTTAAATGCAAATTCATATTAAAATAATCATAAAAGAATATAATTTCAAGGAAATAAAGCGATCTTACAAAAAAACAATGGAATAAATATTTCCTTAATATTGTTTGTATTCATATAGGAATTATCTTGCCATCAATGATAATGTGAGAGCACTTGAGAAAGTTTGTGTTCTAAGTCTTTCGTTGAATCACACTAATAATTTATTTGTTTTTCTAAATCAATGATATGCAATAAAAGTAATTTATTCTTAATTAGAAAATATAACTTATAACAAAAATAAACGAAGAATTTCAATTTCGTTAATATAATATGAATTTATAATATAATTCAATTATAATTATTTTTAAATAAATTAAACAGTATAAAATTCAAGTTAATCATAAATAAAAATTTTGTTCTTACAATTCACAACTGTTCGAAACCACTCTATAAAATTATTTAATAAAGTTATTTCAATGTAAAAGATTCTGTATTGAGTTTATTTACCGGCGGTCCTTATTTTACCACGACAGCTTTATAAATAATGTATTCACAGCTTCGTATATATTCCATGTTCCATTCCAAGTAAAAAGTAACCGGAATTTAAAATTTGAAAAACGGAATAATATGTTTTAATCTGTTTTGTCAAGAAGAGCTTAACGAAAGTAAGTGACAAAATGCCAATCATCCGATCAGTTCGATGCGAAAATATTCTTTTTCCAAGTCAAATATCACCACTTCAAAAAAGTAGTTTTGAACCCATTGCTATCGTTAAAGCAAATTTATATAAAGTATTGAGGGCCATACTTCAATTTTCCACGTAAAATGGAAGTAAGTTTGAGGCAAGCAAAAGTTCACTCTTTCTTAAGGATCGTGATCAATTACAAGACCTGCTACCAGTGGCGTAACTACATTTTTTAGGCCTGTAAGCAAATTCTAACTAAGGGGCCCCTACCAACATACTAAGGGGCCCCTCTTTTTATACTCTTTACACGAAAAAATGTAAAAAGGGTATATAAGGTTTGTCAAGATTTTCGTAACGCATTAAAGGAAACTTCGGAAATACCACTAAGTATATATCAGTATACTTTTACAGTTCAAACTACTCTCTCAGCTTTTGAACTCTTCGAATAAAACTTTATACACATACTTTTCGGGAGCGCACCCTGTTCACCATTTGATTTGATTGAAATTGGACGTCTATTTCTTGTACCTATGATATAAACTTAACAAGCGGATATGAGGTTTCTCCGTTTTTAATAAAGGTATTCAAATGGAATATGGTGTATACAGTACTGATATTTGCAAAAGACAACGTACAAAATTATTTTCAAATGGGTTTAAATTTAGATATAGCTTCCATATAAACTCTCGATCAAGACACATATTTTTCTTAGAAAAAGTTTTTTATTTCATAAATAGGTTTAATATTTTATTTACAGTACATACTTATTATGTACTTTAAATTTAAAATTTACGTATCTTTCATAAAATGCAATATGAAGTTATTCCAACAAAAAACGTTTCATCCCACTTTTGAGAATTTATTAAAAAGAAATACAATGAATACAAAAATTTATAGTGGGGCCCCCTAAATTCGGGGGCCCGAAAGCGTTGCTTCCAGTTGCTTCCCTGTAGTTACGCCACTGCCTGCTACTAAACAGCATTTTAAGTTTCGCTAAAGGTTTTAGCTGGTTTTAAACCCTGATATTATCTCTATATACGGTAAAAACAATGGACTAATAGACCTAAGTGGAACCCCTAAGGAACGCCGCTATAACCTAACCTAACCTTGAGGCAAGCGATGATACAGTTATTTCGTATTGTATCGGAGATGTTGCTTTATTATTAGCAATTACTTGAATATCAAATTATGGTTCTTGAAATTATATTTTTTATTAAAATTTAATATTTTAGATATGAATATATTAATTATTGGGGTATTAATTGTGTTAGCTGCAATAACTAAAAGAGCTCAAATTCCAATTTCAGCTTGATTACCTGCAGCAATCGATAGGTCCTAATTCGAAGGTGATGGAATAAATTTTGAACGATGAATCATTTTTATACTTATTTTTATACTTTATATATTAAATGTATACTGATTTAGTTCGATAATGGGTTGAAATTATCTTTAATATTTTAATAATAATATAAATATTTTTAAGTGTTTTAAGTGAAACCTTATATGCTTTTATTCGGCGTCTATATTCTTCTCTGATGTTTTGTTTTTTTTTTTTGCTTTATACTAACTCAATATTTGTTTTTTTTTGATAACCATCAGATTTTATTTGTGTTAAAAAAAGTTTGAATTTTTTAATAGCTTAAACATTTTTTTTATTAAAAACTAAAAAAATACCTGACCTTCCATAATGATTTCTAGTTTAAAGAGCAGCCCAAGAGCTTGTGCTTACTAATTAATTCCTCGCCGAATTTTAAGCGCATCTTTGCTTTCTTGTTAATTTTTTTTATAAACATTATATTTTCTGGTATGAAGAATCACCCTAAGTATATCATTTGAAAATCAATAATAGCTCTATATTTATAATAACTTTTTCGAAATATTATTATAAAATAAAAAAAAACTAGATGTTGAATAAGTAACATTGTTGAGTTGATGTTACATAAATGTTGTTCTTTATAATGCTTTTAAACGTTTTTTTAATAAAATTAAAAGTTCTGTTATCTAATTAATGGAAATCTTTAATGATTGATACTCGTAACCTTAAGGTATTTATGTCTATCACACGATAAACATGTGTGTGCTCATATAATATATTACTTCATATAAAATACTACTCTTCACATACTCATAAAATATATATACTGCCTTAAATTCTTTTTTTTTTGTACCATAAAAATAAATAAATAAAATAAAAATTCTTTAAGTTTAACTTGGCCAAGTCAATCAAAAGCAACAGTTTCGTACGAGGTTACATATTTCAAAATTGGCTGTGTTACAATAGGTACATACAGACGTGTCTGCAGACAGTTTCGGTCCGTCCATGGCACAGACAAAATCATTAAAACTGTAAGTTTTTCCTCTGCATAAAATGAAAAAAAATGAAAGAAATGCAAAATTTTTTCGTGGGGGTTTGAATAAGTTTCATTTTTTTTTATTTTTTTGACTTTATTGCCCTAGAACGTAATAAAATTCTACTTTAATCCTGTCAAATCAACTTTGCCACAAGACTTCTCGCATGATTTAACAGTTTGATTTGTTGAGGCCAACACACAAATCCCAACGTATGAGTCGTAAATTCAGTTTACAACTGATAGAAATAAGCCAAAATGGTAAATAAAATAAAATTATTTAAAAGTAAAAATGTATAAATAAATTCAATTTAACATATATACACACATACACTGTTTGTATACCCAAGCCAGCACCCTGTATTTGCTGTAAGCAAGCAATAGTTGGAAGGCTTTAAATTGCCGTGTTGTTGGTTGGCACAGAGAGACTTTAAACCTTATTTATCGTCGTCTTGGACGACTTGGAGTATGAAAGCTTTTAAGGGAGTGTCGTTTGTAGTTATTTGTAGGCAATTTATTTACTTTTCTTCAATACTAAATTTTTTTTTGTTTTTTTTTTGTTTTGTTTTTGTTGTTTCATTAACTTTACTTTGCCGACATGTCGCCAATATTGTTTATATATAAATATTTTTAGTTAATTTTTACCTACGGTATCTCACAACGCATCACATTAATGCGATATTGTACTTTGCTTCAAGGTAGATAAACTTACCGCCTGCGTACACGTTCATCTAAGCTAACATTTGTTTGTATCTTTTTCCGTATGCAAGTACGTATTCCCATACGCAAGTACTCACGGGTACGAGCATGAAACTAGGCTCAACGCAATATTTTTAATTAAATTTCTATGTTGCTAGTATTTTTTAACTCCAAACGTTAAGGTATTTATGTCAAAGTATATTGTCTGTCTGTACTCACAAGCATTCATTCATTTATTTATTAGTATTTTTATATACTATATATCAAAAATTATTTATTTATATATTCATTTATACAATCAAATGAAAAAATTTCTTTATATTTTGATTAAAAATCTTTTATTATTTATTGCATGCTGTTATTGACCTTGTGCCGCATAGTAAAAATATTTGTAAATACCAGATAGACGCCAAATTTTTTAAATTGGTATACTTAACTTCCTTATAATTATTTTTTGAACAAAATCTATATTATTAAATATCATAAACTGTACGCGTATCTCATATTTATGTCGTTGTTAAATGTAGGCAGATGACTAAAAGTGTTTCATTAGAAAAACTTGACTCATATATTTGTTTAAGTCTAACAAAAATTAATGGATAGAAATAAGAAGTTTTCTAAGAAATCACCTATTTACATATAAAATTTTTATAATTAAATGTTTATGTAAATTGAAGTTTATTATAGTATATAATAATTGGCCTTTTAACAGGTCGTTAGGAATTTAGAGATTTGCTTAGTCAAGTCCGAGGTTCTACAGAGGAATTTTTTTAAAGCAGCATTAACCACTTATTTAAACTACACTTATATAAATTTATCTACAAGATAATTTATGTAAAGCGACATTAACCACTTGTTTGAACTACAGTTAGATAAATAACCAATTACCAATTTTTATAAAATAAAAAAATAGATCGAACCAATTTCAATTTTACTTTTCTTATAAATTTTATTAATTACTTAATTATTTACAAATGTACAAAATTAAATTTAATATTAAAGGAAAAATAAGATTGATTATATTTTATATATCAAACCCTTATAACAAAAGAAAAATGATGTATTTAATTTAAATTAATTAATTTGGTCAGCTTCTTAGAGGTCAGTTTAGTATCTCTCAATGCAAAAAACGTGATGTATTTATTTATTTAATATTTTGCAAGTATTCATGTAACTCTACTATTGTTTTAAAGTCTGACATACCAGTTTTTTTGGGCAATTATATCTATTTCTCTAATTAATTGCTCTGAAAAAAAATCAATGGAACAACTTCTTTGACGTTTTGTTCTAGCCACGTTAATTTTAAATATATCTTTTGACGGCCAATTAACTAGATATTATTGCGTTTACACGCTGTTTATATAGTGAATCTAAAATAATTCACATATTTCTGCTATCATTCAATTTATTAATAATTAATGTAAGTGCAGCTAATCAAAATTTATAACGGACAATGTTTATTTATATTTAGCGGATATTTGGATATTCCTTTAGTTACATTCATTTTTTATATATTTCTAATAAATATTGATACTATATTTCTGCAATTTATATCTTACTTTATAATCTAACACCAGCATACAACCCCCCTATAGTATACAAAGAAATCCCACCGAATTCGCAAATCGAATCGTTAATATAATGATAGCCTAGAACTATAGATAGCAGATAACTGGATCACTAACATGATTATTTACTTGAAATTATACTAGAAATAAACTCTTGTATTTTTAGAGATTTCACAAATATGCCCAAAACTTTATACGATGCAGTTACTCCAGATCTACCAAAACAACCGAACGTCTAAACACCAAAGCACCGAAAGTGCTTAAAGTTCACATCCATCATAGAGAAAGTATTAGGTGAGGTGTAACAAAAAATCAGGCACGATAATATTGTGTCCGAGGACGGGCACTTAATCGATTCCGTCATAAATTTTTTTCCCTCGCGTTATAATGAAATTGTATACTCTGGATTTTGATTATTTTTTTTAATCATTATATATCTTTTTCGTTATTTATTTATTTTAGTAATTAATGATCAACTTTTATGGAAAATATCTATTGCAACTTCAATAAATTTTGTAACTGTTCTGGAAAAACAATCTCATTTAAATGTGCAGAGTTTTTTGAGTAAACACAATTAAAACTAGTCTACCAATAAATTATAATTGGTTTTATAAAAACATCTTTAAAACCTCTTATATCCATACGATTATTTCACCGGTATTTTTCCTTATTAAGAAATAGCGTTTAATCACTTTTCGTTACTTTTTTCATTCAATATATTAAAAATATTGTATACCACTATTTATGCTAATAGTGAACATTTTTAATCTTTCTCTTACTTGTATATATATCATAGACTTTAAAATAAATCTGATTTGAGGCGTTATCTATATGTCACACCAAAAAACCATTGTGCCAACCTACCTTATGCGAAAACTAAATTTGTTAATAAATTCATACATCATATAAACTTACATAAAACAATAATTTTTAATTAATTCTAAAAATTATTTAAAAATTATTTAAAATTTAATTAATTAAAAAAATATATTTAAGCAATATGTAATGCATTTTCAACCAGTGTTTCGTCATAAATGAATTGAGTCTGCCTAGCGCTGTTTTATTGCTTTTATTTTCGCCAAACAATGAGCTCATCGTAGTCATTGTCAAAATCGTTGATGTGTAGATACATAGTTCGACCATCAACTCCAACTCCACACAACTTATTGAAGCATTTAATTAAAACTTTAATTTTAATTCAAATTAAAAAGAAAATAAAAAAATAATATTAACAAAAATATAATGCATATTATTCAAGTGAGTAAATTTACAATAATAAAGATAAACTCTAACAAGATTTAATATGAATGATTAATTATTGTACTGAAAAATAATAAATTAATAAAATAAAATCATATTAACAAAATTATTGAAATATACTAGCAATGAACTACAATCTTTTTTAGATGATTAACAATAATAATTATTATATATAAACTTATAATAATAAGTAAAATAAATAAATAAGATAATAATTATACCGATATTTTATCTATATATATCTATATATCTATATATATAGAGTTATATATAAATATATTTCTGTTTTTGGTTTAAGACAAAAATTTAGACAAAAGCGTATAACAAGATACGATTTGAAATACTATTGTGAGTAAATGATACCATTAAACCATATCTCTAAAGTAAATTTAGAAACTGTGATTTTTCAAAATAGAATAGTAAAATAAATAGAATAGTAAAATAAATAGAATTGTAAAATAAAATAGAATAGTAAAATAGAATAATAAAAATAGAATAGTTTTTAAGTTGCGCTGTTACAGAATAAAGAATTACTTCATCAGCTTTTAATCAAATAATTAAAATAGAAAAAAAAAAATCTGAGATTTTTTTCACAGATATACTGTCGTATGATCCACACCTAATCCACTGGTCTTCCGTTTTCTTGGTATTGAGCTGCAAAAACAAATGAACCACCATTTTCTGGCTAACTATATTCGTTTCTGATAGTGCTTTGGGGTCGTAAACGAAAAATTGTAGCCCTGCTTCTTCAAAGCTGGACACTGACACATAAAGTGTGTCTAAATATTTTCTATTTCTATATGCAAAGGTCATAAAAATCATCAGTAATGGCTGTAGGTCACTGTGCATGCCTTCCTATTAGGTAATGACCGGTTACAAAGAATATTATTTCCCCATTAAGGTCCTATTCAAGTTAATCAGTTACTAAATAGACATAAATCGCATTTTTTCACCTAATTTTTTGCTTTTTTGAGAGAACATTTACAAATGTTTACTGTTATGTACACACCAATATAAATACCAGTATAAAATATAACTGATGCAGTTTATGACTGTACCTTTGCCTGCCAACTCACTGCGCCTTTCTCTGCCAACTCACTGCACCTTTGCCTGAAAACTCAACTACCAAGCACTTGCCAAGGTAATCGTTATGTCCTGACATAACAACATAAATACAGACATAAATCTTTTTTAGTTATAAAAAAAATAACTTTTATGACAATAGCATACCAGAAGCTATTATTTATCATTAATTAGCATTACTTTTAAAATTTCGAGTTTTGCGCTTAAGTCTTTTAGGTTTTAGTAGCGGTAAAAATTAATTTTCTCTAAAATTTTAAAAATTTAAATTATGCAATTCTCAAGTGCTGGGTGCTCAATTCATTTCATTTAAAGTAACAACTCTTTTAATAATACAATAAACAGCATTTATTGCCGCTACAAAAGTACCGCAAAGTTAGTGACCAGTTGATTTTCATAACAAAAAAATAATTACTTGAAAGACCATTAAACCCATAAATAACAAACAAAAAAGTATCTTCCAAATATCATTTCAAACATTTCCTAAATATTTTTTTTTTTTCATAAAAAAAAAAATTAAAAGTTAATAACCACTTAAAGATAAATACGCACTTACAACTATTTTAACTCATCAACCAGAAAGGAAAAAAAATTAATAATTATAACAAAACAAAATATTTTCTGTAGTAATTACTAGCGAAACATTACTACAGTATTACATTATTGCTACAAAAAGAAATATGTATCTCAAAGAGTAAGAAATAACGAATTAAAATTGCTATCAATGTTCAGATACAAAAAAGTAATGATTTACCTGCAGTGCCATACGATTATGAGCCAATGCATCACAGTCTCCACTTAAAGTGAGGGTTTTTCCTCATTGTATGAACATTAAGAAAAAAGAAAACTCGATGTGATTATCATAAGGAAAATATAGAAAAATACATTAAAAATATGTAATAAAAACAAATATGTAAGAAAATGAGAAAATTGTACTTTTCCGTCACACTCGGTGGCATTTTCCATTTCCTTGTTGATTTTGAATGCATTTTTCTTTTGTTTTGAACATTTCTTTTATTAAAACGCTAAGTGAAGTTAGCCACATAATGAATTTAAAATAAGATATTTGTGAACATTTTGATTAAATAGATTAGTATTATTTGTACTCGAAAATTTTATTAGAATGACTCGAATAGTTACTAGAAGATGACCGTCATATAATTACGATTAATTTAAAACTTAATTTGACATTTTTTGTAAGTAATCGTTACTGTAATCGTTAATGGCAATAGCCAATTAATGACTACTGTAATTACCATATTATTTATTGGTCCCATAATCTTTCCCATTATTGATTAAGGTCTTATGCTTCCTCAACTTCATCACAAGGTTTCTATATATACCTACAAGGGCAGACACAGTAGGGCAAACAATAGCTTAAAGATGTACATAAAATGCTGTTGCCTTGGTATACACGCCGACCGATTAGGGGATATCTCCAGCGACTACTGCTATAGTTGTGGGTCATAGAAAAACGAGGAAGCATGATCTATTTGCTCTATTACTGCCCCATACTCTTCAGAAGGCGCAAAACCACTCTGGGAACTATTTTTCAAAATATCTGTCCGATATTATGTGTATAGGTTAATACCTATACATTGTCTGCTTTATTAAGGTGAGAAAGTAGTTTCCATCTGTGGTATGAGTTATCTGTGGTATCTCAATAAACCCGATTCTCATATTTTAAAGAGAGAAAAAACTGGAACTTTATTCAAAAATTTTTTATAATGATTGGATTTTATATAAAATATTTGACGATTTTAATTAAAGATAAAATGCCAGATGCAAGTATATCTACTCTGATATTTACTCGACTGTTAAGTTTGTTACTGGAAATTATGAATACCCTAATTGTTAAACAAAATTTGTATTTTTTACTTTACCAATAGTAGAAAAGTTTAGCTCTAGATACTATGACGCTATGACTAAATCTAGCTCTCTATTGTTATTTTACGAAACTTTCTATGCCGTAGAGAGTTAATATTAATATAAAGCATTAATCAACGCTCCATTGGAATTTCAAAAGAAATTTCCGCCGATACCAATAAAGAAATATGTACAAAACATAAATTCTATCATGGTTTGATGCGAGGCCTACCTACAAACCTCTGCTGATCTTTGCGTCACAGCACTCGATGATAAATACGTAACTCCACGCCGAATGAAAGATAAACAATTATCTGATCATTCTACATGTGTAAGTTTAAGTATTAACCACAGTCACTACGAGTTCAACTGGTCAGCACAGCCGAAGCTGCGGGCAACTGACCCCCGTAGTATCAGATTTATACCTCTGGTCAAATATTCTAGGCTGGGACGAAACCTACTACTATGTACACTTTTGCACAAGTGTCCGCGTAGCACCGGGATTTAAGTCGCCTTTTACGATAGGCATGCCTTATCTCGGGAATATTCTAAAACCTTCACCGCAGGAGGCACTATGACTAGATACCAGATTTTTCTATTATATCTTTGTGACCCACAATGATTAATATTTATAATTTCTGAATAGTCATTATACTAAATACTAGTGATTTAATTATTTATCATTAATACACACTGGAGCGGCCCTATGCTCCTCCTAGGAGTTAAAGGATTAAATATATATACACACTGTAATATTACTCATTCATACGATAAATGATTTGTTAGAAAATTAACTTAATCGATTATTATCACCTTTGCATTCAAAATAGATTTAACTGAATATGTTAAGTGTAGAGTACAAAGTAAGTTTAAATGCAGAAAATATAGTAATTAAATTATCAACTATTTTAATATAAAACTTAAAAGTATCACTTGCTGCACATGTGGCATGCTGTGAACAGTTAATAAAGCTAATAAAACTGTGGTATGTTCATGGATTATAAACGCTAACTACCTTAACTATCTACAGTAATGTTATTTAACTTTAATTTAGTTTAATAAATAATAAAAACTAAACATAAAAAATATTAGACCGTGGCATAATAGCAATAAAATACTTTTAATTTACTTTGACTATAACTTTTTCAATTGGAAAAGGAATTCTACATTAACTTAGTTTCTATCAAAGGAATTTAATCGATTAATCGATTATTAATAAAAATTAAATAATAATTTTTGCTAATCATTATTTACATTTATAATTATTTTATTAACAATTTTTATTTTTATAGCGTACCGAAGAGCGTTCAATTCAATTGGCGGTTCGTCTTCATAAGACCCTAGAATTAGCTGATGACAAATTCTATGTTATAACCTGTGGAAAATCTGGTTTTGCACGGTAAGTTTTTTTGTATAATATTTTATATACTCGTATAATATTAAAATTTTAATTTAACTTATAAAATTTAAAATTTTTTCGTTGATTTGCGATTAAATTGATTCTGTCAATTTTTGATTGATGACTCTTATGCCACTTTACTGCACTTAAGTACACACAAGTATTATAAAATAAATTTCAGATTTTTTAAAATATGTTTAAAATAAAAAATATTGTATTGGTTATTTTAAAATTAATCACACTATTTTTGTTAAATTAGTGTAGGTTAGCTAGGAACTTACGTAGTTTATATTAAAAATTGGTTGCTTCAGTTAAAGATTTAATTTTAACCATTTTCTTATGTGAAGGTTAATCAAAAAAATACTTATTGAATAGAAATTAGTTATTAAATCTATTCATTATATAAGTTGAATAGTAAATAACCAATTTAAAGTACCAGATCCCATTATTCATTATACATATGATATATGCTAGTTTGTTATCAAAGGAACGAGATAGAATAATATAAACGATATAAACGAGTTTGTTATCAAAGGAGCGAGATAGAATAATAAACGAAAGAAATTAATGAATGAATAGAATCTTCAAAATAGAATCAAAAGCCAATTAACTGAACAGAGGGGCTCTTTTATTTGGAAAGTTTTTAAACATTAAATTGGAGTACGAATAAAATAAAAAATATCAAATCAGAAGAGTCTTCGCAAAAAAGCAATCAAAAGACCAAGTGCAGGGGTTGTGAGCGGACTAAAACCGCTAAAATACATAAATTGAAGGTCTATATTTACATATATATCTATTCATTACTAATGCATCATGATTTTTTTTTTTGGAAAATGTTGAACCAATATTTTATCTCAAAAACCGCCTTTTTTAAATTTCCTTATCTAATGATGTTTTTGTTAAAATTCAAAATCTTCTTCCCAAAATTCTCAAAATTATGGGATTTCCTCAAATCTCTCTGGTTTAGAGAGTACAACAAATGAAAAACTACAGAGAAACGCACTCGATATCGAAAACGTAAATCTGAAAGGATTTGAACCATATTTTACCTAAATGTTTTAATGATATCATTAACATGGAATAAAAAATGAAGTGCAATAATAGAATAAAAGAATGAAGAATAAAAAAATAAATGGAATTATTTGTAAGATATATCATTTTTTAATTTCTGCATACTGTTCTATGGTTTTGACGCATAATTTGCAGTATAATGAATATGACAAAAGTCTCATCCATCGATGCCTTTTAAAATATCAAGATATATAGGAAAGAACAAACGTTCCGAACACTAATATCAAAATTCGAAATTTGGATGAAATGGTCACATATTGCGAAAATATTTAGTTGGTGTAGCTAATGTGGATTTACGATGTAGTGCCTCAGATTACAGAAGAAGAGGGCGCTGCAAAATGATGTGGAGACGATTAACATCGAAAGAAATGAATAAAAAATCTATACAGCTATGAGCAAAACTAGAAGTATTAGTGAGTTAAGAAAAAACATTATTGCGGCGTATTACTCACGCAAAAAAAAAAAAAGAGAAAATCCTTTCCAAATTTGAATGGATTGGTTACACAAAGCAAAAATTTTCAGTTGATATTATTAACACGCCACAGAAAATTTCATTATCAAGCCATTATGGAGATTGTTAATATTGAAGAAAATCTATTATAAACTTTGGACAAATAGAAGCAACATCAAACTTTCCGTGTATCAATATCGACAATCTGCAACGCAAAGATAACAGAAGAAGAAGAAGAGAACACTATAAAATTACGTGAAGATGTTTAATATGGAGCTATGGAATGACGCACTGCAAAAGAATGATTGCTTATGTATAACATATTCCCAGTGCAAACACAACTCGAAAACTTTTGACTTCAAGCAAGTGTACTTTTCTTAATTAATAAGTAAATCATTTATTTTGTAGTTGAAATATTGATACTTATGTATAAATTCTGTTGAAATTCTCAACCTAAATCATAAGAACATGATTTAGGATGACAGCTCCACGCCCCAAAGACACTAAACTACAAGTAATTAAAAACGTAGATTAATTAACTATACTACTGTGTATATATGCTACTGCTACCTCGTTTAAGTGTTATGTGAACTAATTAAATCTCAAATATGAGAAATAGAAGAAATCTTAATTAATTGTTTTACGATAAATTTACTGACCCTTCTCTTTCTAAAATAGTTTCTGTTCTACAAATTAAATCATTTAAGAACATGCAATTTTTAATTATCAATGCAATAGAATGTAATTAAGTTTTCATTTGGACTTTTCCGCAAATATTAGATAATTATTAACTCGCACACTCACAAGTATAAAACGTAAGTATCTCTAAATAAACAGAAATAATTTTGTTTACTGTTTGTAAATACAATCGGAACACGCAATATTTGTGCAAAAATATTACTCTTCTTCGTCATGGTTGATGTAGACAGTGTCCATGTCCACACATTATACACAATTCTAATATACTATATATATTTATGGTATACATATTCATATGTATTGTAGTTTTATATATTTAATTGCTGTATACAAATTTATGCTTAATTTGTACATTTTTGCAATTTAACAGAGCATAAAATCTATTAAATCATATTACCAAGCAAACAATTATAAATATTAAACAATAACATAAGAGTATGGCTTTTCCGTAATGCAAACAATTTTGTAATCAAACAAAAGACTTAAGCAACAAACTTTTACATTTATCTCAAATAAATACAATCGAACAATCGATACAATAATTACATTTGTTATATCTTTTCCGGCTAATGCAATTACTTTATATAGCTCATTTCAAAGTATTTCGATTTTTGTGTTTATTTTTTTTACAAAAAGTGAGAATTAAGAATAAAATTTAATTTAACTTTAATCTGCCCTTGAATTTCCTTTAAAAAAGAAAATAAAAAATCTTGCAATATACGTATTCTTACAAAAATATCTTAAAATCTTTTGCACAACAATACACTTTAATACAACTCCTACATTTATTCAATTTTAATACTTTACTAAACATAAAGATATAAATAATTGTAAATATGTATGAATGTATGTATGGTTATGTATATTCTATATACATATTTTCATTTTAAAAATATGAATACAAGTTGACTTAGCTCATTCAGATACTCGCATATTTCTCTGTCTGCTATACTTGATGCCCACATGACTTCCAAAAGTTGACGTTTAGTACATAAACCAACGCTTGGCATCAATTCAAGCAAATGTCATTAACACAAATAAATTTTATTTTTTATTTTTATTTTTTTTGAGATTTATTTCATTTATTAAAAATAGTTCAAATATCTTTTCAATCAAGCATTTTATATAAAGAAATTTGTATTTATTTAAAATAGGGATAGGAAAAATTTAAAACCAAAAAGGATACATCTGCAAAGACACAATGGAGTATCCTATTTTCAACTGTCCAGCTGACCTGAATTGTGCTGAATTAGACAGTTGAAATTAGGCACTGGAAACTAATACAAGCGGACTATAATGGAACTAAACTCAAAAACCTTGGCTATATACTTAACAAAATAAAAAACAAATTAGTTTTATTATGAGCACAATAGACCCATCCATCTGTTATCGCAATTTACCAAATGTAGTAAATGGAGTCAAGAAAATTTCGCATGCCCTGAACGTCACTCAAATCTCCAAAACGTATATATTCTATATATTATATTTTTATGTATACATATATCAGGGACTTAAAACGGTGTAGTATCCCTTGTGTCAGTAAAGATCGCGTCCCCACTGGTTAAGCTTACTTTTGCAATTGTGTTAAATTTAAAAACTTAATAGTCTTAATTTAATGTTTAACGGAAGCAGAATGTGAAAAACAAAATGTAAGGAAACAGTATGTTTACTTAAATAGATATACAAATGGCGCCATTTTCAGCAAAATACTGCATATGTCGATGACTAAAATCTGTAAATTCAAAGACCTATCTCCCATGCAGCAATAATTATGTTGACCCAATTGAGTCCACTTACTAAAGAGTTAGTTGTCACGCATAAATACGTATGTGTCACAATTTTGTTTGATTCAAACTTATGCTCTCATAATTTTAAACCCAATTGATTGAGGTGGCAAGAATCCTTAATCTAGGTTGAGGTTAGAAACAACGTACCTACTTATATCTTTTATTACTCCTATCTTACATTCACTTACTGTTCCCATGCTATCTCATAGCACAAGTTTAGTCGTTTTTATACTTGCTCACTAGAATAATTTACGATGCAATAACAACTCTGAGGAAAACAGTGCCCACTTTGGTAATAGTTTATGTCATTTGACAAAAAGCATTCTCTTTGATATCAGCAAACTTTTACATTTTTTATTTTAGTCATTTAGAATAACATCATGAATATTTTTATTGTTTTTTGAAATAAAACACAATATTTGGGTGTCCAAAATTTAACATAAGTCATATATGTACTATATGATTTTATTTAAATCTAGGTTCTCGCAAATCCCAATTTAACAGTCAATCCAAGTTCAATTCATTTGGTACCGTATAGCTCCACTTTTTTAGAAAAAATGCCGATGAAAAATAATAACTTTCAGAGAGGTTATATAAACATAGGATGAAGCCATTCAAAACACTGAGTAATATCTGACATGCTGAGGCACTATCACTTCAGATACAGTAACTTAACCTCTAGTCATTCAAATATTATTTACATTTGGTAACATTGGAAGTTGACAACGCTGACTTCCTAATTTGACAGTCCACATAGGCTTTATTAGGTAAAAAAATGTTTTCTCGACATATGAAACAACATTCTACTTTACTATATCATCTACCTTTTCGACGTAGGTATGTAAGTGCCAATAGATAGCATCACGTCAAATACCTATTATTAAAAAGTTATATATACTTATATATAGTTATATAACCCACTGAAACCCACCTACTTAGTTTTATTTTTTATAAATTTTAGTTATTTTATGAGAAGTTGGACTTATTTCTTCGTATAGAAAGCTGCTCTCATTTCTCGCTAATGGTATGAAGTCGAAAAAATAAACTGCTAAATAATTTAAGGCAAGACTAAATATATTTCTTATCAATTTAGAAAAGTAATTTCACGAGATCAGTGAAGAAATTAAAAAATTGACCTACTAAACATAACTTTTACATTGTGTACGTGTAAAATGAACAAAAAATATTTTAGCATCGTAATCTTTCTATAAAATCTCATAAATATGAATCCATAATTTCATCTTTTTTAATTACTTGCAGAGATGACAATGCTCACGTTATACTAAAATTCTTAGAAAATGACAGGCGAGTACGTGAAACGGTTTATGGACATGAGTACAAATTACGTGCGGAGTTCACGAGACCAAATGGTAAAAATTTTATTTAATAATTTAATAAAATATTTAGATAAGAAAAATTCGAGTTATACATTTTTATAGTTAAAAATTTTAATTAAATTATATTTAAAAAATTTTCGAATTTTTCTATTTTAAGGCACTCATGGCATACGCGTTGGAAATTGTTTGGCTTTTGATAAGAAGAATTTCAATATCACTTTGCTAGATGACAGAGGGTAAGTTGATATTCCAAACAATTTTTATTTCTTATTTATGAAATGGTTTTATATATATGTGGTATATATTTTAAAATTTATATCATACTCTAAATTACACACTCATATTTAATATGTTGGATTCAATTTCAGTTGCCCAAAGAATCCTTCGATAATTACACAATTTGTAGCGAGTGCCGATGGTCATTCTGCTGATGCAACTATTAAGTCTATGTTCAAGTTCCCTGAAGGTATGTATATTTTTTTATTAAACAACTAATATTAAGGAATATATTTAAATCTACTCACTGCTATAGAACTCAGACCCATAGCAATGGTTTTACTTGAGGAGAAGTCTTCAAAATAATATGCTGTATTTAATATACCACTTAGTCATGCCATAATGTGTATTTGTAATAAATAGAGATATGTATACATATAGTCCTTCGACTCATTGTTTTTATACCCTCAAGTGTCCTCTTAACCACATGCCTGACTAAACATAAAATATGATATTATTTATAAATAACACATTCAATGCATAAATATTTGTAAATAGGGCCCTCCCTCTATACCGAGTCAATATATTTTTCGCGATTATAATTATATCACAATAAGGTCTTATTTAACAAGTCTCCAACTAAAATATCTCCGCACAAAAATCAGCTACTGCCTATACCAAAAACTCTCTTAACCCAACTAAGTCAGGATATACAATACAGATTTACTTCCCATGCAGAAATACGTTTGTCTCCAATGTTTGCCTCAACTACAAACTTTACTCTTCATGATGACACCGATATGTTTTCATATTCAATTAATATTAAGATATAGGCACGTATTAAACGGTTTACTTGTAATGCATAAATACGCCTATCTCCAATGTGTGTCGTAACTGCAGATCTACTCCCCATGATGTTGCCTATTTGTTCTTATGAATAAATTCACATACAAGTTTCGTGTCATTCTTAGAATCTGCACAAATTGAAATTGCTAAAGTTCCCTTTATCTGAATAATAGGCTATATTGAATCTAACATTACTCCCCACTCTATATCGTCAAAGTAATCAATTTTGATACACTTATGAAACTATATATGTATATGTATGTATCGAAGTTTTTTTATTTTCTTGGCTTATAATAGTATTTCGTCAAATGTTAGCTCTCATTTTTTCCTCTCTATCTAATTTTTCAAAATAATATTAATCCAATCTTTTCACAGGTTCTGAGTTGCAAATACAATGTGATGTTATTCAATGTTATGGTCGCTGTTTGGAAGAGGATTGTAATGAAGTTGCAATAGCAGGTGCTGGTTTCACAAAAGGAGGTGGTCGTAAAGTAGGTCCGAATGAAGAAGGTACAAGTGTAGCCGGTACAACAGTATATGTACTTGAACCAGCTGAAGCCTCATGTAAGTTAAAATTAATAACAACAAAAATAAATTATCAAAAATTATATACATTGTCATTATTGATTTTATTTTTACTTTCAGTAATTTCTGGTACTTGTGAAGAAGGTGGTGTACGTCCAACCTGGTTACTTTGGTTGGCGATTACATTAGGAGTGCTTTTCCTAATTATGTTACTTATGAATATATTCCTTTGCACAGCAATGAGTTGCAGTTGTGCGAATACAGAGGTACAGTTTTATTCATTGTTTAAACAAGTCTATTTAGGCCAATCTGGTATTTTGTTTTGAATACAATTAAGAAGAAAAATTTTTATTTTATCAAAATCGTTTATATATATATGTTTTATATATTGTATTAATTTAAAATTCGTATTTTTTTTCAATTGTGTTATAGATCATTGAGAAAGAGCCTTCAATAATCGAAGAATATGATCCATATAGAAGTTGGCATGGTAGTCAATATGGTTCACGTTATTCGCTACATGGTCGCGATGCGCATAAAGGTTACACCAGTGGCGGTTCAACAATACACTCAAATAGGTCTGATAGATATTAAGTTTAAGTAATATATTTATATAAACAAATTGCATATACAATTATTTCGTAAAATTTCAAAAACTCGATTTAAATTAAAAACTTCAAAAGCAACAAAGCATGCCTTTATACTGTGTTCTACTCTATTTTTACATACTCGTAAAGTAATTTGTATTTTATTTATACTATCAATAGTAAACAAAAACAACAATATTATTATTATAATTATTATATACATATAGACCGACACCATTTTTTTTATAACTTCAGTTCAGTATAATTCTATCAAAAAAATTGTTACTAATATAGTATTTTTAAAATACCTACATTCTCATAATTGTTTGTAAACTACTTTACTACTTATATTAATACAGTAACGTAAAAGTAAAAAAAAACGCAGCACAAATTTAACCATAATATATAATCGTACAAACACTAACTCTACTCTTCAAAATCCATAA
>NC_051847.1:185156238-185170320 GCF_002237135.1 Teleopsis dalmanni | reverse complement strand
TAAGCAATTATTTTAAAGTAAAGAATTTATATAATAATTATATTATAATTTAAATATTAAATTCAAATTAATTTGTTATTAGAATTACATAATTTTGAAGTTTGTACTTAATTAAAAAATATAATTAAAGAAATATACGACTTGGCTTCAGCTGTTTATTTACTGCATTTATTGTTAATATAAATATTATTGTTAATATTAATATTATTTTTAATATTGATACGATATGCAAGCACCTCAATTTTACTTATTATTCGTAAATATTTAAACATTTATAGCTTTATCTACAATAGTGCTACCCTACCACAATATCTTAGTTGCTAGCACAACATTTTGGAGTTGGCATCATTGTTTGAGATAATGTCAAAATTCAATTGAATGTCAGTTTTTCAACGTTTGCCAAATTTTGTTTTATACTTTAACGAAAGGTCGCTAAAAATGAGAATTGTTATGCCGGAATTTATAATAAATTTGTATAGAAGAGTGTTCCAAACGTGATAGATATGTAATCTCTGTAATATAAAACTAAAAATATATAAAAAGATTATTGTAAAACGAAACAATTTAGAAAATATAATGGAGACAACAAAATCGCCAGTTCAGCAATCACCAAAAAGCCATCTAACACCAAAGAAATCGTTTATGTTCGATCGTGAAAAATTATTAGATAAAATAAATATATTAACGACAAAACCAGAGAATCAATCAAACAATACAAAGGTAAATTGTGTACTGCACCAAAATTTGTTTTTTTTCGCCAAAGTTTTAATGTGAAAGTTAATGTGTTATGGCTATATTAAGTTGAATTAATTAAATAAATAATAATTTAAAAAATAGTAATATTTGTATATATATTAATTTAAAGTAATATTTTATTGAAACTATTAAATAATAATTATGGTTTTTTTTAAAAATTATTGGTAATGTGACAGCATGCGCGGGATTACTCGTTTAATCCTGTTAGAAAAATGTTGGTGATGCTGCTTTGTTAAGTTGTTGTTGTTGTGCTTGTACGGTACCAAACAATGTTTTTGTTACTCTTTTGTTTCATTATGTTTTTGAGAAATAAAGCAAATAGTATTTAATATTTACATATGAAAAATATTTATATTATTAGATAATAAAATGAAAAATATTAATAATCACTTTTTATTAATTTTATAGCTACCGACTATAAAGGATTTTGTTATTATCAAGCCAATAAGTCGTGGCGCGTTTGGCAAAGTGTTTCTTGGTTACAAAAATAATGATCCAAATAAGTTGTTTGCTATCAAAGTAATGCGTAAATCTGAGATGATAAATAAAAATATGGTTTCCCAGGTGATAACCGAACGGAATGCATTGGCTTTGTCACGCAGTACATTTTGCGTCAATCTCTTTTATTCGCTGCAATCAATATCTAATGTATATTTGGTAATGGAATACATGGTAGGCGGTGACTTAAAGTCGTTGTTAGCCATGTGTGGTTATCTTGACGAATCAGCGGTACGTTTTTATGTAGCTGAAGTGGCATTGGCATTGCAATATCTACACGGACATGGAATTGTACATCGTGATATAAAACCAGATAATATGTTGTTATCGGCTACAGGACACGTAAAACTAACAGATTTCGGCTTGAGTAAAATTGAAATGAGAAGAGGTTTGTTAGTTCACAACTTTTTCATTATGAATTATACATTATTATAGTTTGTATAATTCTTTCACTTGCAGATTTAGAGATATCAGATTTAATAAATTGTTCACCAAATTTAAATTTAAATGCACGCACACCTGGTCAATTGCTGTCACTTACTTCACACCTGTCGTTTGGTTCAGAAAAGAAATTAGAATCTGGCATATCTCATTTGCCAAATATGATCAATAAACAAAGTAAGCTTAAAAATCATATAAATATTAATACCATTAATAATTATTATTATTTATAGTTATCAGAATTGAGTCTTCAGATAGTGAAGCTGACACTTCTATTAATGAAGTAGAAAAAACTAACGAAAGTAAAATATCTGGAGTTTCTCCATTCTTTTCAGCAGAAGAATTAAATTATTCTGCTACACAGACCTGTGCTACTAATGTAAATATTCTAAATAATTTCAATGCAATATTAATTTTTAATTTGAAAAATTTAACAGCAACTTTTAGATAGTTCCTCTTCATACCATACATGTCAATCAAGTGAAATTGGTAAATGTTCTCCCAACTGTAATATCGTAATTACATCTGCTTCTATCATGGAAGAACATGTGGGATTAAACAAAAATGATAATGCCACTCAAAGGAAATTGCATTGTATTGTAAGTATTAAATTTTCTTTAAATAAAATTCAGTTATTAAAATATTTAGTAAAATCTAATAACTTAAAGGGTTGTAATTGCGAAAACAAACAAATTGAAAAAGAAAATCATAAACATTTAGCGAAGTTGGAAAGCGCTGATGAGACATCTTTTGAGTTTTCCATGCTACGAAGACGCTCTACTGAGGAGGTTTGTTTAATGTTTTATGAGATATTTGTTGTGTTAAACGTGTATTATATCTATAAATTCGTCCATTAAGTTTTCATAATTTTGCATACAATAATGTGTTATAATAATAAATAAAACAAATATTAAATAAAATCTACTTAATATAGCGTATGCGTTTATCAAAAGGACAAGAAGACTCAGGTGTCTCATGCCGTAAATCGGATTGTTCAAATTCCCATGGCAATAGTGAAACTTCCTCAATTGACAAAACTGAAAACTTGTGCAATTCTAAAGATGACAGTTGTTCTGACTATTCAAGAAGGTAAATCATAATTCCAAAGATTTTATTATAATATAGTTTTGTAATAGATTATATGGGTTGTATGAATTAATCACAACATGATTACGATAATATAGTATATGGCAATATAAATATATATATATTTATATATATTTATATATATTGACACTGTTGCAATCTGTATCATCATATAATATTAACAAACCCTTCAAATGTTTGGAACAAAATAAAATATAGAAAATAAATGGTTATTATTATAATTGATTAGAATTGGTGTCCGTCAATATCTCTACTCTATTTTGCGGGTAGATCTCTCTGAATCCACACATAAATAAAGATGATTTTTCCCTTTATATTGATAAAGCGTTTATTTCGTTTTTTAGCGTGCGCGGTTTTGCATATCATTTTACGGTTGTTGGGTTTAGATGAACCTTTAGTTGGGTTGGTATTGACATGGTTTATTTTATCGAGGAGTGAAAAAGAGCAAAAAAAAGTATCTGGATCGGGCGTTTCTGTAGATCAGAGCAATTTTAACTCTTTTTTTTTTTATTAATGACAAGTTTACATCGGCATCGTTATGCTCGTTCACTCAAACTGGATTTCCCAGGCTGGAAATCCTGGAGAAATAGTTTTCTCCTTGTACTTTTTTATCAAATTTAAAGTCTTATACAAGTTCTCTGAAAAAGGAATCTTTCATTTTCAAAGGTCATATTGACATTTTTAGTAATACGATTAGATATACGAACCTTCCGCATTTATTTTAGTTTAGCTTAAGTTAGTTATGACGGACGAGTTTTGTTCTGAATTTTCTTATTTGGATTCATAGTCATTATTTACTAACTAGGCTCACTATGAATTGAAAGAAATACTACGTATATTACTGTACCTCGGAAATAGAAATCGAGCTTTTTTAAAGCCATCTTGGGGTTTCCGTTGTCTAAAAATAGTAAAACAGTAAATAGTAAAAGTGTGATTATCCCTTTTCGTCACCGGGTGTTAAGTAATTTTAAAATGTAAACGTTTCTGCTCTATATTCTCTATACATAAGTTTCTGAAGCCATTCGTTCCTATCATATTATCCACAAACACTACTAGACAATGCTAGATATTGTATTTTAAGAATATTTCAATTTTTTGATTTATTTGTGTAGTGATTTATAACAATTTATCTTTACTATAGTTACAATAACAACAATACAAATGAAATAAGTGCCATACGTATGCAATCACCATTCCGTAATTTATCTAAAAACTTTAAACGTCCCGATTATATAAGGTTCGTGTATATAAGTAAATTTTAAAATTGTTTAAATTAGTAAATAATATAATTTTTTAGGGGATTGAAACGTAAAATAAATTTAATGAACCGTTCAGAAAATTTGTCTATTGATGCTGATGGTTCAGGGTCAGGTAATGCTAGCACTGGTTTAACACAGGAAATTGATATTTTGGATATTGGTAGTAGTACACCTAAGAAACGTAAAGCTAAATCACCAATTCGTGGTGTATTAAAAGTGCGTTCGCTATCTGATGAAGAAATGCCTGTTGTATTAACAGAAAATGTGACCAATGTTGTTTTTTCAACCCCGGTCTCATCACAAAAGGTATCGCGTCGTGATGGTGGACTATTAGGAAAACTAAAAGCAACACGTTTTGCTCTGCCACTTTCGACAGACACTAAAAAGCCTGAACAAATAATTGAAAAAATGACTGGAGTGCAATATTTAAAAATGGCAGATGATCCAACAATGTCACCAATAAATTTAGGCAGCAATGCACCAAAAACACCTAAGAATATAAATACACCATTTCGAACACCAAAATCCGTACGTCGTGGTCGTAATTCAAGTGAACGCATTTTAGGTACACCCGACTACTTAGCACCGGAATTATTGTTAAGGTATTTGATGTAAATCGAATTAATATAACAAAAAAAATATAATTTATATCATTGCATAGACAAGGACATGGTCCAGCCGTAGATTGGTGGGCATTAGGTGTATGTTTTTATGAGTTCCTAACTGGTATACCGCCATTTAATGATGAAACACCACAAAAAGTTTTTGACAATATACTTAGTAAAAGTAAGGGATCTTGCATATTTGAATTTATTTATAGTTTCAAATTAAATATATTTTATTATGACAGATATTGAATGGCCGCAAGGTGATGAGGCACTTTCACCTGCCGCAATAGAAGCTGTTGATCTGTTATTAACGATGGATCCAACTTCACGTCCAGCTGCAAAAGAAGTTCAACATATGCGGTTTTTTAAAAGCATTAATTGGGATAATATCGAAAATGAAAATCCACCATTTGTGCCAACACCAGATAATCCAACAGATACAATGTATTTTGAAGCACGAAATAATTTGCAACACATCAAACTGTCAAATTTTGCAGCAGAAGACTAAAAACCATGACTTTGGAAATTTTTGATTGTGATAAGTGAACTAATTATTTCGTGTTATGTACCATTTGTTTTATGTCACTTATGTTATAACAATATTGGACTGTATTTTTATTTAGTTGTTATTATATATGTATATTGTAATACAATATGATTTTCGTCTAATAGTACGTTCTTGATTATTTTTTTATGTTTTAAATTATAATAATTTAGATTTTATAGGTTTTATTTATTAAAAATTTAGTTCATACTTTATGCGTAAATAACGACGTTCTGAACAGTTATGTCAATATTTTTAATGCTTATGTTTTTAAACATTGTATTATATATGATTATTTATGATTACTTACTTCAAAATTCCTTATGCTATAAACCTAGAAATAAAGTTTTTTAAAAAACTCAAGTCCATTGTCTATTGCAAATTTAAACCAATAAAAAATGTTTAAAATACTATATAATACTATCTTTAAAATATTAGTTATGTTTTAAAATGTAATACTTCTTATTTCAAAGGTTTTGTTATGAATTTGTTAATGAACTTTCACTCCAAGTCAGAACATGCAAGTCAAGTACGGATTTGAGTCAGTTGGCAAATGAACACTGACTCTGAGCTTCAAATTTGGCAGGGTACGAGTTCAAGCCTTGGTACATGCTAAAATAATTCCAAGGCCACTAATGATGGGTATACGGCAATACTCAAAACGGTTGTATGGTCAGCTTAAAATTCAGTTAATTTAAATAATATAAAAATAATTTTTGTTGTTGTAGTTCACTAGTTTTCAAAATCACTCTACAAAATACACTTAGATATAAAATATATTTAAATATAAAATATGTTTAAATATAAAATATATTTAATTTATTTATTTATTCAATATAAAATTTATTATTTTAAATTTTACACAATAATTTTATTTTTATAAATATATTCAAATATAAAATATAAAAATATATTTTTATATAAAATATAAATATAAAATATTTATATCAATATAAAATATATTTTAATTTTTTGTTTTAATGGTCAATTTTTTTATATGTTTTTGAACGGGCTAATTGGGCAATTGTTTTAAGAATACACAATTTTCTAAATTATTTTTAAAAAAAATATTTTCTTGTCACTAATAAATATTTTAACTATAGTCTATAGTCATCTTTAAGGTACTGAAGATGACTCCAAGTAATTGAAAGAAACTTAAAAAGTTTTATGCTATTTAAACAATTGACCAATTAGTCCGTTCAAAAATATATAAAATGTATTTTTGTTTTGAAAACATATTTATTTGAATATTTTTTTTACTTAAGTTATATTTTTCTTTTAAAATATATACTTTTTTCAGAATATCTATTATTTTTTCTTTTTCAAAAAATATTTTTTTTAAATGTATTTTAATTTTTTTTTAAATATATTTTTTTTTCAATATATGAAATTAATGTTTTCGAAATATATTTTCTTCAAATACAGGTTTTTTAAAACTTTTTTTTATTAAATATATTTCTTTTAAATATATTTTTTTAAATTAAGTTTTTTTAAATATGTTATTTTAAAATATAGTTTTCTTAAATGCATTTATTTAAAATATATATTTTTGTATATATTTTTTCAAATTATATTTTTTAAACATGTATTTTTGTTAAATATATTGTTAAATATATTTCTTTAAAATGTATTTTGTTAAATATACTTCTTTAAATATTTTTTATTAAATATTTTTCTTTTAAATATATTCAATTAAATACATTTCTTTTAAATATATATTTTTTTAATACATATCATTTAAATATATTTTTTTAATTATATTTTTTTAAAATACATTTCATTTAAATATATTTTTTAAAAAATATTTATTATTATATATATTTTCTTTATATAGAGTTTTTTATTATATATATCTTTTATTAAAAATATTTTATGTTTTTTCTATGTTATTTGTATAATGTCATTTTTAGATGAAATTAATATATTAATATTGCAAAAATATGAATTAAGAGTTTTAATTAAAACAGTATATATATAGTTTAGTTCTTATTTTTATTTATTTTTATTAATAATTACAATAATTACAGAGCTTAGCTATATATATATATATATTAATTTATTTGTAGCAGGTCATACGAATATAAAACAGTAGCAGTAATACTAATATTTTTTATTTAAAACTAATGACTTAATGTTAAATATATATTAATAATATTAATGTAATACAAGAAATTGCAGATGCTTATTTTAAGAATGTTAACTAAATTAATAATATTAAGTATAATACATTGTACGAATATTACGATTAAGTAAATTTTAAAATCAGCTGCGGTGCATTTTAAAAATGTAGCAAAAGTGCAGATATCGAAATTATAGTTTAGTTCGAGTTGATCATATAAAAATATTGCTCTAATATTTCATTATTTCATAATAAGTACAATAAAAGCAATTAATACATTTTTTTTTCATATTGTAAACGTTAGATTTAAAGCTTAAAAATATAATTTTTTATTTAAACATTTAGCATTTTAAACAATTCATTTGAGACGCACACACAACAGTTGAATCTTTTTTTTATATACAAAATTTATAACTTAACTAAAACGTAAATGTTAGCTTTACATGTTACTGGGTGGTCCACGGGGGCGTTGTCCTTGCACACCGGAATGTCTAGAACCGGGTCGTGAATGCACAATTGCATAATGATCATTATCAATGGGTACAGACCTTCAAGTACATTTTGTATACAAACAATGTTTTGTTTTAAAATAGCGTTTTAATTAAATTGTAAGTACGCAAATGGTTAATAGATACATTTTTAAACCATACGAGTTAAATGGAAATTATGGATTTTGAAGAGTAGAGTTAGTGTTTGTACGATTATATATTATGGTTAAATTTGTGCTGCGTTTTTTTTTACTTTTACGTTACTGTATTAATATAAGTAGTAAAGTAGTTTACAAACAATTATGAGAATGTAGGTATTTTAAAAATACTATATTAGTAACAATTTTTTTGATAGAATTATACTGAACTGAAGTTATAAAAAAAATGGTGTCGGTCTATATGTATATAATAATTATAATAATAATATTGTTGTTTTTGTTTACTATTGATAGTATAAATAAAATACAAATTACTTTACGAGTATGTAAAAATAGAGTAGAACACAGTATAAAGGCATGCTTTGTTGCTTTTGAAGTTTTAAATTTAAATCGAGTTTTTGAAATTTTACGAAATAATTGTATATGCAATTTGTTTATATAAATATATTACTTAAACTTAATATCTATCAGACCTATTTGAGTGTATTGTTGAACCGCCACTGGTGTAACCTTTATGCGCATCGCGACCATGTAGCGAATAACGTGAACCATATTGACTACCATGCCAACTTCTATATGGATCATATTCTTCGATTATTGAAGGCTCTTTCTCAATGATCTATAACACAATTGAAAAAAAATACAAATTTTAAATAAATAATATATATACAACATATATATAATAAACGATTTTGATAAAATAAAAATTTTTCTTTTTAATTGTATTCAAAACAAAAGACCAGATTGGCCTAAATAGACTTGTTTAAACAATGAATAAAACTGTACCTCTGTATTCGCACAACTGCAACTCATTGCTGTGCAAAGGAATATATTCATAAGTAACATAATTAGGAAAAGCACTCCTAATGTAATCGCCAACCAAAGTAACCAGGTTGGACGTACACCACCTTCCTCACAAGTACCAGAAATTACTGAAAGTAAAAATAAAATCAATAATGACAATGTATATAATTTTTGATAATTTATTTTAGTTTTTATTAATTTTAACTTACATGAGGCTTCAGCTGGTTCAAGTACATATACTGTTGTACCGGCTACACTTGTACCTTCTTCATTCGGACCTACTTTACGACCACCTCCTTTTGTGAAACCAGCACCTGCTATTGCAACTTCATTACAATCCTCTTCCAAACAGCGACCATAACATTGAATAACATCACATTGTATTTGCAACTCAGAACCTGTGAAAAGATTTTATTAATTTATTTTGAAAAATTAGAGAGAGAGGAAAAAATGAGAGCTAACATTTGACGAAATACTATTGTAAGCCAAGAAAATAAAAGAACTCCGATATATATACATATATAGTTTCATAAGTGTATCAAGATTGATTACTTTGACGATATAGAGTGGGGAGTAATGTTAGATTCAATATAGCCTATTATTCAGATAAAGGGAACTTCAGCAATTTCAATTTGGGAAGCTTCTAAGAATGACACAGAACTTGTATGTGAATTTGTTCATAAGAACAAATAGGCAACATCATGGGGAGTAGATCTGCAGTTACGACACACATTGGAGATAGGCGTATTTATGCATTACAAGTAAACCATTTAATACGTGCCTATATCTTAATATTAATTGGATATGAACACATATCGGTGTCATCATGAAGAGTAAAGTTTGTAGTTAAGGCACACATTGGAACAGGCGTATTTATGCATGGCAAGTAAATCTATATCCTATATCCTGATATTTGTTGGGTTGACAGTTTTTGCTATAGGCGGTAGCTGTTTTTTGTGCGGAGATATTTTAGTTTGAGACTTAAATAAGACCTTATTGTGATATAATTATAATCGCGAGAGTCCTATTTACAAATATTTATACATTGAATGTGTTATTTATAAATAATATCATATTTTATGTTTAGTCAGGCATGTAGTTAAGAGGACACTTGAGGGTATAAAAACAATGAGTCGAAGGACTATATGGACTATATATTACAAATATACATTATGGCATGACTAAATGGTATATTCAATAAAATCAAGTAAAACCCTGGCTATGGGTCTGAGTTCTATAGCAGTGAGTAGATTTAAATGTATTCCTTAATATTAAAGAATATTATTTTGAAGACTTCTCCTAAAGTAAAATCCTGGCTATGGGTCTGACTTTTATAGCAGTGAGTAGATTTAAATGTATTCCTTAATATTAATTATTTAACAAAAAAATATACATACCTTCCGGGAACTTGAACATTGACTTAATAGTTGCATCGGCAGAATGACCATCGGCACTCGCTACAAATTGTGTAATTATCGAAGGATTCTTTGGGCAACTGAAATTGAATCCAACATATTAAATATGAGAGTGTAATTTAGAGTATAATATAAATTATAAAATATATATCACATATATATAAAACCATTTTATAAATATGAAATAAAAATTGTTTGAAATATCAACTTACCCTCTGTCATCTAACAAAGTTATATTGAAATTCTTCTTATCAAAAGCCAAACAATTTCCAACGCGTATGCCATGAGTGCCTTAAAATAGAAAAATTCGAAAATTTTTTAAATATAATTTAATTATAATATAATAATAATTCGTATTTTTCTTATCTTAATATTTTATTAAATAAATTTTTTACCATTTGGTCTCGTGAACTCCGCACGTAATTTGTACTCATGTCCATAAACCGTTTCACGTACTCGCCTGTCATTTTCTAAGAATTTTAGTATAACGTGAGCATTGTCATCTCTGCAAGTAATTAAAAAAGATGAAATTATGGATTCATATTTATGAGATATTATTAGAAAGATTACGATGCTAAAATATTTTTTGTTCATTTTACACGTACACAATGTAAAAGTTATGTTTAGTAGGTCAATTTTTTAATTTCTTCACTGATCTCGTGAAATTACTTTTCTAAATTGATAAGAAATATTTTTAGTCTTGCCTTAAATTATTTAGCAGTTTATTTTTTCGACTTGATGCCATTAGTGAGAAATGAGAGTAGCTATATTCTATACGAAGAAATAAGTCCAACTTCTCATAAAATAACTAAAATTTATGAAAAATAAAACTAAGTATAAGGTGGGTTCCAAAGTATATATAACTTTTTAATAATAGGTATTTAATGTGTTGTTATCTATTGGCACTTACATACCTACGTCGAAAAGGTAGATGATATAGTAACGTAGAATGTTGTTTCATATGTCGAGAAAACATTTTTTTACCTAGTAATGCCTATCTAGACTGTCAAATTAGGAAGTCAGCGTTGTCAACTTTCAATGTAACCAAATGTAAATAATATTTGAATGACTAGAGGTTAAGTTACTGTATCTCAGCATGTCAGACATCATTCAGTGTTTTGAATGGTATCATCCTATATTTATATAACCTTTCTGAAAGTTATTATTTTTCATCGGCATTTTTTCTAAAAACGTCAAGTTCTATAACACCAAATGAGATGAACTTGGATTGACTGTTAAATTGCGATTTGCGATAACCTAGATTTAAATAAAGTCATATTGTATATATATGACTTATGATAAATTTTGGTCACCCAAATATTATGTTTTATTTCAAAAAACAATAAAAATATTCATAAAGTTATTCTAATTGACCAAAATAAAAAATGTATTATAAAAGTTTGCTGATATCAAAGAGAATGCTTTTTGTCAAATGACATAAACTATTACCAAAGTGGGCACTGGTTTCCTCATGTTATTGCATCGTAAATTATTCTAGTAAGCAAGTATAAAAACGACTAAACTTGTGCTATGAGATAGCATGGGAACAGTAAGTGAATGTAAGATAGGAGTAATAAAAGATATAAGTAGGTACGTTGTTTCTAACCTCAACCTAGATTAAGGATTCTTGCCAACTCAATCAATTGGGTTTAAAATTATGAGAGCATAAGTTTGAATCAAACAAAATTGTGACACATACGTATTTATGCGTGACAAGTAACTCTTTAGTAAGTGGACTCAATTGGGTCAACATAATTATTGCTGCATGGGAGATAGGTCTTTGAATTTACAGATTTTAGTTATCGACATATGCAACTTGAAAAGAGTATTTTGCTGAAGATGGCTCCATTTGTATATCTATTTAAAAAAACATAGTGCTTTTTTCTTACATTTTGTTTTTTAACATTCTTCTTCTGTTACACATTGAATCGCATTTTATTAATGCTATTAAGTTTCCAAATTTGACACGATTGCAAAAGTAAGCTTAACCAGTGGGCCCGCGATCTTTACTGACATAAGGGTTACTACACCGTTTTAAGTCCCTGATATATGTATACATAAAAATATAATATATAAAATTTACACGTTTTAGAGATTTGAGTGGCGTACAGGGCATAACAGATTTTCTTGACTCCATTTATTACGCCACTGGTTCTTAAAGACACATTGTTAAGCTTATGGGCTTTTAATTTTGTTAACTAAATAGTCAAGGTTTTTGAGCTAAGCTCCTTTATAGTTCACTTATATTAGTTCACAGTGTCTAATTTCAACTGTCTAATTCAGGACAATTCAGTTGAAAATAGGATGCTCCATTGTCTCTTTGTAGAAGTATCTTTTTAGTTTTAAATTTTTGCTATCCCCATTTTAAATAAATACAAATTTCTTTATATAAAATGCTTGATTGAAAAGATATTTGAACTATTTTTAATAAATGAAATAAATCTCAAAAAAAATAAAAATAAAAAATAAAATTTATTTGTGTTAATGACATTTGCTTGAATTGAAGCCAAGCGTTGGTTTATGTACTAAACGTCAACTTTTGGAAGTGATGTGGGCATCAAGTATAGCAGACAGAGAAATATGCGAGTATCTGAATGAGCTAAGTCAACTTGTATTCATAAATTTAAAATGAAAATATGTATATAGAATATACATAAGCATACATCAAAATATACATTCATACATATTTACAATTATTTATATCTATATGTTTATGTAAGTATTAAAATTGAATAAATGTAGGAGTTGTATTAAAGTGTATTGTTGTGCAAAAGATTTTAAGATATTTTTGTAAGAAAACGTATATTGCAAGATTTTTTATTTTCTTTTTTAAAGGAAATTCAAGGGCAGATTAAAGTTAAATTAAATTTTATTCTTAATTCTCACTTTTTGTAAAAAAAATGAACATAAAAATCAAAATACTTTGAAATGAGCTATATAAAGTAATTGCAATAGCCGGAAAAGATATAACAAATGTAATTATTGTATCGATTGTTCGATTGTATTTATTTGAGATGAATGTAAAAGTTTGTTGCTTAAGTCTTTTGTTTGATTACAAAATTGTTTCCAATACGGAAAAGCCATACTCTTATGTTATTGTTTAATATTTATAATTGTTTGCTTGGTAATATGATTTAATAGATTTTATGCTCTGTTAAATTGCAAAAATGTACAAATTAAGCATAAACTTGTATACAGCAATTAAATATATAAAACTACAATACATATGAATATGTATAAATATATACCATATAGTATATTAGAATTGTGTATAATGTGTGGACATGGACATTGTCTATATCAACCATGACGAAGAAGAGTAATATTTTTGCACAAATATTGCGTGTTCCGATTGTATTTACAAACAGTAAACAAAATTATTTCTGTTTATTTAGAGATACTTACGTTTTATACTTGTGAGTGTGCGAGTTAATAATTATCTAATATTTGCGGAAAAGTCCAAATGAAAACTTAATTACATTCTATTGCATTGATAATTAAAAATTGCATGTTCTTAAATGATTTAATTTGTAGAACAGAAACTATTTTAGAAAGAGAAGGGTCAGTAAATTTATCGTAAAACAATTAATTAAGATTTCTTCTATTTCTCATATTTGAGATTTAATTAGTACACATAACACTTAAACGAGGTAGCAGTAGCATATATACACAGTAGTATAATAAATAAATCTACGTTTTTAATTACTTGTAGTATAGTGTCTTTGGGGCGTGGAGCTGTCATCCTAAATCATGTTCTTATGATTTAGGTTGAGAATTTCAACAGAATTTATACATAAGTATCAATATTTCAACTACAAATTAAATGATTTACTTATTAATTAAGAAAAGTACACTTGCTTGAAGTCAAAAGTTTTCGAGTTGTGT